>NW_026292541.1:320880-641761 GCF_023091745.1 Budorcas taxicolor
CTCTTGAGATGCGACGGGAACGCCGGGAACTCTTTCCCGACGAAACAGGGAAAGGATCCCTCATCTCGAGCTACGAGGCGGAATCGGGGCTCCTCTGGATGTGGGCGGGACCCTCGTGATTCCTCTCGAGTGGAGTCGGGTATGTCGGGGAACTTCTTGATTTGCACCAAGGGTGTGAAGGAGCCTTTCGAAGTTCCAGAGGTGAGGTGTGATCAGCCTCGAGACGCCTCAGCGGAAATGGGCCTCATCTCGCATGGAGGGGAGAACCTCCTGGATTTTCTCGAGTTGCGGCAGGTCTTCTCGAGTTACAACGGGGACCTCATGGACCCGCTCTTGTGGCCTCAGGAAAGGCCAGTCCCCATGCGAGTTGCTAGGGGACCTCTCGGGATTCCTCTCCCGTCCATGCCGGGGCCTCAGTCCTTGTGTGGAGTCGGGGCCGGAACCTGAGGATTCCTCTCCAGTGTTGCCATGGATCTTGGGGTGCTTCTGAGTCTCCCCAGGGGAGTCAGGCCTCGTCTCGTGTGGGGGCATGCACGTGCGCTTTCCTCCCGAGCTGCAGCAGTAGTGTCACGCTTCCTGTCACGTGGATCAAGGGATCTGTGGCTTTCCCTCGAGGCTGTCCCTCGAGGCTTTCCCACGAGGCTTTCCCACAGGGCTGTGCCACGTGCCACCTTGGTGTGAGTCGATCCTCGGCGTGAAAGACGAGCCAGTGAAGGGAAAAGAGGTTCCTCTGGAATGGACTGAGACATCTGGGGGACTCTTGGAATGGTGGCACGACCCTGGAGTTCCTCTCGCCGTTCCTGTTGAGAGGGCCTCCTCTTGAGGTGCGACGGGAAGGCCGGGAACTCTTTCCCGACGAAGCAGGGAAAGGATCCCTCATCTCGAGCTACGAGGCGGAAACGGGGCTCCTCTGTATGTGGGCGGGACCCTCGTGATTCCTCTCGAGTGGAGACGGGTATGTCGGGGAACTTCTTGATTTGCACCAAGGGTGTGAAGGACCCTTTCGAAGTTCCAGAGGTGAGGTGTGATCAGCCTCGAGACGCCTCAGCGGAAATGGGCCTCATCTCCCCTGGAGGGGAGAACCTCCTGGATTTTCTCGAGTTGCGGCAGGTGTTCTCGAGTTACGACGGGGACCTCAGGGACTCGCTCTGGTGGCCTCAGGAAAGGCCAGTCTCCATGCGAGTAGCTAGGGGACCTCTCGGGATTCCTCTCCCGTCCATGCCGGGGCCTCAGTCCTTGTGTGGAGTCGGAGCCGGAACCTGAGGATACCTCTCCAGTGTTGCCATGGATCTTGGGGTGCTTCTGAGTCTCCCCAGGGGAGTCAGGCCTCGTCTCGAGTGGGGGCATGCACGTGCGCTTTCCTCCCGAGCTGCAGCAGTAGTGTCACGCTTCCTGTCACGTGGATCAAGGGATCTGTGGCTTTCCCTCGAGGCTGTCCCTCGAGGCTTTCCCACGAGGCTTTCCCACAGGGCTGTGCCACGTGCCACCTTGGTGTGAGTCGATCCTCGGCGTGAAAGACAAGCCGGTAAAGGGAAAAGAGGTTCCTCTGGAATGGACTGAGACATCTGGGGGACTCTTGGAATGGTGGCACGACCCTGGAGTTCCTCTCGCCGTTCCTGTTGAGAGGGCCTCCTCTTGAGATGCGACGGGAACGCCGGGAACTCTTTCCGGACGAAGCAGGGAAAGGATCCCTCATCTCGAGCTACGAGGCGGAAACGGGGCTCCTCTGGATGTGGGCGGGACCCTCGTGATTCCTCTCGAGTGGAGACGGGTATGACGGGGAACTTCTTGATTTGCACCAAGGGTGTGAAGGACCCTTTCGAAGTTCCAGAGGTGAGGTGTGATCAGCCTCGAGACGCCTCAGCGGAAATGGGCCTCATCTCGCCTGGAGGGGAGAACCTCCTGGATTTTCTCGAGTTGCGGCAGGTGTTCTCGAGTTACGACGGGGACCTCAGTTACCCGCTCTGGTGGCCTCAGGAAAGGCCAGTCCCCATGCGAGTTGCTAGGGGACCTCTCTGGATTCCTCTGCCGTCCATGCCGGGGCCTCAGTCCTTGTGTGGATTCGGGGCCGGAACCTGAGGATTCCTCTCCAGTGTTGCCATCGGTCTTGGGGTGCTTCTGAGTCTCCCCAGTGGAGTCAGGCCTCGTCTCGAGTGGGGGCATGCACGTGCGCTTTCCTCCCGAGCTGCAGCAGTAGTGTCACGCTTCCTGTCACGTGGATCAAGGGATCTGTGGCTTTCCCTCGAGGCTGTCCCTCGAGGCTTTCCCACGAGGCTTTCCCACAGGGCTGTGCCACGTGCCACCTTGGTGTGAGTCGATCCTCGGCGTGAAAGACGAGCCGGTGAAGGGAAAAGAGGATCCTCTGGAATGGACTGAGATATCTGGGGGACTCTTGGAATGGTGGCACGACCCTGGATTTCCTCTCGCCGTTCCTGTTGAGAGGGCCTCCTCTTGAGATGCGACGGGAAGGCCGGGAACTCTTTCCCGACGAAGCAGGGAAAGGATCCCTCATCTCGAGCTACGAGGCGGAAACGGGGCTCCTCTGGATGTGGGCGGGACCCTCGTGATTCCTCTCGAGTGGAGACGGGTATGACGGGGAACTTCTTGATTTGCACCAAGGGTGTGAAGGACCCTTTCGAAGTTCCAGAGGTGAGGTGTGATCAGCCTCGAGACGCCTCAGCGGAAATGGGCCTCATCTCGCCTGGAGGGGAGAACCTCCTGGATTTTCTCGAGTTGCGGCAGGTCTTCTCGAGTTACGACGGGGACCTCAGGGACCCGCTCTGGTGGCCTCAGGAAAGGCCAGTCTCCATGCGAGTTGCTAGGGGACGGCTCGGGATTCCTCTCCCGTCCATGCCGGGGCCTCAATCCTTGTGTGGAGTCGGAGCCGGAACCTGAGGATTCCTCTCCAGTGTTGCCATGGATCTTGGGGTGCTTCTGAGTCTCCCCAGGGGAGTCAGGCCTCGTCTCGAGTGGGGGCATGCACGTGCGCTTACCTCCCGAGCTGCAGCAGTAGTGTCACGCTTCCTGTCACGTGGATCAAGGGATCTGTGGCTTTCCCTCGAGGCTGTCCCTCGAGGCTTTCCCACGAGGCTTTCCCACAGGGCTGTGCCACGTGCCACCTTGGTGTGAGTCGATCCTCGGCGTGAAAGACGAGCGGTGAAGGGAAAAGAGGTTCCTCTGGAATGGACTGAGACATCTGGGGGACTCTTGGAATGGTGGCACGACCCTGGAGTTCCTCTCGCCGTTCCTGTTGAGAGGGCCTCCTCTTGAGATGCGACGGGAACGCCGGGATCTCTTTCCCGACGAAACAGGGAAAGGATCCCTCATCTCGAGCTACGAGGCGGAAACGGGGCTCCTCTGGATGTGGGCGGGACCCTCGTGATTCCTCTCGAGTGGAGACGGGTATGACGGGGAACTTCTTGATTTGCACCAAGGGTGTGAAGGACCCTTTCGAAGTTCCAGAGGTGAGGTGTGATCAGCCTCTAGACACCTCAGCGGAAATGGGCCTCATCTCGCCTGGAGGGGAGAACCTCCTGGATTTTCTCGAGTTGCGGCAGGTGTTCTCGAGTTACGACGGGGACCTCAGTTACCCGCTCTGGTGGCCTCAGGAAAGGCCAGTCCCCATGCGAGTTGCTAGGGGACCTCTCGGGATTCCTCTGCTGTCCATGCCGGGGCCTCAGTCCTTGTGTGGATTCGGGGCCGGAACCTGAGGATTCCTCTCCAGTGTTGCCATGGATCTTGGGGTGCTTCTGAGTCTCCCCAGGGGAGTCAGGCCTCGTCTCGAGTGGGGGCATGCACGTGCGCTTTCCTCCCGAGCTGCAGCAGTAGTGTCACGCTTCCTGTCACGTGGATCAAGGGATCTGTGGCTTTCCCTCGAGGCTGTCCCTCGAGGCTTTTCCACGAGGCTTTCCCACAGGGCTGTGCCACGTGCCACCTTGGTGTGAGTCGATCCTCGGCGTGAAAGACGAGCCGGTGAAGGGAAAAGAGGTTCCTCTGGAATGGACTGAGACATCAGGGGGACTCTTGGAATGGTGGCACGACCCTGGAATTCCTCTCGCCGTTCCTGTTGAGAGGGCGTCCTCTTGAGATGCGACGGGAAGGCCGGGAACTCTTTCCCGACGAAGCAGGGAAAGGATCCCTCATCTCGAGCTACGAGGCGGAAACGGGGCTCCTCTGGATGTGGGCGGGACCCTCGTGATTCCTCTCGAGTGGAGTCGGGTATGTCGGGGAACTTCTTGATTTGCACCAAGGGTGTGAAGGAGCCTTTCGAAGTTCCAGAGGTGAGGTGTGATCAGCCTCGAGACGCCTCAGCGGAAATGGGCCTCATCTCGCCTGGAGGGGAGAACCTCCTGGATTTTCTCGAGTTGCGGCAGGTCTTCTCGAGTTACGACGGGGACCTCAGGGACCCGCTCTGGTGGCCTCAGGAAAGGCCAGTCCCCATGCGAGTTGCTAGGGGACCTCTCGGGATTCCTCTCCCGTCCATGCCGGGGCCTCAGTCCTTGTGTGGAGTCGGGGCCGGAACCTGAGGATTCCTCTCCAGTGTTGCCATGGATCTTGGGGTGCTTCTGAGTCTCCCCAGGGGAGTCAGGCCTCGTCTCGAGTGGGGGCATGCACGTGCGCTTTCCTCCCGAGCTGCAGCAGTAGTGTCACGCTTCCTGTCACGTGGATCAAGGGATCTGTGGCTTTCCCTTGAGGCTGTCCCTCGAGGCTTTCCCACGAGGCTTTCCCACAGGGCTGTGCCACGTGCCACCTTGGTGTGAGTCGATCCTCGACGTGAAAGACGAGCCGGTGAAGGGAAAAGAGGTTCCTCTGGAATGGACTGAGACATCTGGGGGACTCTTGGAATGGTGCAACGACCCTGGAGTTCCTCTCGCCGTTCCTGTTGAGAGGGCCTCCTCTTGAGATGCGACGGGAAGGCCGGGAACTCTTTCCCGACGAAGCAGGGAAAGGATCCCTCATCTCGAGCTACGAGGCGGAAACGGGGCTCCTCTGGATGTGGGCGGGACCCTCGTGATTCCTCTCGAGTGGAGACGGGTATGTCGGGGAACTTCTTGATTTGCACCAAGGGTGTGAAGGAGCCTTTCGAAGTTCCAGAGGTGAGGTGTGATCAGCCTCGAGATGCCTCAGCGGAAATGGGCCTCATCTCGCCTGGAGGGAAGAACGTCCTGGATTTTCTCGAGTTGCGGCAGGTCTTCTCGAGTTACGACGGGGACCTCAGGGACCCGCTCTGGTGGCCTCAGGAAAGGCCAGTCCCCATGCGAGTTGCTAGGGGACCTCTCGGGATTCCTCTCCCGTCCATGCCGGGGCCTCAGTCCTTGTGTGGAGTCGGGGCCGGAACCTGAGGATTCCTCTCCAGTGTTGCCATGGATCTTGGGGTGCTTCTGAGTCTCCCCAGGGGAGTCAGGCCTCGTCTCGAGTGGGGGCATGCACGTGCGCTTTCCTCCCGAGCTGCAGCAGTAGTGTCACGCTTCCTGTCACGTGGATCAAGGGATCTGTGGCTTTCCCTCGAGGCTGTCCCTCGAGGCTTTCCCACGAGGCTTTCCCACAGGGCTGTGCCACGTGCCACCTTGGTGTGAGTCGATCCTCGGCGTGAAAGACGAGCCGGTGAAGGGAAAAGAGGTTCCTCTGGAATGGACTGAGACATCTGGGGGACTCTTGGAATGGTGGCACGACCCTGGAGTTCCTCTCGCCGTTCCTGTTGAGAGGGCCTCCTCTTGAGATGCGACGGGAAGGCCGGGAACTCTTTCCCGACGAAGCAGGGAAAGGATCCCTCATCTCGAGCTACGAGGCGGAAACGGGGCTCCTCTGGATGTGGGCGGGACCCTCGTGATTCCTCTCGAGTGGAGACGGGTATGTCGGGGAACTTCTTGATTTGCACCAAGGGTGTGAAGGAGCCTTTCGAAGTTCCAGAGGTGAGGTGTGATCAGCCTCGAGACGCCTCAGCGGAAATGGGCCTCATCTCCCCTGGAGGGGAGAACCTCCTGGATTTTCTCGAGTTGCGGCAGGTCTTCTCGAGTTACGACGGGGACCTCAGGGAGCCGCTCTGGTGGCCTCAGGAAAGGCCAGTCCCCATGCGAGTTGCTAGGGGACCTCTCGGGATTCCTCTCCCGTCCATGCCGGGGCCTCAGTCCTTGTGTGGAGTCGGGGCCGGAACCTGAGGATTCCTCTCCAGTGTTGCCATGGATCTTGGGGTGCTTCTGAGTCTCCCCAGGGGAGTCAGGCCTCGTCTCGAGTGGGGGCATGCACGTGCGCTTTCCTCCCGAGCTGCAGCAGTAGTGTCACGCTTCCTGTCACGTGGATCAAGGGATCTGTGGCTTTCCCTTGAGGCTGTCCCTCGAGGCTTTCCCACGAGGCTTTCCCACAGGGCTGTGCCACGTGCCACCTTGGTGTGAGTCGATCCTCGACGTGAAAGACGAGCCGGTGAAGGGAAAAGAGGTTCCTCTGGAATGGACTGAGACATCTGGGGGACTCTTGGAATGGTGCAACGACCCTGGAGTTCCTCTCGCCGTTCCTGTTGAGAGGGCCTCCTCTTGAGATGCGACGGGAAGGCCGGGAACTCTTTCCCGACGAAGCAGGGAAAGGATCCCTCATCTCGAGCTACGAGGCGGAAACGGGGCTCCTCTGGATGTGGGCGGGACCCTCGTGATTCCTCTCGAGTGGAGACGGGTATGTCGGGGAACTTCTTGATTTGCACCAAGGGTGTGAAGGAGCCTTTCGAAGTTCCAGAGGTGAGGTGTGATCAGCCTCGAGATGCCTCAGCGGAAATGGGCCTCATCTCGCCTGGAGGGAAGAACGTCCTGGATTTTCTCGAGTTGCGGCAGGTCTTCTCGAGTTACGACGGGGACCTCAGGGACCCGCTCTGGTGGCCTCAGGAAAGGCCAGTCCCCATGCGAGTTGCTAGGGGACCTCTCGGGATTCCTCTCCCGTCCATGCCGGGGCCTCAGTCCTTGTGTGGAGTCGGGGCCGGAACCTGAGGATTCCTCTCCAGTGTTGCCATGGATCTTGGGGTGCTTCTGAGTCTCCCCAGGGGAGTCAGGCCTCGTCTCGAGTGGGGGCATGCACGTGCGCTTTCCTCCCGAGCTGCAGCAGTAGTGTCACGCTTCCTGTCACGTGGATCAAGGGATCTGTGGCTTTCCCTCGAGGCTGTCCCTCGAGGCTTTCCCACGAGGCTTTCCCACAGGGCTGTGCCACGTGCCACCTTGGTGTGAGTCGATCCTCGGCGTGAAAGACGAGCCGGTGAAGGGAAAAGAGGTTCCTCTGGAATGGACTGAGACATCTGGGGGACTCTTGGAATGGTGGCACGACCCTGGAGTTCCTCTCGCCGTTCCTGTTGAGAGGGCCTCCTCTTGAGATGCGACGGGAAGGCCGGGAACTCTTTCCCGACGAAGCAGGGAAAGGATCCCTCATCTCGAGCTACGAGGCGGAAACGGGGCTCCTCTGGATGTGGGCGGGACCCTCGTGATTCCTCTCGAGTGGAGACGGGTATGTCGGGGAACTTCTTGATTTGCACCAAGGGTGTGAAGGAGCCTTTCGAAGTTCCAGAGGTGAGGTGTGATCAGCCTCGAGACGCCTCAGCGGAAATGGGCCTCATCTCCCCTGGAGGGGAGAACCTCCTGGATTTTCTCGAGTTGCGGCAGGTCTTCTCGAGTTACAACGGGGACCTCAGGGAGCCGCTCTGGTGGCCTCAGGAAAGGCCAGTCCCCATGCGAGTTGCTAGGGGACCTCTCGGGATTCCTCTCCCGTCCACGCCGGGGCCTCAGTCCTTGTGTGGAGTCGGGGCCGGAACCTGAGGATTCCTCTCCAGTGTTGCCATGGATCTTGGGGTGCTTCTGAGTCTCCCCAGGGGAGTCAGGCCTCGTCTCGAGTGGGGGCATGCACGTGCGCTTTCCTCCCGAGCTGCAGCAGTAGTGTCACGCTTCCTGTCACGTGGATCAAGGGATCTGTGGCTTTCCCTCGAGGCTGTCCCTCGAGGCTTTCCCACGAGGCTTTCCCACAGGGCTGTGCCACGTGCCACCTTGGTGTGAGTCGCTCCTCGGCGTGAAAGACGAGCCGGTGAAGGGAAAAGAGTTTCCTCTGGAATGGACTGAGACATCTGGGGGACTCTTGGAATGGTGGCACGACCCTGGAGTTCCTCTCGCCGTTCCTGTTGAGAGGGCCTCCTCTTGAGATGCGACGGGAACGCCGGGAACTCTTTCCCGACGAAGCAGGGAAAGGATCCCTCATCTCGAGCTACGAGGCGGAAACGGGGCTCCTCTGGATGTGGGCGGGACCCTCGTGATTCCTCTCGAGTGGAGACGGGTATGTCGGGGAACTTCTTGATTTGCACCAAGGGTGTGAAGGAGCCTTTCGAAGTTCCAGAGGTGAGGTGTGATCAGCCTCGAGACGCCTCAGCGGAAATGGGCCTCATCTCGCCTGGAGGGGAGAACCTCCTGGATTTTCTCGAGTTGCGGCAGGTCTTCTCGAGTTACGACGGGGACCACAGGGACCCGCTCTGGTGGCCTCAGGAAAGGCCAGTCCCCATGCGAGTTGCTAGGGGACCTCTCGGGATTCCTCTCCCGTCCATGCCGGGGCCTCAGTCCTTGTGTGGAGTCGGAGCCGGAACCTGAGGATTCCTCTCCAGTGTTGCCATGGATCTTGGGGTGCTTCTGTGTCTCCCCAGGGGAGTCAGGCCTCGTCTCGAGTGGGGGCATGCACGTGCGCTTTCCTCCCGAGCTGCAGCAGTAGTGTCACGCTTCCTGTCACGTGGATCAAGGGATCTGTGGCTTTCCCTCGAGGCTGTCCCTCGAGGCTTTCCCACGAGGCTTTCCCACAGGGCTGTGCCACGTGCCACCTTGGTGTGAGTCGATCCTCGGCGTGAAAGACGAGCCGGTGAGGGGAAAACAGGTTCCTCTGGAATGGACTGAGACATCTGGGGGACTCTTGGAATGGTGGCACGACCCTGGAGTTCCTCTCGCCGTTCCTGTTGAGAGGGCCTCCTCTTGAGATGCGACGGGAAGGCCGGGAACTCTTTCCCGACGAAGCAGGGAAAGGATCCCTCATCTCGAGCTACGAGGCGGAAACGGGGCTCCTCTGGATGTGGGCGGGACCCTCGTGATTCCTCTCGAGTGGAGACGGGTATGTCGGGGAACTTCTTGATTTGCACCAAGGGTGTGAAGGAGCCTTTCGAAGTTCCAGAGGTGAGGTGTGATCAGCCTCGAGACGCCTCAGCGGAAATGGGCCTCATCTCGCCTGGAGGGGAGAACCTCCTGGATTTTCTCGAGTTGCGGCAGGTCTTCTCGAGTTACGACGGGGACCTCAGGGACCCGCTATGGTGGCCTCAGGAAAGGCCAGTCCCCATGCGAGTTGCTAGGGGACCTCTCGGGATTCCTCTCCCGTCCATGCCGGGGCCTCAGTCCTTGTGTGGAGTCGGGGCCGGAACCTGAGGATTCCTCTCCAGTGTTGCCATGGATCTTGGGGTGCTTCTGAGTCTCCCCAGTGGAGTCAGGCCTCGTCTCGAGTGGGGGCATGCACGTGCGCTTTCCTCCCGAGCTGCAGCAGTAGTGTCACGCTTCCTGTCACGTGGATCAAGGGATCTGTGGCTTTCCCTCGAGGCTGTCCCTCGAGGCTTTCCCACGAGGCTTTCCCACAGGGCTGTGCCACGTGCCACCTTGGTGTGAGTCGATCCTCGGCGTGAAAGACGAGCCGGTGAAGGGAAAAGAGGATCCTCTGGAATGGACTGAGATATCTGGGGGACTCTTGGAATGGTGGCACGACCCTGGAGTTCCTCTCGCCGTTCCTGTTGAGAGGGCCTCCTCTTGAGATGCGACGGGAAGGCCGGGAACTCTTTCCCGACGAAGCAGGGAAAGGATCCCTCATCTCGAGCTACGAGGCGGAAACGGGGCTCCTCTGGATGTGGGCGGGACCCTCGTGATTCCTCTCGAGTGGAGACGGGTATGACGGGGAACTTCTTGATTTGCACCAAGGGTGTGAAGGACCCTTTCGAAGTTCCAGAGGTGAGGTGTGATCAGCCTCGAGACGCCTCAGCGGAAATGGGCCTCATCTCGCCTGGAGGGGAGAACCTCCTGGATTTTCTCGAGTTGCGGCAGGTCTTCTCGAGTTACGACGGGGACCTCAGGGACCCGCTCTGGTGGCCTCAGGAAAGGCCAGTCTCCATGCGAGTTGCTAGGGGACGGCTCGGGATTCCTCTCCCGTCCATGCCGGGGCCTCAATCCTTGTGTGGAGTCGGAGCCGGAACCTGAGGATTCCTCTCCAGTGTTGCCATGGATCTTGGGGTGCTTCTGAGTCTCCCCAGGGGAGTCAGGCCTCGTCTCGAGTGGGGGCATGCACGTGAGCTTACCTCCCGAGCTGCAGCAGTAGTGTCACGCTTCCTGTCACGTGGATCAAGGGATCTGTGGCTTTCCCTCGAGGCTGTCCCTCGAGGCTTTCCCACGAGGCTTTCCCACAGGGCTGTGCCACGTGCCACCTTGGTGGGAGTCGATCCTCGGCGTGAAAAACGAGCCGGTGAAGGGAAAAGAGGTTCCTCTGGAATGGACTGAGACATCTGGGGGACTCTTGGAATGGTGGCACGACCCTGGAGTTCCTCTCGCCGTTCCTGTTGAGAGGGCCTCCTCTTGAGATGCGACGGGAAGGCCGGGAACTCTTTCCTGACGAAGCAGGGAAAGGATCCCTCATCTCGAGCTACGAGGCGGAAACGGGGCTCCTCTGGATGTGGGCGGGACCCTCGTGATTCCTCTCGAGTGGAGACGGGTATGTCGGGGAACTTCTTGATTTGCACCAAGGGTGTGAAGGAGCCTTTCGAAGTTCCAGAGGTGAGGTGTGATCAGCCTCGAGACGCCTCAGCGGAAATGGGCCTCATCTCGCCTGGAGGGGAGAACCTCCTGGATTTTCTCGAGTTGCGGCAGGTCTTCTCGAGTTACGATGGGGACCTCAGGGACCCGCTCTGGTGGCCTCAGGAAAGGCCAGTCCCCATGCGAGTTGCTAGGGGACCTCTCGGGATTCCTCTCCCGTCCATGCCGGGGCCTCAGTCCTTGTGTGGAGTCGGGGCCGGAACCTGAGGATTCCTCTCCAGTGTTGCCATGGATCTTGGGGTGCTTCTGAGTCTCCCCAGGGGAGTCAGGCCTCGTCTCGAGTGGGGGCATGCACGTGCGCTTTCCTCCCGAGCTGCAGCAGTAGTGTCACGCTTCCTGTCACGTGGATCAAGGGATCTGTGGCTTTCCCTCGAGGCTGTCCCTCGAGGCTTTCCCACGAGGCTTTCCCACAGGGCTGTGCCACGTGCCACCTTGGTTTGAGTCGATCCTCGGCGTGAAAGACGAGCCGGTGAAGGGAAAAGAGGTTCCTCTGGAATGGACTGAGACATCTGGGGGACTCTTGGAATGGTGGCACGACCCTGGAGTTCCTCTCGCCGTTCCTGTTGAGAGGGCCTCCTCTTGAGATGCGACGGGAAGGCCGGGAACTCTTTCCCGACGAAGCAGGGAAAGGATCCCTCATCTCGAGCTACGAGGCGGAAACGGGGCTCCTCTGGATGTGGGCGGGACCCGCGTGATTCCTCTCGAGTGGAGACGGGTATGTCGGGGAACTTCTTGATTTGCACCAAGGGTGTGAAGGAGCCTTTCGAAGTTCCAGAGGTGAGGTGTGATCAGCCTCGAGACGCCTCACCGGAAATGGGCCTCATCTCGCCTGGAGGGGAGAACCTCCTGGATTTTCTCGAGTTGCGGCAGGTGTTCTCGAGTTACGACGGGGACCTCAGGGACCCGCTCTGGTGGCCTCAGGAAAGGCCAGTCCCCATGCGAGTTGCTAGGGGACCTCTCGGGATTCCTCTCCCGTCCATGCCGGGGCCTCAGTCCTTGTGTGGAGTTGGGGCCGAAACCTGAGGATTCCTCTCCAGTGTTGCCATGGATCTTGGGGTGCTTCTGAGTCTCCCCAGGGAGTCAGGCCTCGTCTCGAGTGGGGGCATGCACGTGCGCTTTCCTCCCGAGCTGCAGCAGTAGTGTCACGCTTCCTGTCACGTGGATCAAGGGATCTGTGGCTTTCCCTCGAGGCTGTCCCTCGAGGCTTTCCCACGAGGCTTTCCCACAGGGCTGTGCCACGTGCCAACTTGGTGTAAGTCGATCCTCGGCGTGAAAGACGAGCCGGTGAAGGGAAAAGAGGTTCCTCTGGAATGGACTGAGACATCTGGGGGACTCTTGGAATGGTGGCACGACCCTGGAGTTCCTCTCGCCTTTCCTGTTGAGAGGGCCTCCTCTTGAGATGCGACGGGAAGGCCGGGAACTCTTTCCCAACGAAGCAGGGAAAGGATCCCTCATCTCGAGCTACGAGGCGGAAACGGGGCTCCTCTGGATGTGGGCGGGACCCTCGTGATTCCTCTCGAGTGGAGACGGGTATGTCGGGGAACTTCTTGATTTGCACCAAGGGTGTGAAGGAGCCTTTCGAAGTTCCAGAGGTGAGGTGTGATCAGCCTCGAGACGCCTCAGCGGAAATGGGCCTCATCTCGCCTGGAGGGGAGAACCTCCTGGATTTTCTCGAGTTGCGGGAGGTCTTCTCGAGCTACGACGGGGACCTCAGGGACCCGCTCTGGTGGCCTCAGGAAAGGCCAGTCCCCATGCGAGTTGCTAGGGGACCTCTAGGGATTCCTCTCCCGTCCATGCCGGGGCCTCAGTCCTTGTGTGGAGTCGGGGCCGGAACCTGAGGATTCCTCTCCAGTGTTGCCATGGATCTTGGGGTGCTTCTGAGTCTCCCCAGGGGAGTCAGGCCTCGTCTCGAGTGGGGGCATGCACGTGCGCTTTCCTCCCGAGCTGCAGCAGTAGTGTCACGCTTCCTGCCACGTGGATCAAGGGATCTGTGGCTTTCCCTCGAGACTGTCCCTCGAGGCTTTCCCTCGAGGCTTTCCCACAGGGCTGTGCCACGTGCCACCTTGGTGTGAGTCGATCCTCGGCGTGAAAGACGAGCCGGTGAAGGGAAAAGAGGTTCCTCTGGAATGGACTGAGACATCTGGGGGACTCTTGGAATGGTGGCATGACCCTGGAGTTCTCTCGCTGTTCCTGTTGAGAGGGCCTCCTCTTGAGTTGTGACGGGAAGGCCGGGAACTCTTTCCCGACGAAGCAGGGAAAGGATCCCTCATCTCGAGCTACGAGGAGTAAACGGGGCTCCTCTGGATGTGGGCGGGACCCTCGTGATTCCTCTCGAGTGGAGACGGCTATGTCGGGGAACTTCTTGATTTGCACCAAGGGTGTGAAGGACCCTTTCGAAGTTCCAGAGGTGAGGTGTGATCAGCCTCGAGACGCCTCAGCGGAAATGGGCCTCATCTCGCCTGGAGAGGAGAACCTCCTGGATTTTCTCGAGTTGCGGAAGGTCTTCTCGAGTTACGACGGGGACCTCAGGGACCCGCTCTGGTGGCCTCAGGAAAGGCCAGTCCCCATGCGAGTTGCTAGGGGACCTCTCGGGATTCCTCTCCCGTCCATGCCGGGGCCTCAGTCCTTGTGTGGAGTCGGGGCCGGAACCTGAGGATTCCTCTCCAGTGTTGCCATGGATCTTGGGGTGCTTCTGAGTCTCCCCAGGGGAGTCAGGCCTCGTCTCGAGTGGGGGCATGCACGTGCGCTTTCCTCCCGAGCTGCAGCAGTAGTGTCACGCTTCCTGTCACGTGGATCAAGGGATCTGTGGCTTTCCCTCGAGACTGTCCCTCGAGGCTTTCCCTCGAGGCTTTCCCACAGGGCTGTGCCATGTGCCACCTTGGTGTGAGTCGATCATCGGCGTGAAAGACGAGCCGGTGAAGGGAAAAGAGGTTCCTCTGGAAATGACTGAGACATCTGGGGGACTCTTGGAATGGTGGCACGACCCTGGAGTTCCTCTCGCCGTTCCTGTTGAGAGGGCCTCCTCTTGAGATGCGACGGGAAGGCCGGGAACTCTTTCCCGACAAAGCAGGGAAAGGATCCCTCATCTCGAGCTACGAGGTGGAAACGGGGCTCCTCTGGATGTGGGCGGGACCCTCGTGATTCCTCTCGAGTGGAGACGGGTATGTCGGGGAACTTCTTGATTTGCACCAAGGGTGTGAAGGACCCTTTCGAAGTTCCAGAGGTGAGGTGTGATCATCCTCGAGACGCCTCAGCGGAAATGGGCCTCATCTCACCTGGAGGGTAGAACCTCCTGGATTTTCTCGAGTTGCGGCAGGTCTTCTCGAGTTACGACGGGGACCTCAGGGACCCGCTCTGGTGGCCTCAGGAAAGGCCAGTCCCCATGCGAGTTGCTAGGGGCCCTCTCGGGATTCCTCTCCCGTCCATGCCTGGGCCTCAGTCCTTGTGTGGAGTCGGGGCCGGAACCTGAGGATTCCTCTCCAGTGTTGCCATGGATCTTGGGGTGCTTCTGAGTCTCCCCAGGGGAGTCAGGCCTCGTCTCGAGTGGGGGCATGCACGTGCGCTTTCCTCCCGAGCTGCAGCAGTAGTGTCACGCTTCCTGTCACGTGGATCAAGGGATCTGTGGCTTTCCCTCGAGGCTGTCCCTCGAGGCTTTCCCACGAGGCTTTCCCACAGGGCTGTGCCACGTGCCACCTTGGTGTGAGTCGATCCTCGGCGTGAAAGACGAGCCGGTGAAGGGAAAAGAGGTTCCTCTGGAATGGACTGAGACATCTGGGGGACTCTTGGAATGGTGGCACGACCCTGGAGTTCCTCTCGCCGTTCCTGTTGAGAGGGCCTCCTCTTGAGATGCGACGGGAAGGCCGGGAACTCTTTCCCGACGAAGCAGGGAAAGGATCCCTCATCTCGAGCTACGAGGCGGAAACGGGGCTCCTCTGGATGTGGGCGGGACCCTCGTGATTCCTCTCGAGTGGAGACGGGTATGTCGGGGAACTTCTTGATTTGCACCAAGGGTGTGAAGGAGCCTTTCGAAGTTCCAGAGGTGAGGTGTGATCAGCCTCGAGACGCCTCAGCGGAAATGGGCCTCATCTCGCCTGGAGGGGAGAACCTCCTGGATTTTCTCGAGTTGCGGCAGGTCTTCTCGAGTTACAACGGCTACCTCAGGGAGCCGCTCTGGTGGCCTCAGGAAAGGCAAGTCCCCATGCGAGTTGCTAGGGGACCTCTCGGGATTCCTCTCCCGTCCACGCCGGGGCCTCAGTCCTTGTGTGGAGTCGGGGCCGGAACCTGAGGATTCCTCTCCAGTGTTGCCATGGATCTTGGGGTGCTTCTGAGTCTCCCCAGGGGAGTCAGGCCTCGTCTCGAGTGGGGGCATGCACGTGCGCTTTCCTCCCGAGCTGCAGCAGTAGTGTCACGCTTCCTGTCACGTGGATCAAGGGATCTGTGGCTTTCCCTCGAGGCTGTCCCTCGAGGCTTTCCCACGAGGCTTTCCCACAGGGCTGTGCCACGTGCCACCTTGGTGTGAGTCGCTCCTCGGCGTGAAAGACGAGCCGGTGAAGGGAAAAGAGTTTCCTCTGGAATGGACTGAGACATCTGGGGGACTCTTGGAATGGTGGCACGACCCTGGAGTTCCTCTCGCCGTTCCTGTTGAGAGGGCCTCCTCTTGAGATGCGACGGGAACGCCGGGAACTCTTTCCCGACGAAGCAGGGAAAGGATCCCTCATCTCGAGCTACGAGGCGGAAACGGGGCTCCTCTGGATGTGGGCGGGACCCTCGTGATTCCTCTCGAGTGGAGACGGGTATGTCGGGGAACTTCTTGATTTGCACCAAGGGTGTGAAGGAGCCTTTCGAAGTTCCAGAGGTGAGGTGTGATCAGCCTCGAGACGCCTCAGCGGAAATGGGCCTCATCTCGCCTGGAGGGGAGAACCTCCTGGATTTTCTCGAGTTGCGGCAGGTCTTCTCGAGTTACGACGGGGACCACAGGGACCCGCTCTGGTGGCCTCAGGAAAGGCCAGTCCCCATGCGAGTTGCTAGGGGACCTCTCGGGATTCCTCTCCCGTCCATGCCGGGGCCTCAGTCCTTGTGTGGAGTCGGAGCCGGAACCTGAGGATTCCTCTCCAGTGTTGCCATGGATCTTGGGGTGCTTCTGTGTCTCCCCAGGGGAGTCAGGCCTCGTCTCGAGTGGGGGCATGCACGTGCGCTTGCCTCCCGAGCTGCAGCAGTAGTGTCACGCTTCCTGTCACGTGGATCAAGGGATCTGTGGCTTTCCCTCGAGGCTGTCCCTCGAGGCTTTCCCACGAGGCTTTCCCACAGGGCTGTGCCACGTGCCACCTTGGTGTGAGTCGATCCTCGGCGTGAAAGACGAGCCGGTGAGGGGAAAACAGTTTCCTCTGGAATGGACTGAGACATCTGGGGGACTCTTGGAATGGTGGCACGACCCTGGAGTTCCTCTCGCCGTTCCTGTTGAGAGGGCCTCCTCTTGAGATGCGACGGGAAGGCCGGGAACTCTTTCCCGACGAAGCAGGGAAAGGATCCCTCATCTCGAGCTACGAGGCGGAAACGGGGCTCCTCTGGATGTGGGCGGGACCCTCGTGATTCCTCTCGAGTGGAGACGGGTATGTCGGGGAACTTCTTGATTTGCACCAAGGGTGTGAAGGAGCCTTTCGAAGTTCCAGAGGTGAGGTGTGATCAGCCTCGAGACGCCTCAGCGGAAATGGGCCTCATCTCGCCTGGAGGGGAGAACCTCCTGGATTTTCTCGAGTTGCGGCAGGTCTTCTCGAGTTACGACGGGGAGCTCAGGGACCCGCTCTGGTGGCCTCAGGAAAGGCCAGTCCCCATGCGAGTTGCTAGGGGACCTCTCGGGATTCCTCTCCCGTCCATGCCGGGGCCTCAGTCCTTGTGTGGAGTCGGGGCCGGAACCTGAGGATTCCTCTCCAGTGTTGCCATGGATCTTGGGGTGCTTCTGAGTCTCCCCAGGGGAGTCAGGCCTCGTCTCGAGTGGGGGCACGCACGTGCGCTTTCCTCCCGAGCTGCAGCAGTAGTGTCACGCTTCCTGTCACGTGGATCAAGGGATCTGTGGCTTTCCCTCGAGGCTGTCCCTCGAGGCTTTCCCACGAGGCTTTCCCACAGGGCTGTGCCACGTGCCACCTTGGTGTGAGTCGATCCTCGGCGTGAAAGACGAGCCGGTAAAGGGAAAAGAGGTTCCTCTGGAATGGACTGAGACATCTGGGGGACTCTTGGAATGGTGGCACGACCCTGGAGTTCCTCTCGCCGTTCCTGTTGAGAGGGCCTCCTCTTGAGATGCGACGGGAACGCCGGGAACTCTTTCCGGACGAAGCAGGGAAAGAATCCCTCATCTCGAGCTACGAGGCGGAAACGGGGCTCCTCTGGATGTGGGCGGGACCCTCGTGATTCCTCTCGAGTGGAGTCGGGTATGTCGGGGAACTTCTTGATTTGCACCAAGGGTGTGAAGGACCCTTTCGAAGTTCCAGAGGTGAGGTGTGATCAGCCTCGAGACGCCTCAGCGGAAATGGGCCTCATCTCGCCTGGAGGGGAGAACCTCCTGGATTTTCTCGAGTTGCGGCAGGTCTTCTCGAGTTACAACGGGGACCTCATGGACCCGCTCTTGTGGCCTCAGGAAAGGCCAGTCCCCATGCGAGTTGCTAGGGGACCTCTCGGGATTCCTCTCCCGTCCATGCCGGGGCCTCAGTCCTTGTGTGGAGTCGGGGCCGGAACCTGAGGTTTCCTCTCCAGTGTTGCCATGGATCTTGGGGTGCTTCTGAGTCTCCCCAGGGGAGTCAGGCCTCGTCTCGAGTGGGGGCATGCACGTGCGCTTTCCTCCCGAGCTGCAGCAGTAGTGTCACGCTTCCTGTCACGTGGATCAAGGGATCTGTGGCTTTCCCTCGAGGCTGTCCCTCGAGGCTTTCCCACGAGGCTTTCCCACAGGGCTGTGCCACGTGCCACCTTGGTGTGAGTCGATCCTCGGCGTGAAAGACGAGCCGGTGAAGGGAAAAGAGGTTCCTCTGGAATGGACTGAGACATCTGGGGGACTCTTGGAATGGTGGCACGACCCTGGAGTTCCTCTCGCCGTTCCTGTGAAGAGGGCCTCCTCTTGAGATGCGACGGGAAGGCCGGGAACTCTTTCCCGACGAAGCAGGGAAAGGATCCCTCATCTCGAGCTACGAGGCGGAAACGGGGCTCCTCTGTATGTGGGCGGGACCCTCGTGATTCCTCTCGAGTGGAGACGGGTATGTCGGGGAACTTCTTGATTTGCACCAAGGGTGTGAAGGACCCTTTCGAAGTTCCAGAGGTGAGGTGTGATCAGCCTCGAGACGCCTCAGCGGAAATGGGCCTCATCTCCCCTGGAGGGGAGAACCTCCTGGATTTTCTCGAGTTGCGGCAGGTGTTCTCGAGTTACGACGGGGACCTCAGGGACTCGCTCTGGTGGCCTCAGGAAAGGCCAGTCTCCATGCGAGTAGCTAGGGGACCTCTCGGGATTCCTCTCCCGTCCATGCCGGGGCCTCAGTCCTTGTGTGGAGTCGGAGCCGGAACCTGAGGATTCCTCTCCAGTGTTGCCATGGATCTTGGGGTGCTTCTGAGTCTCCCCAGGGGAGTCAGGCCTCGTCTCGAGTGGGGGCATGCACGTGCGCTTTCCTCCCGAGCTGCAGCAGTAGTGTCACGCTTCCTGTCACGTGGATCAAGGGATCTGTGGCTTTCCCTCGAGGCTGTCCCTCGAGGCTTTCCCACGAGGCTTTCCCACAGGGCTGTGCCACGTGCCACCTTGGTGTGAGTCGATCCTCGGCGTGAAAGACAAGCCGGTAAAGGGAAAAGAGGTTCCTCTGGAATGGACTGAGACATCTGGGGGACTCTTGGAATGGTGGCACGACCCTGGAGTTCCTCTCGCCGTTCCTGTTGAGAGGGCCTCCTCTTGAGATGCGACGGGAACGCCGGGAACTCTTTCCGGACGAAGCAGGGAAAGGATCCCTCATCTCGAGCTACGAGGCGGAAACGGGGCTCCTCTGGATGTGGGCGGGACCCTCGTGATTCCTCTCGAGTGGAGACGGCTATGTCGGGGAACTTCTTGATTTGCACCAAGGGTGTGAAGGACCCTTTCGAAGTTCCAGAGGTGAGGTGTGATCAGCCTCGAGACGCCTCAGCGGAAATGGGCCTCATCTCGCCTGGAGGGGAGAACCTCCTAGATTTTCTCGAGTTGCGGCAGGTCTTCTCGAGTTACGACGGGGACCTCAGGGACCCGCTCTGGTGGCCTCAGGAAAGGCCAGTCCCCATGCGAGTTGCTAGGGGACCTCTCGGGATTCCTCTCCCGTCCATGCCGGGGCCTCAGTCCTTGTGTGGAGTCGGGGCCGGAACCTGAGGATTCCTCTCCAGTGTTGCCATGGATCTTGGGGTGCTTCTGAGTCTCCCCAGGGGAGTCAGGCCTCGTCTCGAGTGGGGGCATGCACGTGCGCTTTCCTCCCGAGCTGCAGCAGTAGTGTCACGCTTCCTGTCACGTGGATCAAGGGATCTGTGGCTTTCCCTCGAGACTGTCCCTCGAGGCTTTCCCTCGAGGCTTTCCCACAGGGCTGTGCCACGTGCCACCTTGGTGTGAGTCGATCATCGGCGTGAAAGACGAGCCGGTGAAGGGAAAAGAGGTTCCTCTGGAAATGACTGAGACATCTGGGGGACTCTTGGAATGGTGGCACGACCCTGGAGTTCCTCTCGCCGTTCCTGTTGAGAGGGCCTCCTCTTGAGATGCGACGGGAAGGCCGGGAACTCTTTCCCGACAAAGCAGGGAAAGGATCCCTCATCTCGAGCTACGAGGTGGAAACGGGGCTCCTCTGGATGTGGGCGGGACCCTCGTGATTCCTCTCGAGTGGAGACGGGTATGTCGGGGAACTTCTTGATTTGCACCAAGGGTGTGAAGGACCCTTTCGAAGTTCCAGAGGTGAGGTGTGATCATCCTCGAGACGCCTCAGCGGAAATGGGCCTCATCTCACCTGGAGGGTAGAACCTCCTGGATTTTCTCGAGTTGCGGCAGGTCTTCTCGAGTTACGACGGGGACCTCAGGGACCCGCTCTGGTGGCCTCAGGAAAGGCCAGTCCCCATGCGAGTTGCTAGGGGACCTCTCGGGATTCCTCTCCCGTCCATGCCTGGGCCTCAGTCCTTGTGTGGAGTCGGGGCCGGAACCTGAGGATTCCTCTCCAGTGTTGCCATGGATCTTGGGGTGCTTCTGAGTCTCCCCAGGGGAGTCAGGCCTCGTCTCGAGTGGGGGCATGCACGTGCGCTTTCCTCCCGAGCTGCAGCAGTAGTGTCACGCTTCCTGTCACGTGGATCAAGGGATCTGTGGCTTTCCCTCGAGGCTGTCCCTCGAGGCTTTCCAACGAGGCTTTCCCACAGGGCTGTGCCACGTGCCACCTTGCTGTGAGTCGATCCTCGGCGTGAAAGACGAGCCGGTGAAGGGAAAAGAGGTTCCTCTGGAATGGACTGAGACATCTGGGGGACTCTTGGAATGGTGGCACGACCCTGGAGTTCCTCTCGCCGTTCCTGTTGAGAGGGCCTCCTCTTGAGATGCGACGGGAACGCCGGGAACTCTTTCCCGACGCAGCAGGGAAAGGTTCCCTCATCTCGAGCTACGAGGCGGAAACGGGGCTCCTCTGGATGTGGGCGGGACCCTCGTGATTCCTCTCGAGTGGAGACGGCTATGTCGGGGAACTTCTTGATTTGCACCAAGGGTGTGAAGGAGCCTTTCGAAGTTCCAGAGGTGAGGTGTGATCAGCCTCGAGACGCCTCAGCGGAAATGGGCCTCATCTCGCCTGGAGGGGAGAACCTCCTGGATTTTCTCGAGTTGCGGCAGGTCTTCTCGAGTTACGACGGGGACCTCAGGGACCCGCTCTGGTGGCCGCAGGAAAGGCCAGTCCCCATGCGAGTTGCTAGGGTACCTCTCGGGATTCCTCTCCCGTCCATGCCGGGGCCTCAGTCCTTGTGTGGATTCGGGGCCGGAACCTGAGGATTCCTCTCCAGTGTTGCCATGGATCTTGGGGTGCTTCTGAGTCTCCCCAGGGGAGTCAGGCCTCGTCTCGAGTGGGGTCATGCACGTGCGCTTTCCTCCCGAGCTGCAGCAGTAGTGTCACGCTTCCTGTCACGTGGATCAAGGGATCTGTGGCTTTCCCTCGAGGCTGTCCCTCGAGGCTTTCCCACGAGGCTTTCCCACAGGGCTGTGCCACGTGCCACCTTGGTGTGAGTCGATCCTCGGCGTGAAAGACGAGCCGGTGAAGGGAAAAGAGGTTCCTCTGGAATGGACTGAGACATCTGGGGGACTCTTGGAATGGTGGCACGACCCTGGAGTTCCTCTCGCCGGTCCTGTTGAGAGGGCCTCCTCTTGAGATGCGACGGGAACGCCGGGAACTCTTTCCCGACGAAGCAGGGAAAGGATCCCACATCTCGAGCTACGAGGCGGAAACGGGGCTCCTCTGGATGTGGGCGGGACCCTCGTGATTCCTCTCGAGTGGAGACGGGTATGTCGGGGAACTTCTTGATTTGCACCAAGGGTGTGAAGGACCCTTTCGAAGTTCCAGAGGTGAGGTGTGATCAGCCTCGAGACGCCTCAGCGGAAATGGGCCTCATCTCGCCTGGAGGGGAGAACCTCCTGGATTTTCTCGAGTTGCGGCAGGTCTTCTCGAGTTACGACGGGGACCTCAGGGACCCGCTCTGGTGGCCTCAGGAAAGGCCAGTCCCCATGCGAGTTGCTAGGGGACCTCTCGGGATTCCTCTCCCGTCCATGCCGGGGCCTCAGTCCTTGTGTGGAGTCGGGGCCGGAACCTGAGGATTCCTCTCCAGTGTTGCCATGGATCTTGGGGTGCTTCTGAGTCTCCCCAGGGGAGTCAGGCCTCGTCTCGAGTGGGGGCATGCACGTGCGCTTTCCTCCCGAGCTGCAGCAGTAGTGTCACGCTTCCTGTCACGTGGATCAAGGGATCTGTGGCTTTCCCTCGAGACTGTCCCTCGAGGCTTTCCCTCGAGGCTTTCCCACAGGGCTGTGCCACGTGCCACCTTGGTGTGAGTCGATCCTCGGCGTGAAAGACGAGCCGGTGAAGGGAAAAGAGGTTCCTCTGGAATGGACTGAGACATCTGGGGGACTCTTGGAATGGTGGCACGACCCTGGAGTTCCTCTCGCCGTTCCTGTTGAGAGGGCCTCCACTTGAGATGCGACGGGAAGGCCGGGAACTCTTTCCCGACAAAGCAGGGAAAGGATCCCTCATCTCGAGCTACGAGGCGGAAACGGGGCTCCTCTGGATGTGGGCGGGACCCTCGTGATTCCTCTCGAGTGGAGACGGGTATGTCGGGGAACTTCTTGATTTGCACCAAGGGTGTGAAGGACCCTTTCGAAGTTCCAGAGGTGAGGTGTGATCATCCTCGAGACGCCTCAGCGGAAATGGGCCTCATCTCACCTGGAGGGTAGAACCTCCTGGATTTTCTCGAGTTGCGGCAGGTCTTCTCCAGTTACGACGGGGACCTCAGGGACCCGCTCTGGTGGCCTCAGGAAAGGCCAGTCCCCATGCGAGTTGCTAGGGGACCTCTCGGGATTCCTCTCCCGTCCATGCCTGGGCCTCAGTCCTTGTGTGGAGTCGGGGCCGGGACCTGAGGATTCCTCTCCAGTGTTGCCATGGATCTTGGGGTGCTTCTGAGTCTCCCCAGGGGAGTCAGGCCTCGTCTCGAGTGGGGGCATGCACGTGCGTTTTCCTCCCGAGCTGCAGCAGTAGTGTCACGCTTCCTGTCACGTGGATCAAGAGATCTGTGGCTTTCCCTCGAGGCTCTCCCTCGAGGGTTTCCAACGAGGCTTTCCCACAGGGCTGTGCCACGTGCCACCTTGGTGTGAGTCGATCCTCGGCGTGAAAGACGAGCCGGTGAAGGGAAAAGAGGTTCCTCTGGAATGGACTGAGACATCTGGGGGACTCTTGGAATGGTGGCACGACCCTGGAGTTCCTCTCGCCGTTCCTGTTGAGAGGGCCTCCTCTTGAGATGCGACGGGAACGCCGGGAACTCTTTCCCGACGCAGCAGGGAAAGGTTCCCTCATCTCGAGCTACGAGGCGGAAACGGGGCTCCTCTGGATGTGGGCGGGACCCTCGTGATTCCTCTCGAGTGGAGACGGCTATGTCGGGGAACTTCTTGATTTGCACCAAGGGTGTGAAGGAGCCTTTCGAAGTTCCAGAGGTGAGGTGTGATCAGCCTCGAGACGCCTCAGCGGAAATGGGCCTCATCTCGCCTGGAGGGGAGAACCTCCTGGATTTTCTCGAGTTGCGGCAGGTCTTCTCGAGTTACGACGGGGACCTCAGGGACCCGCTCTGGTGGCCTCAGGAAAGGCCAGTCCCCATGCGAGTTGCTAGGGGACCTCTCGGGATTCCTCTCCCGTCCATGCCGGGGCCTCAGTCCTTGTGTGGAGTCGGGGCCGGAACCTGAGGATTCCTCTCCAGTGTTGCCATGGATCTTGGGGTGATTCTGAGTCTCCCCAGGGGAGTCAGGCCTCGTCTCGAGTGGGGGCATGCACGTGCGCTTTCCTCCCGAGCTGCAGCAGTAGTGTCACGCTTCCTGTCACGTGGATCAAGGGATCTGTGGCTTTCCCTCGAGGCTGTCCCTCGAGGCTTTCCCACGAGGCTTTCCCACAGGGCTGTGCCACGTGCCACCTTGGTGTGAGTCGATCCTCGGCGTGAAAGACGAGCCGGTGAAGGGAAAAGAGGTTCCTCTGGAATGGACTGAGACATCTGGGGGACTCTTGGAATGGTGGCACGACCCTGGAGTTCCTCTCGCCGGTCCTGTTGAGAGGGCCTCCTCTTGAGATGCGACGGGAATGCCGGGAACTCTTTCCCGACGAAGCAGGGAAAGGATCCCTCATCTCGAGCTACGAGGCGGAAACGGGGCTCCTCTGGATGTGGGCGGGACCCTCGTGATTCCTCTCGAGTGGAGACGGGTATGTCGGGGAACTTCTTGATTTGCACCAAGGGTGTGAAGGACCCTTTCGAAGTTCCAGAGGTGAGGTGTGATCAGCCTCGAGACGCCTCAGCGGAAATGGGCCTCATCTCGCCTGGAGGGGAGAACCTCCTGGATTTTCTCCAGTTGCGGCAGGTCTTCTCGAGTTACAACGGGGACCTCAGGGACCCGCTCTGGTGGCCTCAGGAAAGGCCAGTCCCCATGCGAGTTGCTAGGGGACCTCTCGGGATTCCTCTCCCGTCCATGCTGGGGCCTCAGTCCTTGTGTGGAGTCGGGGCCGGAACCTGAGGATTCCTCTCCAGTGTTGCCATGGATCTTAGGGTGTTTCTGAGTCACCCCAGGGGAGTCAGACCTCGTCTCGAGTGGGGGCATGCACGTGAGCTTTCCTCCCGAGCTGCAGCAGTAGTGTCACGCTTCCTGTCACGTGGATCAAGGGATCTGTGGCTTTCCCTCGAGGCTGTCCCTCGAGGCTTTCCCACGAGGCTTTCCCACAGGGCTGTGCCACGTGCCACCTTGGTGTGAGTCGATCCTCGGCGTGAAAGACGAGCCGGTGAAGGGAAAAGAGGTTCCTCTGGAATGGACTGAGACATCTGGGGGACTCTTGGAATGGTGGCACGACCCTGGAGTTCCTCTCGCCGTTCCTGTTGAGAGGGCCTCCTCTTGAGATGCGACGGGAACGCCGGGAACTCTTTCCCGACGAAGCAGGGAAAGGATCCCTCATCTCGAGCTACGAGGCGGAAACGGGGCTTCTCTGGATGTGGGCGGGACCCTCGTGATTCCTCTCGAGTGGAGACGGGTATGTCGGGGAACTTCTTGATTTGCACCAAGGGTGTGAAGGACCCTTTCGAAGTTCCAGAGGTGAGGTGTGATCAGCCTCGAGACGCCTCAGCGGAAATGGGCCTCATCTCGCCTGGAGGGGAGAACCTCCTGGATTTTCTCGAGTTGCGGCAGGTCTTCTCGAGTTACGACGGGGACCTCAGGGACCCGCTCTGGTGGCCTCAGGAAAGGCCAGTCCCCATGCGAGCTGCTAGGGGACCTCTCGGGATTCCTCTCCCGTCCATGCCGGGGCCTCAGTCCTTGTGTGGAGTCGGGGCCGGAACCTGAGGATTCCTCTCCAGTGTTGCCATGGATCTTGGGGTGCTTCTGAGTCTCCCCAGGGGAGTCAGGCCTCGTCTCGAGTGGGGGCATGCACGTGCGCTTTCCTCCCGAGCTGCAGCAGTAGTGTCACGCTTCCTGTCACGTGGATCAAGGGATCTGTGGCTTTCCCTCGAGGCTGTCCCTCGAGGCTTTCCCACGAGGCTTTCCCACAGGGCTGTGCCACGTGCCACCTTGGTGTGAGTCGATCCTCGGCGTGAAAGACGAGCCGGTGAAGGGAAAAGAGGTTCCTCTGCAATGGACTGAGACATCTGGGGGACTCTTGGAATGGTGGCACGACCCTGGAGTTCCTCTCGCCGGTCCTGTTGAGAGGGCCTCCTCTTGAGATGCGACGGGAACGCCGGGAACTCTTTCCCGACGAAGCAGGGAAAGGATCCCACATCTCGAGCTACGAGGCGGAAACGGGGCTCCTCTGGATGTGGGCGGGACCCTCGTGATTCCTCTCGAGTGGAGACGGGTATGTCGGGGAACTTCTTGATTTGCACCAAGGGTGTGAAGGACCCTTTCGAAATTCCAGAGGTGAGGTGTGATCAGCCTCGAGACGCCTCAGCGGAAATGGGCCTCATCTCGCCTGGAGGAGAGAACCTCCTGGATTTTCTCGAGTTGCGGCAGGTCTTCTCGAGTTACGACGAGGACCTTAGGGACACGCTCTGGTGGCCTCAGGAAAGGCCAGTCCCCATGCGAGTTGCTAGGGGACCTCTCGGGATTCCTCTCCCGTCCATGCCGGGGCCTCAGTCCTTGTGTGGAGTCGGGGCCGGAACCTGAGGATTCCTCTCCAGTGTTGCCATGGATCTTGGGGTGCTTCTGAGTCTCCCCAGGGGAGTCAGGCCTCGTCTCGAGTGGGGGCATGCACGTGCGCTTTCCTCCCGAGCTGCAGCAGTAGTGTCACGCTTCCTGTCACGTGGATCAAGGGATCTGTGGCTTTCCCTCGAGGCTGTCCCTTGAGGCTTTCCCACGAGGCTTTCCCACAGGGCTGTGCCACGTGCCACCTTGGTGTGAGTCGATCCTCGGCGTGAAAGACGAGCCGGTGAAGGGAAAAGAGGTTCCTCTGGAATGGACTGAGACATCTGGGGGACTCTTGGAATGGTGGCACGACCCTGGAGTTCCTCTCGCCGTTCCTGTTGAGAGGGCCTCCTCTTGAGATGCGACGGGAACGCCGGGGAACTCTTTCCCGACCAAGCAGGGAAAGGATCCCTCATCTCGAGCTACGAGGCGGAAACGGGGCTCCTCTGGATGTGGGCGGGACCCTCGTGTTTCCTCTCGAGTGGAGACGGCTATGTCGGGGAACTTCTTGATTTGCACCAAGGGTGTGAAGGACCCTTTCGAAGTTCCAGAGGTGAGGTGTGATCAGCCTCGAGACGCCTCAGCGGAAATGGGCCTCATCTCGCCTGGAGGGGAGAACCTCCTGGATTTTCTCGAGTTGCGGCAGGTCTTCTCGAGTTACGACGGGGACCTCAGGGACCCGCTCTGGTGGCCTCAGGAAAGGCCAGTCCCCATGCGAGTTGCTAGGGGACCTCTCGGGATTCCTCTCCCGTCCATGCCGGGGCCTCAGTCCTTGTGTGGAGTCGGGGCCGGAACCTGAGGATTCCTCTCCAGTGTTGCCATGGATCTTGGGGTGCTTCTGAGTCTCCCCAGGGGAGTCAGGCCTCGTCTCGAGTGGGGGCATGCACGTGCGCTTTCCTCCCGAGCTGCAGCAGTAGTGTCACGCTTCCTGTCACGTGGATCAAGGGATCTGTGGCTTTCCCTCGAGACTGTCCCTCGAGGCTTTCCCTCGAGGCTTTCCCACAGGGCTGTGCCACGTGCCACCTTGGTGTGAGTCGATCCTCGGCGTGAAAGACGAGCCGGTGAAGGGAAAAGAGGTTCCTCTGGAATGGACTGAGACATCTGGGGGACTCTTGGAATGGTGGCACGACCCTGGAGTTCCTCTCGCCGGTCCTGTTGAGAGGGCCTCCTCTTGAGATGCGACGGGAATGCCGGGAACTCTTTCCCGACGAAGCAGGGAAAGGATCCCTCATCTCGAGCTACGAGGCGGAAACGGGGCTCCTCTGGATGTGGGCGGGACCCTCGTGATTCCTCTCGAGTGGAGACGGGTATGTCGGGGAACTTCTTGATTTGCACCAAGGGTGTGAAGGACCCTTTCGAAATTCCAGAGGTGAGGTGTGATCAGCCTCGAGACGCCTCAGCGGAAATGGGCCTCATCTCGCCTGGAGGGGAGAACCTCCTGGATTTTCTCGAGTTGCGGCAGGTCTTCTCGAGTTACGACGAGGACCTTAGGGACACGCTCTGGTGGCCTCAGGAAAGGCCAGTCCCCATGCGAGTTGCTAGGGGACCTCTCGGGATTCCTCTCCCGTCCATGCCGGGGCCTCAGTCCTTGTGTGGAGTCGGGGCCGGAACCTGAGGATTCCTCTCCAGTGTTGCCATGGATCTTGGGGTGCTTCTGAGTCTCCCCAGGGGAGTCAGGCCTCGTCTCGAGTGGGGGCATGCACGTGCGCTTTCCTCCCGAGCTGCAGCAGTAGTGTCACGCTTCCTGTCACGTGGATCAAGGGATCTGTGGCTTTCCCTCGAGGCTGTCCCTTGAGGCTTTCCCACGAGGCTTTCGCACAGGGCTGTGCCACGTGCCACCTTGGTGTGAGTCGATCCTCGGCGTGAAAGACGAGCCGGTGAAGGGAAAAGAGGTTCCTCTGGAATGGACTGAGACATCTGGGGGACTCTTGGAATGGTGGCACGACCCTGGAGTTCCTCTCACCGTTCCTGTTGAGAGGGCCTCCTCTTGAGATGCGACGGGAACGCCGGGAACTCTTTCCCGACCAAGCAGGGAAAGGATCCCTCATCTCGAGCTACGAGGCGGAAACGGGGCTCCTCTGGATGTGGGCGGGACCCTCGTGATTCCTCTCGAGTGGAGACGGCTATGTCGGGGAACTTCTTGATTTGCACCAAGGGTGTGAAGGACCCTTTCGAAGTTCCAGAGGTGAGGTGTGATCAGCCTCGAGACGCCTCAGCGGAAATGGGCCTCATCTCGCCTGGAGGGGAGAACCTCCTGGATTTTCTCGAGTTGCGGCAGGTCTTCTCGAGTTACGACGGGGACCTCAGGGACCCGCTCTGGTGGCCTCAGGAAAGGCCAGTCCCCATGCGAGTTGCTAGGGGACCTCTCGGGATTCCTCTCCCGTCCATGCCGGGGCCTCAGTGCTTGTGTGGAGTCGGGGCCGGAACCTGAGGATTCCTCTCCAGTGTTGCCATGGATCTTGGGGTGCTTCTGAGTCTCCCCAGGGGAGTCAGGCCTCGTCTCGAGTGGGGGCATGCACGTGCGCTTTCCTCCCGAGCTGCAGCAGTAGTGTCACGCTTCCTGTCACGTGGATCAAGGGATCTGTGGCTTTCCCTCGAGACTGTCCCTCGAGGCTTTCCCTCGAGGCTTTCCCACAGGGCTGTGCCACGTGCCACCTTGGTGTGAGTCGATCCTCGGCGTGAAAGACGAGCCGGTGAAGGGAAAAGAGGTTCCTCTGGAATGGACTGAGACATCTGGGGGACTCTTGGAATGGTGGCACGACCCTGGAGTTCCTCTCGCCGGTCCTGTTGAGAGGGCCTCCTCTTGAGATGCGACGGGGAATGCCGGGAACTCTTTCCCGACGAAGCAGGGAAAGGATCCCTCATCTCGAGCTACGAGGCGGAAACGGGGCTCCTCTGGATGTGGGCGGGACCCTCGTGATTCCTCTCGAGTGGAGACGGGTATGTCGGGGAACTTCTTGATTTGCACCAAGGGTGTGAAGGACCCTTTCGAAATTCCAGAGGTGAGGTGTGATCAGCCTCGAGACGCCTCAGCGGAAATGGGCCTCATCTCGCCTGGAGGGGAGAACCTCCTGGATTTTCTCGAGTTGCGGCAGGTCTTCTCGAGTTACGACGAGGACCTTAGGGACACGCTCTTGTGGCCTCAGGAAAGGCCAGTCCCCCATGCGAGTTGCTAGGGGACCTCTCGGGATTCCTCTCCCGTCCATGCCGGGGCCTCAGTCCTTGTGTGGAGTCGGGGCCGGAACCCTAGGATTCCTCTCCAGTGTTGCCATGGATCTTGGGGTGCTTCTGAGTCTCCCCAGGGGAGTCAGGCCTCGTCTCGAGTTGGGGCATGCACGTGCGCTTTCCTCCCGAGCTGCAGCAGTAGTGTCACGCTTCCTGTCACGTGGATCAAGGGATCTGTGGCTTTCCCTCGAGGCTGTCCCTTGAGGCTTTCCCACGAGGCTTTCCCACAGGGCTGTGCCACGTGCCACCTTGGTGTGAGTCGATCCTCGGCGTGAAAGACGAGCCGGTGAAGGGAAAAGAGGTTCCTCTGGAATGGACTGAGACATCTGGGGGACTCTTGGAATGGTGGCACGACCCTGGAGTTCCTCTCGCCGTTCCTGTTGAGAGGGCCTCCTCTTGAGATGCGACGGGAACGCCGGGAACTCTTTCCCGACCAAGCAGGGAAAGGATCCCTCATCTCGAGCTACGAGGCGGAAACGGGGCTCCTCTGGATGTGGGCGGGACCCTCGTGATTCCTCTCGAGTGGAGACGGGTATGTCGGGGAACTTCTTGATTTGCACCAAGGGTGTGAAGGACCCTTTCGAAGTTCCAGAGGTGAGGTGTGATCAGCCTCGAGACGCCTCAGCGGAAATGGGCCTCATCTCGCCTGGAGGGGAGAACCTCCCGGATTTTCTCGAGTTGCGGCAGGTCTTCTCGAGTTACGACGGGGACCACAGGGACCCGCTCTGGTGGCCTCAGGAAAGGCCAGTCCCCATGCGAGTTGCTAGGGGACCTCTCGGGATTCCTCTCCCGTCCATGCCGGGCCTCAGGCCTTGTGTGGAGTCGGGGCCGGAACCTGAGGATTCCTCTCCAGTGTTGCCATGGATCTTGGGGTGCTTCTGAGTCTCCCCAGGGGAGTCAGGCCTCGTCTCGAGTGGGGGCATGCACGTGCGCTTTCCTCCCAAGCTGCAGCAGTAGTGTCACGCTTCCTGTCACGTGGATCAAGGGATCTGTGGCTTTCCCTCGAGGCTGTCCCTCGAGGCTTTCCCACGAGACTTTCCCACAGGGCTGTGCCACGTGCCACCTTGGTGTGAGTCGATCCTCGGCGTGAAAGACGAGCCGGTGAAGGGAAAAGAGGTTCCTCTGGAATGGACTGAAACATCTGGGGGACTCTTGGAATGGTGGCACGACCCTGGAGTTCCTCTCGCCGTTCCTGTTGAGAGGGCCTCCTCTTGAGATGCGACGGGAACGCCGGGAACTCTTTCCCGACGAAGCAGGGAAAGGATCCCTCATCTCGAGCTACGAGGCGTAAACGGGGCTCCTCTGGATGTGGGCGGGACCCTCGTGATTCCTCTCGAGTGGAGACGGCTAGGTCGGGGAACTTCTTGATTTGCACCAAGGGTGTGAAGGACCCTTTCGAAGTTCCAGAGGTGAGGTGTGATCAGCCTCGAGACGCCTCAGGGGAAATGGGCCTCATCTCGCCTGGAGGGGAGAACCTCATGGATTTTCTCCAGGTGCGGCAGGTCTTCTCGAGTTACGACGGGGACCTCAGGGACCCGCTCTTGTGGCCTCAGGAAAGGCCAGTCCCCATGCGAGTTGCTAGGGGACCTCTCGGGATTCCTCTCCCGTCCTTGCCGGGGCCTCAGTCCTTGTGTGGAGTCGGGGCCGGAACCTGAGGATTCCTCTCCAGTGTTGCCATGGATCTTGGGGTGCTTCTGAGTCTCCCCAGGGGAGTCAGGCCTCGTCTCGAGTGGGGCCATGCACGTGCGCTTTCCTCCCGAGCTGCAGCAGTAGTGTCACGCTTCCTGTCACGTGGATCAAGGGATCTGTGGCTTTCCCTCGAGACTGTCCCTCGAGGCTTTCCCACGAGGCTTTCCCACAGAGCTGTGCCACGTGCCACCTTGGTGTGAGTCGATCCTCGGCGTGAAAGACGAGCCGGTGAAGGGAAAAGAGGTTCCTCTGGAATGGACTGAGACATCTGGGGGACTCTTGGAATGGTGGCACGACCCTGGAGTTCCTCTCGCCGTTCCTGTTGAGAGGGCCTCCTCTTGAGATGCGACGGGAACGCCGGGAACTCTTTCCCGACGAAGCAGGGAAAGGATCCCTCATCTCGAGCTACGAGGCGGAAACGGGGCTCCTCTGGATGTGGGCGGGACCCTCGTGATTCCTCTCGAGTGGAGACGGGTATGTCGGGGAACTTCTTGATTTGCACCAAGGGTGTGAAGGACCCTTTCGAAGTTCCAGAGGTGAGGTGTGATCAGCCTAGAGACGCCTCAGGGGAAATGGGCCTCATCTCGCCTGGAGGGGAGAACCTCCTGGATTTTCTCGAGTTGCGGCAGGTCTTCTCGAGTTACGACGGGGACCTCAGGGACCCGCTCTGGTGGCCTCAGGAAAGGCCAGTCCCCATGTGAGTTGCTAGGGGACCTCTCGGGATTCCTCTCCCGTCCATGCCGGGGCCTCAGTCCTTGTGTGGAGTCGGGGCCGGAACCTGAGGATTCCTCTCCAGTGTTGCCATGGATCTTGGGGTGCTTCTGAGTCTCCCCAGGGGAGTCAGGCCTCGTCTCGAGTGGGGGCATGCACGTGCGCTTTCCTCCCGAGCTGCAGCAGTAGTGTCACGCTTCCTGTCACGTGGATCAAGGGATCTGTGGCTTTCCCTCGAGGCTGTCCCTCGAGGCTTTCCCACGAGGCTTTCCCACAGGGCTGTGCCACGTGCCACCTTGGTGTGAGTCGATCCTCGGCGTGAAAGACGAGCCGGTGAAGGGAAAAGAGGTTCCTCTGGAATGGACTGAGACATCTGGGGGACTCTTGGAATGGTGGCACGACCCTGGAGTTCCTCTCGCCGTTCCTGTAGAGAGGGCCTCCTCTTGAGGTGCGACGGGAACGCCGGGAACTCTTTCCCGACGAAGCAGGGCAAGGATCCCTCATCTCGAGCTACGAGGCGGAAAAGGGGCTCCTCTGGATGTGGGCGGGACCCTCGTGATTCCTCTCGAGTGGAGACGGCTAGGTCGGGGAACTTCTTGATTTGCACCAAGGGTGTGAAGGACCCTTTCGAAGTTACAGAGGGGAGGTGTTATCAGCCTCGAGATGCCTCAGCGGAAATGGGCCTCATCTCGCCTGGAGGGGAGAACCTCCTGGATTTTCTCGAGTTGCGGCAGGTCTTCTCGAGTTACGACGGGGACCTTAGGGACACGCTCTGGTGGCCTCAGGAAAGGCCAGTCCCCATGCGAGTTGCTAGGGGACCTCTCGGGATTCCTCTCCCGTCCATGCCGGGGCCTCAGTCCTTGTGTTGAGTCGGGGCCGGAACCTGAGGATTCCTCTCCAGTGTTGCCATGGATCTTGGGGTGCTTCTGAGTCTCCCCAGGGGAGTCAGGCCTCGTCTCGAGTGGGGGCATGCACGTGCGCTTTCCTCCCGAGCTGCAGCAGTAGTGTCACGCTTCCTGTCACGTGGATCAAGGGATCTGTGGCTTTCCCTCGAGGCTGTCACTCGAGGCTTTCCCACGAGGCTTTCCCACAGGGCTGTGCCACGTGCCACCTTGTTGTGAGTCGATCCTCGGCGTGAAAAACGAGCCGGTGAGGGGAAAAGAGGTTCCTCTGGAATGGACTGAGACATCTGGGGGACTCTTGGAATGATGGCACGACCCTGGAGTTCTTCTCGCCGGTCCTGTTGAGAGGGCCTCCTCTTGAGATGCGACGGGAATGCCGGGAACTCTTTCCCGACGAAGCAGGGAAAGGATCCCTCATCTCGAGCTACGAGGCGGAAACGGGGCTCCTCTGGATGTGGGCGGGACCCTCGTGATTCCTCTCGAGTGGAGACGGGTATGTTGGGGAACTTCTTGATTTGCACCAAGGGTGTGAAGGACCCTTTCGAAGTTCCAGAGGTGAGGTGTTATCAAGCCTCGAGACGCCTCAGCGGAAATGGGCCTCATCTCGCCTGGAGGGGAGAACCTCCTGGATTTTCTCGAGTTGCGGCAGGTCTTCTCGAGTTACGACGGGGACCTCAGGGACACGCTCTGGTGGCCTCAGGAAAGGCCAGTCCCCATGCGAGTTGCTAGGGGACCTCTCGGGATTCCTCTCCCGTCCATGCCGGGGCCTCAGTCCTTGTGTGGAGTCGGGGCCGGAACCTGAGGATTCCTCTCCAGTGTTGCCATGGATCTTGGGGTGCTTCTGAGTCTCCCCAGGGGAGTCAGGCCTCGTCTCGAGTGGGGGCATGCACGTGCGCTTTCCTCCCGAGCTGCAGCAGTAGTGTCACGCTTCCTGTCACGTGGATCAAGGGATCTGTGGCTTTCCCTCGAGGCTGTCCCTCGAGGCTTTCCCACGAGGCTTTCCCACAGGGCTGTGCCACGTGCCACCTTGGTGTGAGTCGATCCTCGGCGTGAAAGACGAGCCGGTGAAGGGAAAAGAGGTTCCTCTGGAATGGACTGAGACATCTGGGGGACTCTTGGAATGGTGGCACGACCCTGGAGTTCCTCTCGCCGTTCCTGTAGAGAGGGCCTCCTCTTGAGATGCGACGGGAACGCCGGGAACTCTTTCCCGACGAAGCAGGGAAAGGATCCCTCATCTCGAGCTACGAGGCGGAAACGGGGCTCCTCTGGATGTGGGCGGGACCCACGTGATTCCTCTCGAGTGGAGACGGCTAGGTCGGGGAACTTCTTGATTTGCACCAAGGGTGTGAAGGACCCTTTCGAAGTTTCAGAGGGGAGGTGTGATCAGCCTCGAGACGCCTCAGCGGAAATGGGCCTCATCTCGCCTGGAGGGGAGAACCTCCTGGATTTTCTCGAGTTGCGGCAGGTCTTCTCGAGTTACGACGGGGACCTCAGGGACCCGCTCTGGTGGCCTCAGGAAAGGCCAGTCCCCATGCGAGTTGCTAGGGGACCTCTCGGGATTCCTCTCCCGTCCATGCCGGGGCCTCAGTCCTTGTGTGGAGTCGGGGCCGGAACCTGAGGATTCCTCTCCAGTGTTGCCATGGATCTTGGGGTGCTTCTGAGTCTCCCCAGGGGAGTCAGGCCTCGTCTCGAGTGGGGGCATGCACGTGCGCTTTCCTCCCGAGCTGCAGCAGTAGTGTCACGCTTCCTGTCACGTGGATCAAGGGATCTGTGGCTTTCCCTCGAGGCTGTCCCTCGAGGCTTTCCCTCGAGGCTTTCCCACAGGGCTGTGCCACGTGCCACCTTGTTGTGAGTCGATCCTCGGCGTGAAAAACGAGCCGGTGAGGGGAAAAGAGGTTCCTCTGGAATGGACTGAGACATCTGGGGGACTCTTGGAATGGTGGCACGACCCTGGAGTTCCTCTCGCCGTTCCTGTAGAGAGGGCCTCCTCTTGAGATGCGACGGGAACGCCGGGAACTCTTTCCCGACGAAGCAGGGAAAGGATCCCTCATCTCGAGCTACGAGGCGGAAACGGGGCTCCTCTGGATGTGGGCGGGACCCACGTGATTCCTCTCGAGTGGAGACGGCTAGGTCGGGGAACTTCTTGATTTGCACCAAGGGTGTGAAGGACCCTTTCGAAGTTTCAGAGGGGAGGTGTGATCAGCCTCGAGACGCCTCAGCGGAAATGGGCCTCATCTCGCCTGGAGGGGAGAACCTCCTGGATTTTCTCGAGTTGCGGCAGGTCTTCTCGAGTTACGACGGGGACCTCAGGGACCCGCTCTGGTGGCCTCAGGAAAGGCCAGTCCCCATGCGAGTTGCTAGGGGACCTCTCGGGATTCCTCTCCCGTCCATGCCGGGGCCTCAGTCCTTGTGTGGAGTCGGGGCCGGAACCTGAGGATTCCTCTCCAGTGTTGCCATGGATCTTGGGGTGCTTCTGAGTCTCCCCAGGGGAGTCAGGCCTCGTCTCGAGTGGGGGCATGCACGTGCGCTTTCCTCCCGAGCTGCAGCAGTAGTGTCACGCTTCCTGTCACGTGGATCAAGGGATCTGTGGCTTTCCCTCGAGGCTGTCCCTCGAGGCTTTCCCACGAGGCTTTCCCACAGGGCTGTGCCACGTGCCACCTTGTTGTGAGTCGATCCTCGGCGTGAAAAACGAGCCGGTGAGGGGAAAAGAGGTTCCTCTGGAATGGACTGAGACATCTGGGGGACTCTTGGAATGGTGGCACGACCCTGAAGTTCCTCTCGCCGGTCCTGTTGAGAGGGCCTCCTCTTGAGATGCGACGGGAAGGCCGGGAACTCTTTCCCGACGAAGCAGGGAAAGGATCCCTCATCTCGAGCTACGAGGCGGAAACGGGGCTCCTCTGGATGTGGGCGGGACCCTCGTGATTCCTCTCGAGTGGAGACGGGTATGTCGGGGAACTTCTTGATTTGCACCAAGGGTGTGAAGGACCCTTTCGAAGTTCCAGAGGGGAGGTGTTATCAGCCTCGAGACGCCTCATCGGAAATGGGCCTCATCTCGCCTGGAGGGGAGAACCTCCTGGATTTTCTCGAGTTGCGGCAGGTCTTCTCGAGTTACGACGGGGACCTCAGGAACACGCTCTGGTGGCCTCAGGAAAGGCCAGTCCCCATGCGAGTTGCTAGGGGACCTCTCGGGATTCCTCTCCCGTCCATGCCGGGGCCTCAGTCCTTGTGTGGAGTCGGGGCCGGAACCTGAGGATTCCTCTCCAGTGTTGCCATGGATCTTGGGGTGCTTCTGAGTCTCCCCAGGGGAGTCAGGCCTCGTCTCGAGTGGGGGCATGCACGTGCGCTTTCCTCCCGAGCTGCAGCAGTAGTGTCACGCTTCCTGTCACGTTAATCAAGGGATCTGTGGCTTTCCCTCGAGGCTGTCCCTCGAGGCTTTCCCACGAGGCTTTCCCACAGGGCTGTGCCACGTGCCACCTTGGTGTGAGTCGATCCTCGGCGTGAAAGACGAGCCGGTGAAGGGAAAAGAGGTTCCTCTGGAATGGACTGAGACATCTGGGGGACTCTTGGAATGGTGGCACGACCCTGGAGTTCCTCTCGCCGTTCCTGTTGAGAGGGCCTCCTCTTGAGATGCGACGGGAACGCCGGGAACTCTTTCCCGACGAAGCAGGGCAAGGATCCCTCATCTCGAGCTACGAGGCGGAAACGGGGCTCCTCTAGATGTGGGCGGGACCAACGTGATTCCTCTCGAGTGGAGACGGCTAGGTCGGGGAACTTCTTGATTTGCACCAAGGGTGTGAAGGACCCTTTCGAAGTTCCAGAGGTGAGGTGTGATCAGCCTCGAGACGCCTCAGCGGAAATGGGCCTCATCTCGCCTGGAGGGGAGAACCTCCTGGATTTTCTCGAGTTGCGGCAGGTCTTCTCGAGTTACGACGGGGACCTCAGGGACCCGCTCTGGTGGCCTCAGGAAAGGCCAGTCCCCATGCGAGTTGCTAGGGGACCTCTCGGGATTCCTCTCCCGTCCATGCCGGGGCCTCAGTCCTTGTGTGGAGTCGGGGCCGGAACCTGAGGATTCCTCTCCAGTGTTGCCATGGATCTTGGGGTGCTTCTGAGTCTCCCCAGGGGAGTCAGGCCTCGTCTCGAGTGGGGGCATGCACGTGCGCTTTCCTCCCGAGCTGCAGCAGTAGTGTCACGCTTCCTGTCACGTGGAACAAGGGATCTGTGGCTTTCCCTCGAGGCTGTCCCTCGAGGCTTTCCCACGAGGCTTTCCCACAGGGCTGTGCCACGTGCCACCTTGGTGTGAGTCGATCCTCGGCGTGAAAGACGAGCCGGTGAAGGGAAAAGAGGTTCCTCTGGAATGGACTGAGACATCTGGGGGACTCTTGGAATGGTGGCACGACCCTGGAGTTCCTCTCGCCGTTCCTGTAGAGAGGGCCTCCTCTTGAGTTGCGACGGGAACGCCGGGAACTCTTTCCCGACGAAGCAGGGCAAGGATCCCTCATCTCGAGCTACGAGGCGGAAAAGGGGCTCCTCTGGATGTGGGCGGGACCCTCGTGATTCCTCTCGAGTGGAGACGGCTAGGTCGGGGAACTTCTTGATTTGCACCAAGGGTGTGAAGGACCCTTTCGAAGATCCAGAGGTGAGGTGTGATCAGCCTCGAGACGCCTCAGCGGAAATGGGCCTCATCTCGCCTGGAGGGGAGAACCTCCTGGATTTTCTGGAGTTGCGGCAGGTCTTCTCGAGTTACGACGGGGACCTCAGGGACCCGCTCTGGTGGCCTCAGGAAAGGCCAGTCCCCATGCGAGTTGCTAGGGGACCTCTCGGGATTCCTCTCCCGTCCATGCCGGGGCCTCAGTCCTTGTGTGGAGTCGGGGCCGGAACCTGAGGATTCCTCTCCAGTGTTGCCATGGATCTTGGGGTGCTTCTGAGTCTCCCCAGGGGAGTCAGGCCTCGTCTCGAATGGGGGCATGCACTTGCGCTTTCCTCCCGAGCTGCAGCAGTAGTGTCACGCTTCCTGTCACGTGGATCAAGGGATCTGTGGCTTTCCCTCGAGGCTGTCCCTCGAGGCTTTCCCACAGGGCTGTGCCACGTGCCACCTTGTTGTGAGTCGATCCTCGGCGTGAAAAACGAGCCGGTGAGGGGAAAAGAGGTTCCTCTGGAATGGACTGAGACATCTGGGGGACTCTTGGAATGGTGGCACGACCCTGAAGTTCCTCTCGCCGGTCCTGTTGAGAGGGCCTCCTCTTGAGATGCGACGGGAATGCCGGGAACTCTTTCCCGACGAAGCAGGGAAAGGATCCCTCATCTCGAGCTACGAGGCGGAAACGGGGCTCCTCTGGATGTGGGCGGGACCCTCGTGATTCCTCTCGAGTGGAGACGGGTATGTCGGGGAACTTCTTGATTTGCACCAAGGGTGTGAAGGACCCTTTCGAAGTTCCAGAGGGGAGGTGTTATCAGCCTCGAGACGCCTCAGCGGAAATGGGCCTCATCTCGCCTGGAGGGGAGAACCTCCTGGATTTTCTCGAGTTGCGGCAGGTCTTCTCGAGTTACGACGGGGACCTCAGGGACACGCTCTGGTGGCCTCAGGAAAGGCCAGTCCCCATGCGAGTTGCTAGGGGACCTCTCGGGATTCCTCTCCCGTCCATGCCGGGGCCTCAGTCCTTGTGTGGAGTCGGGGCCGGAACCTGAGGATTCCTCTCCAGTGTTGCCATGGATCTTGGGATGCTTCTGAGTCTCCCCAGGGGAGTCAGGCCTCGTCTCGAGTGGGGGCATGCACGTGCGCTTTCCTCCCGAGCTGCAGCAGTAGTGTCACGCTTCCTGTCACGTGGATCAAGGGATCTGTGGCTTTCCCTCGAGGCTGTCCCTAGAGGCTTTCCCACGAGGTTTTCCCACAGGGCTGTGCCACGTGCCACCTTGGTGTGAGTCGATCCTCGGCGTGAAAGACGAGCCGGTGAAGGGAAAAGAGGTTCCTCTGGAATGGACTGAGACATCTGGGGGACTCTTGGAATGGTGGCACGACCCTGGAGTTCCTCTCGCCGTTCCTGTTGAGAGGGCCTCCTCTTGAGATGCGACGGGAACGCCGGGAACTCTTTCCCGACGAAGCAGGGAAAGGATCCCTCATCTCGAGCTACGAGGCGGAAACGGGGCTCCTCTAGATGTGGGCGGGACCCACGTGATTCCTCTCGAGTGGAGACGGCTAGGTCGGGGAACTTCTTGATTTGCACCAAGGGTGTGAAGGACCCTTTCGAAGTTCCAGAGGTGAGGTGTGATCAGCCTCGAGACGCCTCAGCGGAAATGGGCCTCATCTCGCCTGGAGGGGAGAACCTCCTGGATTTTCTCGAGTTGCGGCAGGTCTTCTCGAGTTACGACGGGGAACTCAGGGACACGCTCTGGTGGCCTCAGGAAAGGCCAGTCCCCATGCGAGTTGCTAGGGGACCTCTCGGGATTCCTCTCCCGTCCATGCCGGGGCCTCAGTCCTTGTGTGGAGTCGGGGCCGGAACCTGAGGATTCCTCTCCAGTGTTGCCATGGATCTTGGGGTGCTTCTGAGTCTCCCCAGGGGAGTCAGGCCTCGTCTCGAGTGGGGGCATGCACGTGCGCTTTCCTCCCGAGCTGCAGCAGTAGTGTCACGCTTCCTGTCACGTGGATCAAGGGATCTGTGGCTTTCCCTCGAGGCTGTCCCTCGAGGCTTTCCCACGAGGCTTTCCCACAGGGCTGTGCCACGTGCCACCTTGGTGTGAGTCGATCCTCGGCGTGAAAGACGAGCCGGTGAAGGGAAAAGAGGTTCCTCTGGAATGGACTGAGACATCTGGGGGACTCTTGGAATGGTGGCACGACCCTGGAGTTCCTCTCGCCGTTCCTGTAGAGAGGGCCTCCTCTTGAGATGCGACGGGAACGCCGGGAACTCTTTCCCGACGAAGCAGGGCAAGGATCCCTCATCTCGAGCTACGAGGCGGAAAAGGGGCTCCTCTGGATGTGGGCGGGACCCTCGTGATTCCTCTCGAGTGGAGACGGCTAGGTCGGGGAACTTCTTGATTTGCACCAAGGGTGTGAAGGACCCTTTCGAAGTTCCAGAGGGGAGGTGTGATCAGCCTCGAGACGCCTCAGCGGAAATGGGCCTCATCTCGCCTGGAGGGGAGAACCTCCTGGATTTTCTCGAGTTGCGGCAGGTCTTCTCGAGTTACGACGGGGACCTCAGGGACCCGCTCTGGTGGCCTCAGGAAAGGCCAGTCCCCATGCGAGTTGCTAGGGGACCTCTCGGGATTCCTCTCCCGTCCATGCCGGGGCCTCAGTCCTTGTGTGGAGTCGGGGCCGGAACCTGAGGATTCCTCTCCAGTGTTGCCATGGATCTTGGGGTGCTTCTGAGTCTCCCCAGGGGAGTCAGGCCTCGTCTCGAGTGGGGGCATGCACTTGCGCTTTCCTCCCGAGCTGCAGCAGTAGTGTCACGCTTCCTGTCACGTGGATCAAGGGATCTGTGGCTTTCCCTCGAGGCTGTCCCTCGAGGCTTTCCCACGAGTCTTTCCCACAGGGCTGTGCCACGTGCCACCTTGTTGTGAGTCGATCCTCGGCGTGAAAAACGAGCCGGTGAGGGGAAAAGAGGTTCCTCTGGAATGGACTGAGACATCTGGGGGACTCTTGGAATGGTGGCACGACCCTGGAGTTCCTCTCGCCGGTCCTGTTGAGAGGGCCTCCTCTTGAGATGCGACGGGAATGCCGGGAACTCTTTCCCGACGAAGCAGGGAAAGGATCCCTCATCTCGAGCTACGAGGCGGAAACGGGGCTGCTCTGGATGTGGGCGGGACCCTCGTGATTCCTCTCGAGTGGAGACGGGTATGTCGGGGAACTTCTTGATTTGCACCAAGGGTGTGAAGGACCCTTTCGAAGTTCCAGAGGTGAGGTGTTATCAGCCTCGAGACGCCTCAGCGGAAATGGGCCTCATCTCGCCTGGAGGGGAGAACCTCCTGGATTTTCTCGAGTTGCGGCAGGTCTTCTCGAGTTACGACGGGGACCTCAGGGACACGCTCTGGTGGCCTCAGGAAAGGCCAGTCCCCATGCGAGTTGCTAGGGGACCTCTCGGGATTCCTCTCCCGTCCATGCCGGGGCCTCAGTCCTTGTGTGGAGTCGGGGCCGGAACCTGAGGATTCCTCTCCAGTGTTGCCATGGATCTTGGGGTGCTTCTGAGTCTCCCCAGGGGAGTCAGGCCTCGTCTCGAGTGGGGGCATGCACGTGCACTTTCCTCCCGAGCTGCAGCAGTAGTGTCACGCTTCCTGTCACGTGGATCAAGGGATCTGTGGCTTTCCCTCGAGGCTGTCCCTCGAGGCTTTCCCACGAGGCTTTCCCACAGGGCTGTGCCACGTGCCACCTTGGTGTGAGTCGATCCTCGGCGTGAAAGACGAGCTGGTGAAGGGAAAAGAGGTTCCTCTGGAATGGACTGAGACATCTGGGGGACTCTTGGAATGGTGGCACGACCCTGGAGTTCCTCTCGCCGTTCCTGTTGAGAGGGCCTCCTCTTGAGATGCGACGGGAACGCCGGGAACTCTTTCCCGACGAAGCAGGGAAAGGATCCCTCATCTCGAGCTACGAGGCGGAAACGGGGCTCCTCTGGATGTGGGCGGGACCCACGTGATTCCTCTCGAGTGGAGACGGCTAGGTCGGGGAACTTCTTGATTTGCACCAAGGGTGTGAAGGACCCTTTCGAAGTTCCAGAGGGGAGGTGTGATCAGCCTCGAGACGCCTCAGCGGAAATGGGCCTCATCTCGCCTGGAGGGGAGAACCTCCTGGATTTTCTCGAGTTGCGGCAGGTCTTCTCGAGTTACGACGGGGACCTCAGGGACCCGCTCTGGTGGCCTCAGGAAAAGCCAGTCCCCATGCGAGTTGCTAGGGGACCTCTCGGGATTCCTCTCCCGTCCATGCCGGGGCCTCAGTCCTTGTGTGGAGTCGGGGCCGGAACCTGAGGATTCCTCTCCAGTGTTGCCATGGATCTTGGGGTGCTTCTGAGTCTCCCCAGGGGAGTCAGGCCTCGTCTCGAGTGGGGGCATGCACGTGCGCTTTCCTCCCGAGCTGCAGCAGTAGTGTCACGCTTCCTGTCACGTGGATCAAGGGATCTGTGGCTTTCCCTCGAGGCTGTCCCTCGAGGCTTTCCCACGAGGCTTTCCCACAGGGCTGTGCCACGTGCCACCTTGGTGTGAGTCGATCCTCGGCGTGAAAGACGAGCCGGTGAAGGGAAAAGAGGTTCCTCTGGAATGGACTGAGACATCTGGGGGACTCTTGGAATGGTGGCACGACCCTGGAGTTCCTCTCGCCGTTCCTGTTGAGAGGGCCTCCTCTTGAGATGCGACGGGAACGCCGGGAACTCTTTCCCGACGAAGCAGGGAAAGGATCCCTCATCTCGAGCTACGAGGGGGAAACGGGGCTCCTCTGGATGTGGGCGGGACCCACGTGATTCCTCTCGAGTGGAGACGGCTTGGTCGGGGAACTTCTTGATTTGCACCAAGGGTGTGAAGGACCCTTTCGAAGTTCCAGAGGTGAGGTGTGATCAGCCTCGAGACGCCTCAGCGGAAATGGGCCTCATCTCGCCTGGAGGGGAGAACCTCCTGGATTTTCTCGAGTTGCGGCAGGTCTTCTCGAGTTACGACGGGGACCTCAGGGACACGCTCTGGTGGCCTCAGGAAAGGCCAGTCCCCATGCGAGTTGCTAGGGGACCTCTCGGGATTCCTCTCCCGTCCATGCCGGGGCCTCAGTCCTTGTGTGGAGTCGGGGCCGGAACCTGAGGATTCCTCTCCAGTGTTGCCATGGATCTTGGGGTGCTTCTGAGTCTCCCCAGGGGAGTCAGGCCTCGTCTCGAGTGGGGGCATGCACGTGCGCTTTCCTCCCGAGCTGCAGCAGTAGTGTCACGCTTCCTGTCACGTGGATCAAGGGATCTGTGGCTTTCCCTCGAGGCTGTCCCTCGAGGCTTTCCCACGAGGCTTTCCCACAGGGCTGTGCCACGTGCCACCTTGGTGTGAGTCGATCCTCGGCGTGAAAGACGAGCCGGTGAAGGGAAAAGCGGTTCCTCTGGAATGGACTGAGACATCTGGGGGACTCTTGGAATGGTGGCACGACCCTGGAGTTCCTCTCGCCGTTCCTGTAGAGAGGGCCTCCTCTTGAGATGCGACGGGAACGCCGGGAACTCTTTCCCGACGAAGCAGGGCAAGGATCCCTCATCTCGAGCTACGAGGCGGAAAAGGGGCTCCTCTGGATGTGGGCGGGACCCTCGTGATTCCTCTCGAGTGGAGACGGCTAGGTCGGGGAACTTCTTGATTTGCACCAAGGGTGTGAAGGACCCTTTCGAAGTTCCAGAGGTGAGGTGTGATCAGCCTCGAGACGCCTCAGCGGAAATGGGCCTCATCTCGCCTGGAGGGGAGAACCTCCTGGATTTTCTCGAGTTGCGGCAGGTCTTCTCGAGTTACGACGGGGACCTCAGGGACCCGCTCTGGTGGCCTCAGGAAAGGCCAGTCCCCATGCGAGTTGCTAGGGGACCTCTCGGGATTCCTCTCCCGTCCATGCCGGGGCCTCAGTCCTTGTGTGGAGTCGGGGCTGGAACCTGAGGATTCCTCTCCAGTGTTGCCATGGATCTTGGGGTGCTTCTGAGTCTCCCCAGGGGAGTCAGGCCTCGTCTCGAGTGGGGGCATGCACGTGCGCTTTCCTCCCGAGCTGCAGCAGTAGTGTCACGCTTCCTGTCACGTGGATCAAGGGATCTGTGGCTTTCCCTCGAGGCTGTCCCTCGAGGCTTTCCCACGAGGCTTTCCCACAGGGCTGTGCCACGTGCCCCCTTGGTGTGAGTCGATCCTCGGCGTGAAAGACGAGCCGGTGAAGAGAAAAGAGGTTCCTCTGGAATGGACTGAGACATCTGGGGGACTCTTGGAATGGTGGCACGACCCTGGAGTTCCTCTCGCCGTTCCTGTTGAGAGGGCCTCCTCTTGAGATGCGACGGGAACGCCGGGAACTCTTTCCCGACGAAGCAGGGAAAGGATCCCTCATCTCGAGCTACGAGGCGGAAACGGGGCTCCTCTGGATGTGGGCGGGACCCACGTGATTCCTCTCGAGTGGAGACGGCTAGGTCGGGGAACTTCTTGATTTGCACCAAGGGTGTGAAGGACCCTTTCGAAGTTCCAGAGGGGAGGTGTGATCAGCCTCGAGACGCCTCAGCGGAAATGGGCCTCATCTCGCCTGGAGGGGAGAACCTCCTGGATTTTCTCGAGTTGCGGCAGGTCTTCTCGAGTTACGACGGGGACCTCAGGGACCCGCTCTGGTGGCCTCAGGAAAGGCCAGTCCCCATGCGAGTTGCTAGGGGACCTCTCGGGATTCCTCTCCCGTCCATGCCGGGGCCTCAGTCCTTGTGTGGAGTCGGGGCCGGAACCTGAGGTTTCCTCTCCAGTGTTGCCATGGATCTTGGGGTGCTTCTGAGTCTCCCCAGGGGAGTCAGGCCTCGTCTCGAGTGGGGGCATGCACGTGCGCTTTCCTCCCGAGCTGCAGCAGTAGTGTCACGCTTCCTGTCACGTGGATCAAGGGATCTGTGGCTTTCCCTCGAGGCTGTCCCTCGAGGCTTTCCCACGAGGCTTTCCCACAGGGCTGTGCCACGTGCCACCTTGTTGTGAGTCGATCCTCGGCGTGAAAAACGAGCCGGTGAGGGGAAAAGAGGTTCCTCTGGAATGGACTGAGACATCTGGGGGACTCTTGGAATGGTGGCACGACCCTGGAGTTCCTCTCGCCGGTCCTGTTGAGAGGGCCTCCTCTTGAGATGCGACGGGAATGCCGGGAACTCTTTCCCGACGAAGCAGGGAAAGGATCCCTCATCTCGAGCTACGAGGCGGAAACGGGGCTGCTCTGGATGTGGGCGGGACCCTCGTGATTCCTCTCGAGTGGAGACGGGTATGTCGGGGAACTTCTTGATTTGCACCAAGGGTGTGAAGGACCCTTTCGAAGTTCCAGAGGTGAGGTGTTATCAGCCTCGAGACGCCTCAGCGGAAATGGGCCTCATCTCGCCTGGAGGGGAGAACCTCCTGGATTTTCTCGAGTTGCGGCAGGTCTTCTCGAGTTACGACGGGGACCTCAGGGACACGCTCTGGTGGCCTCAGGAAAGGCCAGTCCCCATGCGAGTTGCTAGGGGACCTCTCGGGATTCCTCTCCCGTCCATGCCGGGGCCTCAGTCCTTGTGTGGAGTCGGGGCCGGAACCTGAGGATTCCTCTCCAGTGTTGCCATGGATCTTGGGGTGCTTCTGAGTCTCCCCAGGGGAGTCAGGCCTCGTCTCGAGTGGGGGCATGCACGTGCACTTTCCTCCCGAGCTGCAGCAGTAGTGTCACGCTTCCTGTCACGTGGATCAAGGGATCTGTGGCTTTCCCTCGAGGCTGTCCCTCGAGGCTTTCCCACGAGGCTTTCCCACAGGGCTGTGCCACGTGCCACCTTGGTGTGAGTCGATCCTCGGCGTGAAAGACGAGCCGGTGAAGGGAAAAGAGGTTCCTCTGGAATGGACTGAGACATCTGGGGGACTCTTGGAATGGTGGCACGACCCTGGAGTTCCTCTCGCCGTTCCTGTTGAGAGGGCCTCCTCTTGAGATGCGACGGGAACGCCGGGAACTCTTTCCCGACGAAGCAGGGAAAGGATCCCTCATCTCGAGCTACGAGGCGGAAACGGGGCTCCTCTGGATGTGGGCGGGACCCACGTGATTCCTCTCGAGTGGAGACGGCTAGGTCGGGGAACTTCTTGATTTGCACCAAGGGTGTGAAGGACCCTTTCGAAGTTCCAGAGGGGAGGTGTGATCAGCCTCGAGACGCCTCAGCGGAAATGGGCCTCATCTCGCCTGGAGGGGAGAACCTCCTGGATTTTCTCGAGTTGCGGCAGGTCTTCTCGAGTTACGACGGGGACCTCAGGGACCCGCTCTGGTGGCCTCAGGAAAAGCCAGTCCCCATGCGAGTTGCTAGGGGACCTCTCGGGATTCCTCTCCCGTCCATGCCGGGGCCTCAGTCCTTGTGTGGAGTCGGGGCCGGAACCTGAGGATTCCTCTCCAGTGTTGCCATGGATCTTGGGGTGCTTCTGAGTCTCCCCAGGGGAGTCAGGCCTCGTCTCGAGTGGGGGCATGCACGTGCACTTTCCTCCCGAGCTGCAGCAGTAGTGTCACGCTTCCTGTCACGTGGATCAAGGGATCTGTGGCTTTCCCTCGAGGCTGTCCCTCGAGGCTTTCCCACGAGGCTTTCCCACAGGGCTGTGCCACGTGCCACCTTGGTGTGAGTCGATCCTCGGCGTGAAAGACGAGCCGGTGAAGGGAAAAGAGGTTCCTCTGGAATGGACTGAGACATCTGGGGGACTCTTGGAATGGTGGCACGACCCTGGAGTTCCTCTCGCCGTTCCTGTTGAGAGGGCCTCCTCTTGAGATGCGACGGGAACGCCGGGAACTCTTTCCCGACGAAGCAGGGAAAGGATCCCTCATCTCGAGCTACGAGGCGGAAACGGGGCTCCTCTGGATGTGGGCGGGACCCACGTGATTCCTCTCGAGTGGAGACGGCTAGGTCGGGGAACTTCTTGATTTGCACCAAGGGTGTGAAGGACCCTTTCGAAGTTCCAGAGGTGAGGTGTGATCAGCCTCGAGACGCCTCAGCGGAAATGGGCCTCATCTCGCCTGGAGGGGAGAACCTCCTGGATTTTCTCGAGTTGCGGCAGGTCTTCTCGAGTTACGACGGGGACCTCAGGGACACGCTCTGGTGGCCTCAGGAAAGGCCAGTCCCCATGCGAGTTGCTAGGGGACCTCTCGGGATTCCTCTCCCGTCCATGCCGGGGCCTCAGTCCTTGTGTGGAGTCGGGGCCGGAACCTGAGGATTCCTCTCCAGTGTTGCCATGGATCTTGGGGTGCTTCTGAGTCTCCCCAGGGGAGTCAGGCCTCGTCTCGAGTGGGGGCATGCACGTGCGCTTTCCTCCCGAGCTGCAGCAGTAGTGTCACGCTTCCTGTCACGTGGATCAAGGGATCTGTGGCTTTCCCTCGAGGCTGTCCCTCGAGGCTTTCCCACGAGGCTTTCCCACAGGGCTGTGCCACGTGCCACCTTGGTGTGAGTCGATCCTCGGCGTGAAAGACGAGCCGGTGAAGGGAAAAGCGGTTCCTCTGGAATGGACTGAGACATCTGGGGGACTCTTGGAATGGTGGCACGACCCTGGAGTTCCTCTCGCCGTTCCTGTAGAGAGGGCCTCCTCTTGAGATGCGACGGGAACGCCGGGAACTCTTTCCCGACGAAGCAGGGAAAGGATCCCTCATCTCGAGCTACGAGGCGGAAAAGGGGCTCCTCTGGATGTGGGCGGGACCCTCGTGATTCCTCTCGAGTGGAGACGGCTAGGTCGGGGAACTTCTTGATTTGCACCAAGGGTGTGAAGGACCCTTTCGAAGTTCCAGAGGTGAGGTGTGATCAGCCTCGAGACGCCTCAGCGGAAATGGGCCTCATCTCGCCTGGAGGGGAGAACCTCCTGGATTTTCTCGAGTTGCGGCAGGTCTTCTCGAGTTACGACGGGGACCTCAGGGACCCGCTCTGGTGGCCTCAGGAAAGGCCAGTCCCCATGCGAGTTGCTAGGGGACCTCTCGGGATTCCTCTCCCGTCCATGCCGGGGCCTCAGTCCTTGTGTGGAGTCGGGGCTGGAACCTGAGGATTCCTCTCCAGTGTTGCCATGGATCTTGGGGTGCTTCTGAGTCTCCCCAGGGGAGTCAGGCCTCGTCTCGAGTGGGGGCATGCACGTGCGCTTTCCTCCCGAGCTGCAGCAGTAGTGTCACGCTTCCTGTCACGTGGATCAAGGGATCTGTGGCTTTCCCTCGAGGCTGTCCCTCGAGGCTTTCCCACGAGGCTTTCCCACAGGGCTGTGCCACGTGCCCCCTTGGTGTGAGTCGATCCTCGGCGTGAAAGACGAGCCGGTGAAGAGAAAAGAGGTTCCTCTGGAATGGACTGAGACATCTGGGGGACTCTTGGAATGGTGGCACGACCCTGGAGTTCCTCTCGCCGTTCCTGTTGAGAGGGCCTCCTCTTGAGATGCGACGGGAACGCCGGGAACTCTTTCCCGACGAAGCAGGGAAAGGATCCCTCATCTCGAGCTACGAGGCGGAAACGGGGCTCCTCTGGATGTGGGCGGGGACCCACGTGATTCCTCTCGAGTGGAGACGGCTAGGTCGGGGAACTTCTTGATTTGCACCAAGGGTGTGAAGGACCCTTTCGAAGTTCCAGAGGGGAGGTGTGATCAGCCTCGAGACGCCTCAGCGGAAATGGGCCTCATCTCGCCTGGAGGGGAGAACCTCCTGGATTTTCTCGAGTTGCGGCAGGTCTTCTCGAGTTACGACGGGGGACCTCAGGGACCCGCTCTGGTGGCCTCAGGAAAGGCCAGTCCCCATGCGAGTTGCTAGGGGACCTCTCGGGATTCCTCTCCCGTCCATGCCGGGGCCTCAGTCCTTGTGTGGAGTCGGGGCCGGAACCTGAGGTTTCCTCTCCAGTGTTGCCATGGATCTTGGGGTGCTTCTGAGTCTCCCCAGGGGAGTCAGGCCTCGTCTCGAGTGGGGGCATGCACGTGCGCTTTCCTCCCGAGCTGCAGCAGTAGTGTCACGCTTCCTGTCACGTGGATCAAGGGATCTGTGGCTTTCCCTCGAGGCTGTCCCTCGAGGCTTTCCCACGAGGCTTTCCCACAGGGCTGTGCCACGTGCCACCTTGTTGTGAGTCGATCCTCGGCGTGAAAAACGAGCCGGTGAGGGGAAAAGAGGTTCCTCTGGAATGGACTGAGACATCTGGGGGACTCTTGGAATGGTGGCACGACCCTGGAGTTCCTCTCGCCGGTCCTGTTGAGAGGGCCTCCTCTTGAGATGCGACGGGAATGCCGGGAACTCTTTCCCGAAGAAGCAGGGAAAGGATCCCTCATCTCGAGCTACGAGGCGGAAACGGGGCTGCTCTGGATGTGGGCGGGACCCTCGTGATTCCTCTCGAGTGGAGACGGGTATGTCGGGGAACTTCTTGATTTGCACCAAGGGTGTGAAGGACCCTTTCGAAGTTCCAGAGGTGAGGTGTTATCAGCCTCGAGACGCCTCAGCGGAAATGGGCCTCATCTCGCCTGGAGGGGAGAACCTCCTGGATTTTCTCGAGTTGCGGCAGGTCTTCTCGAGTTACGACGGGGACCTCAGGGACACGCTCTGGTGGCCTCAGGAAAGGCCAGTCCCCATGCGAGTTGCTAGGGGACCTCTCGGTCTCGGGATTCCTCTCCCGTCCATGCCGGGGCCTCAGTCCTTGTGTGGAGTCGGGGCCGGAACCTGAGGATTCCTCTCCAGTGTTGCCATGGATCTTGGGGTGCTTCTGAGTCTCCCCAGGGGAGTCAGGCCTCGTCTCGAGTGGGGGCATGCACGTGCACTTTCCTCCCGAGCTGCAGCAGTAGTGTCACGCTTCCTGTCACGTGGATCAAGGGATCTGTGGCTTTCCCTCGAGGCTGTCCCTCGAGGCTTTCCCACGAGGCTTTCCCACAGGGCTGTGCCACGTGCCACCTTGGTGTGAGTCGATCCTCGGCGTGAAAGACGAGCCGGTGAAGGGAAAAGAGGTTCCTCTGGAATGGACTGAGACATCTGGGGGACTCTTGGAATGGTGGCACGACCCTGGAGTTCCTCTCGCCGTTCCTGTTGAGAGGGCCTCCTCTTGAGATGCGACGGGAACGCCGGGAACTCTTTCCCGACGAAGCAGGGAAAGGATCCCTCATCTCGAGCTACGAGGCGGAAACGGGGCTCCTCTGGATGTGGGCGGGACCCACGTGATTCCTCTCGAGTGGAGACGGCTAGGTCGGGGAACTTCTTGATTTGCACCAAGGGTGTGAAGGACCCTTTCGAAGTTCCAGAGGGGAGGTGTGATCAGCCTCGAGACGCCTCAGCGGAAATGGGCCTCATCTCGCCTGGAGGGGAGAACCTCCTGGATTTTCTCGAGTTGCGGCAGGTCTTCTCGAGTTACGACGGGGACCTCAGGGACCCGCTCTGGTGGCCTCAGGAAAAGCCAGTCCCCATGCGAGTTGCTAGGGGACCTCTCGGGATTCCTCTCCCGTCCATGCCGGGGCCTCAGTCCTTGTGTGGAGTCGGGGCCGGAACCTGAGGATTCCTCTCCAGTGTTGCCATGGATCTTGGGGTGCTTCTGAGTCTCCCCAGGGGAGTCAGGCCTCGTCTCGAGTGGGGGCATGCACGTGCGCTTTCCTCCCGAGCTGCAGCAGTAGTGTCACGCTTCCTGTCACGTGCATCAAGGGATCTGTGGCTTTCCCTCGAGGCTGTCCCTCGAGGCTTTCCCACGAGGCTTTCCCACAGGGCTGTGCCACGTGCCACCTTGGTGTGAGTCGATCCTCGGCGTGAAAGACGAGCCGGTGAAGGGAAAAGAGGTTCCTCTGGAATGGACTGAGACATCTGGGGGACTCTTGGAATGGTGGCACGACCCTGGAGTTCCTCTCGCCGTTCCTGTTGAGAGGGCCTCCTCTTGAGATGCGACGGGAACGCCGGGAACTCTTTCCCGACGAAGCAGGGAAAGGATCCCTCATCTCGAGCTACGAGGCGGAAACGGGGCTCCTCTGGATGTGGGCGGGACCCACGTGATTCCTCTCGAGTGGAGACGGCTAGGTCGGGGAACTTCTTGATTTGCACCAAGGGTGTGAAGGACCCTTTCGAAGTTCCAGAGGTGAGGTGTGATCAGCCTCGAGACGCCTCAGCGGAAATGGGCCTCATCTCGCCTGGAGGGGAGAACCTCCTGGATTTTCTCGAGTTGCGGCAGGTCTTCTCGAGTTACGACGGGGACCTCAGGGACACGCTCTGGTGGCCTCAGGAAAGGCCAGTCCCCATGCGAGTTGCTAGGGGACCTCTCGGGATTCCTCTCCCGTCCATGCCGGGGCCTCAGTCCTTGTGTGGAGTCGGGGCCGGAACCTGAGGATTCCTCTCCAGTGTTGCCATGGATCTTGGGGTGCTTCTGAGTCTCCCCAGGGGAGTCAGGCCTCGTCTCGAGTGGGGGCATGCACGTGCGCTTTCCTCCCGAGCTGCAGCAGTAGTGTCACGCTTCCTGTCACGTGGATCAAGGGATCTGTGGCTTTCCCTCGAGGCTGTCCCTCGAGGCTTTCCCACGAGGCTTTCCCACAGGGCTGTGCCACGTGCCACCTTGGTGTGAGTCGATCCTCGGCGTGAAAGACGAGCCGGTGAAGGGAAAAGAGGTTCCTCTGGAATGGACTGAGACATCTGGGGGACTCTTGGAATGGTGGCACGACCCTGGAGTTCCTCTCGCCGTTCCTGTAGAGAGGGCCTCCTCTTGAGATGCGACGGGAACGCCGGGAACTCTTTCCCGACGAAGCAGGGAAAGGATCCCTCATCTCGAGCTACGAGGCGGAAAAGGGGCTCCTCTGGATGTGGGCGGGACCCTCGTGATTCCTCTCGAGTGGAGACGGCTAGGTCGGGGAACTTCTTGATTTGCACCAAGGGTGTGAAGGACCCTTTCGAAGTTCCAGAGGTGAGGTGTGATCAGCCTCGAGACGCCTCAGCGGAAATGGGCCTCATCTCGCCTGGAGGGGAGAACCTCCTGGATTTTCTCGAGTTGCGGCAGGTCTTCTCGAGTTACGACGGGGACCTCAGGGACCCGCTCTGGTGGCCTCAGGAAAGGCCAGTCCCCATGCGAGTTGCTAGGGGACCTCTCGGGATTCCTCTCCCGTCCATGCCGGGGCCTCAGTCCTTGTGTGGAGTCGGGGCTGGAACCTGAGGATTCCTCTCCAGTGTTGCCATGGATCTTGGGGTGCTTCTGAGTCTCCCCAGGGGAGTCAGGCCTCGTCTCGAGTGGGGGCATGCACGTGCGCTTTCCTCCCGAGCTGCAGCAGTAGTGTCACGCTTCCTGTCACGTGGATCAAGGGATCTGTGGCTTTCCCTCGAGGCTGTCCCTCGAGGCTTTCCCACGAGGCTTTCCCACAGGGCTGTGCCACGTGCCCCCTTGGTGTGAGTCGATCCTCGGCGTGAAAGACGAGCCGGTGAAGAGAAAAGAGGTTCCTCTGGAATGGACTGAGACATCTGGGGGACTCTTGGAATGGTGGCACGACCCTGGAGTTCCTCTCGCCGTTCCTGTTGAGAGGGCCTCCTCTTGAGATGCGACGGGAACGCCGGGAACTCTTTCCCGACGAAGCAGGGAAAGGATCCCTCATCTCGAGCTACGAGGCGGAAACGGGGCTCCTCTGGATGTGGGCGGGACCCACGTGATTCCTCTCGAGTGGAGACGGCTAGGTCGGGGAACTTCTTGATTTGCACCAAGGGTGTGAAGGACCCTTTCGAAGTTCCAGAGGGGAGGTGTGATCAGCCTCGAGACGCCTCAGCGGAAATGGGCCTCATCTCGCCTGGAGGGGAGAACCTCCTGGATTTTCTCGAGTTGCGGCAGGTCTTCTCGAGTTACGACGGGGACCTCAGGGACCCGCTCTGGTGGCCTCAGGAAAGGCCAGTCCCCATGCGAGTTGCTAGGGGACCTCTCGGGATTCCTCTCCCGTCCATGCCGGGGCCTCAGTCCTTGTGTGGAGTCGGGGCCGGAACCTGAGGTTTCCTCTCCAGTGTTGCCATGGATCTTGGGGTGCTTCTGAGTCTCCCCAGGGGAGTCAGGCCTCGTCTCGAGTGGGGGCATGCACGTGCGCTTTCCTCCCGAGCTGCAGCAGTAGTGTCACGCTTCCTGTCACGTGGATCAAGGGATCTGTGGCTTTCCCTCGAGGCTGTCCCTCGAGGCTTTCCCACGAGGCTTTCCCACAGGGCTGTGCCACGTGCCACCTTGTTGTGAGTCGATCCTCGGCGTGAAAAACGAGCCGGTGAGGGGAAAAGAGGTTCCTCTGGAATGGACTGAGACATCTGGGGGACTCTTGGAATGGTGGCACGACCCTGGAGTTCCTCTCGCCGGTCCTGTTGAGAGGGCCTCCTCTTGAGATGCGACGGGAATGCCGGGAACTCTTTCCCGAAGAAGCAGGGAAAGGATCCCTCATCTCGAGCTACGAGGCGGAAACGGGGCTCCTCTGGATGTGGGCGGGACCCTCGTGATTCCTCTCGAGTGGAGACGGGTATGTCGGGGAACTTCTTGATTTGCACCAAGGGTGTGAAGGACCCTTTCGAAGTTCCAGAAGTGAGGTGTTATCAGCCTCGAGACGCCTCAGCGGAAATGGGCCTCATCTCGCCTGGAGGGGAGAACCTCCTGGATTTTCTCGAGTTGCGGCAGGTCTTCTCGAGTTACGACGGGGACCTCAGGGACACGCTCTGGTGGCCTCAGGAAAGGCCAGTGCCCATGCGAGTTGCTAGGGGACCTCTCGGGATTCCTCTCCCGTCCATGCCGGGGCCTCAGTCCTTGTGTGGAGTCGGGGCCGGAACCTGAGGATTCCTCTCCAGTGTTGCCATGGATCTTGGGGTGCTTCTGAGTCTCCCCAGGGGAGTCAGGCCTCGTCTCGAGTGGGGGCATGCACGTGCGCTTTCCTCCCGAGCTGCAGCAGTAGTGTCACGCTTCCTGTCACGTGGATCAAGGGATCTGTGGCTTTCCCTCGAGGCTGTCCCTCGAGGCTTTCCCACGAGGCTTTCCCACAGGGCTGTGCCACGTGCCACCTTGGTGTGAGTCGATCCTCGGCGTGAAAGACGAGCCGGTGAAGGGAAAAGAGGTTCCTCTGGAATGGACTGAGACATCTGGGGGACTCTTGGAATGGTGGCACGACCCTGGAGTTCCTCTCGCCGTTCCTGTTGAGAGGGCCTCCTCTTGAGATGCGACGGGAACGCCGGGAACTCTTTCCCGACGAAGCAGGGAAAGGATCCCTCATCTCGAGCTACGAGGCGGAAACGGGGCTCCTCTGGATGTGGGCGGGACCCACGTGATTCCTCTCGAGTGGAGACGGCTAGGTCGGGGAACTTCTTGATTTGCACCAAGGGTGTGAAGGACCCTTTCGAAGTTCCAGAGGTGAGGTGTGATCAGCCTCGAGACGCCTCAGCGGAAATGGGCCTCATCTCGCCTGGAGGGGAGAACCTCCTGGATTTTCTCGAGTTGCGGCAGGTCTTCTCGAGTTACGACGGGGACCTCAGGGACCCGCTCTGGTGGCCTCAGGAAAGGCCAGTCCCCATGCGAGTTGCTAGGGGACCTCTCGGGATTCCTCTCCCGTCCATGCCGGGGCCTCAGTCCTTGTGTGGAGTCGGGGCCGGAACCTGAGGATTCCTCTCCAGTGTTGCCATGGATCTTGGGGTGCTTCTGAGTCTCCCCAGGGGAGTCAGGCCTCGTCTCGAGTGGGGGCATGCACGTGCGCTTTCCTCCCGAGCTGCAGCAGTAGTGTCACGCTTCCTGTCACGTGGATCAAGGGATCTGTGGCTTTCCCTCGAGGCTGTCCCTCGAGGCTTTCCCACGAGGCTTTCCCACAGGGCTGTGCCACGTGCCACCTTGGTGTGAGTCGATCCTCGGCGTGAAAGACGAGCCGGTGAAGGGAAAAGAGGTTCCTCTGGAATGGACTGAGACATCTGGGGGACTCTTGGAATGCTGGCTCGACCCTGGAGTTCCTCTCGCCGTTCCTGTTGAGAGGGCCTCCTCTTGAGATGCGACGGGAACGCCGGGAACTCTTTCCCGACGAAGCAGGGAAAGGATCCCTCATCTCGAGCTACGAGGCGGAAAAGGGGCTCCTCTGGATGTGGGCGGGACCCTCGTGATTCCTCTCGAGTGGAGACGGCTAGGTCGGGGAACTTCTTGATTTGCACCAAGGGTGTGAAGGACCCTTTCGAAGTTCCAGAGGGGAGGTGTGATCAGCCTCGAGACGCCTCAGCGGAAATGGGCCTCATCTCGCCTGGAGGGGAGAACCTCCTGGATTTTCTCGAGTTGCGGCAGGTCTTCTCGAGTTACGACGGGGACCTCAGGGACCCGCTCTGGTGGCCTCAGGAAAGGCGAGTCCCCATGCGAGTTGCTAGGGGACCTCTCGGGATTCCTCTCCCGTCCATGCCGGGGCCTCAGTCCTTGTGTGGAGTCGGGGCCGGAACCTGAGGATTCCTCTCCAGTGTTGCCATGGATCTTGGGGTGCTTCTGAGTCTCCCCAGGGGAGTCAGGCCTCGTCTCGAGTGGGGGCATGCACGTGCGCTTTCCTCCCGAGCTGCAGCAGTAGTGTCACGCTTCCTGTCACGTGGATCAAGGGATCTGTGGCTTTCCCTCGAGGCTGTCCCTCGAGGCTTTCCCACGAGGCTTTCCCACAGGGCTGTGCCACGTGCCACCTTGGTGTGAGTCGATCCTCGGCGTGAAAGACGAGCCAGTGAAGGGAAAAGAGGTTCCTCTGGAATGGACTGAGACGTCTGGGGGACTCTTGGAATGGTGGCACGACCCTGGAGTTCCTCTCGCCGTTCCTGTTGAGAGGGCCTCCTCTTGAGATGCGACGGGAACGCCGGGAACTCTTTCCCGACGAAGCAGGGAAAGGATCCCTCATCTCGAGCTACGAGGCGGAAACGGGGCTCCTCTGGATGTGGGCGGGACCCTCGTGATTCCTCTCGAGTGGAGACGGGTATGTCGGGGAACTTCTTGATTTGCACGAAGGGTGTGAAGGAGCCTTTCGAAGTTCCAGAGGTGAGGTGTGATCAGCCTCGAGACGCCTCAGCGGAAATGGGCCTCATCTCGCCTGGATGGGAGAACCTCCTGGATTTTCTCGAGTTGCGGCAGGTCTTCTCGTGTTACGACGGGGACCTCAGGACCCGCTCTGGTGGCCTCAGGAAAGGTCAGTCCCCATGCGAGTTGCTAGGGGACCTCTCGGGATTCCTCTCCCGTCCATGCCGGGGCCTCAGTCCTTGTGTGGAGTCGGGGCCGGAACCTGAGGATTCCTCTCCAGTGTTGCCATGGATCTTGGGGTGCTTCTGAGTCTCCCCAGGGGAGTCAGGCCTCGTCTCGAGTGGGGGCATGCACGTGCGCTTTCCTCCCGAGCTGCAGCAGTAGTGTCACGCTTCCGGTCACGTGGATCAAGGGATCTGTGGCTTTCCCTCGAGGCTGTCCCTCGAGGCTTTCCCACGAGGCTTTCCCACAGGGCTGTGCCACGTGCCACCTTGGTGTGAGTCGATCCTCGGCGTGAAAGACGAGCCGGTGAAGGGAAAAGAGGTTCCTCTGGAATGGACTGAGACGTCTGGGGGACTCTTGGAATGGTGGCACGACCCTGGAGTTCCTCTCGCCGTTCCTGTTGAGAGGGCCTCCTCTTGAGATGCGACGGGAAGGCCGGGAACTCTTTCCCGACGAAGCAGGGAAAGGATCCCTCATCTCGAGCTACGAGGCGGAAACAACGGGGCTCTGGATGTGGGCGGGACCCTCGTGATTCCTCTCGAGTGGAGACGGGTATGTCGGGGAACTTCTTGATTTGCACCAAGGGTGTGAAGGACCCATTCCAAATTCCAGAGGGGAGGTGTGATCAGCCTCGAGACCCCTCAGCGGAAATGGGCCTCATCTCGCCTGGAGGGGAGAACCTCCTGGATTTTCTCGAGTTGCGGCAGGTCTTCTCGAGTTACGACGGGGACCTCAGGGACCCGCTCTGGTGGCCTCAGGAAAGGCGAGTCCCCATGCGAGTTGCTAGGGGACCTCTCGGGATTCCTCTCCCGTCCATGCCGGGGCCTCAGTCCTTGTGTGGAGGCGGGGCCGGAACCTGAGGATTCCTCTCCAGTGTTGCCATGGATCTTGGGGTGCTTCTGAGTCTCCCCAGGGGAGTCAGGCCTCGTCTCGAGTGGGGGCATGCACGTGCGCTTTCCTCCCGAGCTGCAGCAGTAGTGTCACGCTTCCTGTCACGTGGATCAAGGGATCTGTGGCTTTCCCTCGAGGCTGTCCCTCGAGGCTTTCCCACGAGGCTTTCCCACAGGGCTGTGCCACGTGCCACCTTGGTGTGAGTCGATCCTCGGCGTGAAAGACGAGCCAGTGAAGGGAAAAGAGGTTCCTCTGGAATGGACTGAGACGTCTGGGGGACTCTTGGAATGGTGGCACGACCCTGGAGTTCCTCTCGCCGTTCCTGTTGAGAGGGCCTCCTCTTGAGATGCGACGGGAAGGCCGGGAACTCTTTCCCGACGAAGCAGGGAAAGGATCCCTCATCTCGAGCTACGAGGCGGAAACGGGGCTCCTCTGGATGTGGGCGGGACCCTCGTGATTCCTCTCGAGTGGAGACGGGTATGTCGGGGAACTTCTTGATTTGCACCAAGGGTGTGAAGGACCCTTTCCAAATTCCAGAGGGGAGGTGTGATCAGCCTCGAGACCCCTCAGCGGAAATGGGCCTCATCTCGCCTGGAGGGGAGAACCTCCTGGATTTTCTCGAGTTGCGGCAGGTCTTCTCGAGTTACGACGGGGACCTCAGGGACCCGCTCTGGTGGCCTCAGGAAAGGCGAGTCCCCATGCGAGTTGCTAGGGGACCTCTCGGGATTCCTCTCCCGTCCATGCCGGGGCCTCAGTCCTTGTGTGGAGTCGGGGCCGGAACCTGAGGATTCCTCTCCAGTGTTGCCATGGATCTTGGGGTGCTTCTGAGTCTCCCCAGGGGAGTCAGGCCTCGTCTCGAGTGGGGGCATGCACGTGCGCTTTCCTCCCGAGCTGCAGCAGTAGTGTCACGCTTCCTGTCACGTGGATCATGGGATCTGTGGCTTTCCCTCGAGGCTGTCCCTCGAGGCTTTCCCACGAGGCTTTCCCACAGGGCTGTGCCACGTGCCACCTTGGTGTGAGTCGATCCTCGGCGTGAAAGACGAGCCAGTGAAGGGAAAAGAGGTTCCTCTGGAATGGACTGAGACGTCTGGGGGACTCTTGGAATGGTGGCACGACCCTGGAGTTCCTCTCGCCGTTCCTGTTGAGAGGGCCTCCTCTTGAGATGCGACGGGAACGCCGGGAACTCTTTCCCGACGAAGCAGGGAAAGGATCCCTCATCTCGAGCTACGAGGCGGAAACGGGGCTCCTCTGGATGTGGGCGGGACCCTCGTGATTCCTCTCGAGTGGAGACGGGTATATCGGGGAACTTCTTGATTTGCACCAAGGGTGTGAAGGAGCCTTTCGAAGTTCCAGAGGTGAGGTGTGATCAGCCTCGAGACGCCTCAGCGGAAATGGGCCTCATCTCGCCTGGAGGGGAGAACCTCCTGGATTTTCTCGAGTTGCGGCAGGTCTTCTCGTGTTACGACGGGGACCTCAGGACCCGCTCTGGTGGCCTCAGGAAAGGTCAGGCCCCTTGCGAGTTGCTAGGGGACCTCTCGGGATTCCTCTCCCGTCCATGCCGGGCCTCAGTCCTTGTGTGGAGTCGGGGCCGGAACCTGAGGATTCCTCTCCAGTGTTGCCATGGATCTTGGGGTGCTTCTGAGTCTCCCCAGGGGAGTCAGGTCTCGTCTCGAGTGGGGGCATGCACGTGCGCTTTCCTCCCGAGCTGCAGCAGTAGTGTCACGCTTCCTGTCACGTGGATCAAGGGATCTGTGGCTTTCCCTCGAGGCTGTCCCTCGAGGCTTTCCCACGAGGCTTTCCCACAGGGCTGTGCCACGTGCCACCTTGGTGTGAGTCGATCCTCGGCGTGAAAGACGAGCCAGTGAAGGGAAAAGAGGTTCCTCTGGAATGGACTGAGACGTCTGGGGGACTCTTGGAATGGTGGCACGACCCTGGAGTTCCTCTCGCCGTTCCTGTTGAGAGGGCCTCCTCTTGAGATGCGACGGGAAGGCCGGGAACTCTTTCCCGACGAAGCAGGGAAAGGATCCCTCATCTCGAGCTACGAGGCGGAAACGGGGCTCCTCTGGATGTGGGCGGGACCCTCGTGATTCCTCTCGAGTGGAGACGGGTATGTCGGGGAACTTCTTGATTTGCACCAAGGGTGTGAAGGAGCCTTTCGAAGTTCCAGAGGTGAGGTGTGATCAGCCTCGAGACGCCTCAGCGGAAATGGGCCTCATCTCGCCTGGAGGGGAGAACCTCCTGGATTTTCTCGAGTTGCGGCAGGTCTTCTCGTGTTACGACTGGGACCTCAGGGACCCGCTCTGGTGGCCTCAGGAAAGGTCAGTCCCCATGCGAGTTGCTTGGGGACCTCTCGGGATTCCTCTCCCGTCCATGCCGGGGCCTCAGTCCTTGTGTGGAGTCGGGGCCGGAACCTGAGGATTCCTCTCCAGTGTTGCCATGGATCTTGGGGTGCTTCTGAGTCTCCCCAGGGAGTCAGGCCTCGTCTCGAGTGGGGGCATGCACGTGCGCTTTCCTCCCGAGCTGCAGCAGTAGTGTCACGCTTCCTGTCACGTGGATCAAGGGATCTGTGGCTTTCCCTCGAGGCTGTCCCTCGAGGCTTTCCCACGAGGCTTTCCCACAGGGCTGTGCCACGTGCCACCTTGGTGTGAGTCGATCCTCGGCGTGAAAGACGAGCCGGTGAAGGGAAAAGAGGTTCCTCTGGAATGGACTGAGACGTCTGGGGGGACTCTTGGAATGGTGGCACGACCCTGGAGTTCCTCTCGCCGTTCCTGTTGAGAGGGCCTCCTCTTGAGATGCGACGGGAAGGCCGGGAACTCTTTCCCGACGAAGCAGGGAAAGGATCCCTCATCTCGAGCTACGAGGCGGAAACGGGGCTCCTCTTGATGTGGGCGGGACCCTCGTGATTCCTCTCGAGTGGAGACGGCTATGTCGGGGAACTTCTTGATTTGCACCAAGGGTGTGAAGGACCCTTTCGAAATTCCAGAGGTGAGGTGTGATCAGCCTCGAGACGCCTCAGCGGAAATGGGGCCTCATCTCGCCTGGAGGGGAGAACCTCCTGGATTTTCTCGAGTTGCGGCAGGTCTTCTCGAGTTACGACGGGGACATCAGGGACCCGCTCTGGTGGCCTCAGGAAAGGCCAGTCCCCATGCGAGTTGCTAGGGGACCTCTCGGGATTCCTCTCCCGTCCATGCCGGGGCCTCAGTCCTTGTGTGGAGTCGGGGCCGGAACCTGAGGATTGCTCTCCAGTGTTGCCATGGATCTTGGGGTGCTTCTGAGTCTCCCCAGGGGAGTCAGGCCTCGTCTCGAGTGGGGGCATGCACGTGCGCTTTCCTCCCGAGCTGCAGCAGTAGTGTCACGCTTCCTGTCACGTGGATCAAGGGATCTGTGGCTTTCCCTCGAGGCTGTCCCTCAAGGCTTTCCCACGAGGCTTTCCCACAGGGCTGTGCCACGTGCCACCTTGTTGTGAGTCGATCCTCGGCGTGAAAGACGAGCCGGTGAAGGGAAAACAGGTTCCTCTGGAATGGACTGAGACATCTGGGGGACTCTTGGAATGCTGGCTCGACCCTGGAGTTCCTCTCGCCATTCCTGTTGAGAGGGCCTCCTCTTGAGATGCGACGGGAACGCCGGGAACTCTTTCCCGACGAAGCAGGGAAAGGATCCCTCATCTCGAGCTACGAGGCGGAAACAGGGCTCCGCTGGATGTGGGCGGGACCCTCGTGATTCCTCTCGAGTGGAGACGGGTATGTCGGGGAACTTCTTGATTTGCACCTAGGGTGTGAAGGATCCTTTCGAAGTTCCAGAGGTGAGGTGTGATCAGCCTCGAGACGCCTCAGCGGAAATGGGCCTCATCTCGCCTGGAGGGGAGAACCTCCTGGATTTTCTCGAGTTGCGAGAGGTCTTCTCGAGTTACGACGGGGACCTCAGGGACCCGCTCTGGTGGCCTCAGCAAAGGCCACTCCCCATGCGAGTTGCTAGGGGACCTCTCGGGATTCCTCTCCCGTCCATGCCGGGGCCTCAGTCCTTGTGTGGAGTCGGGGCCGGAACCTGAGGATTCCTCTCCAGTGTTGCCATGGATCTTGGGGTGCTTCTGAGTCTCCCCAGGGGAGTCAGGCCTCATCTCGTGTGGGGGCATGCACGTGCGCTTTCCTCCCAAGCTGCAGCAGTAGTGTCACGCTTCCTGTCACGTGGATCAAGGGATCTGTGGCTTTCCCTCGAGGCTGTCCCTCGAGGCTTTCCCACGAGGCTTTCCCACAGGGCTGTGCCACGTGCCACCTTGGTGTGAGTCGATCCTCGGCGTGAAAGACGAGCCGGTGAAGCGAAAAGAGGTTCCTCTGGAATGGACTGAGACATCTGGGGGACTCTTGGAATGGTGGCACGACCCTGGAGTTCCTCTCGCCGTTCCTGTTGAGAGGGCCTCCTCTTGAGATGCGACGGGAACGCCGGGAACTCTTTCCCGACGAAGCAGGGAAAGGATCCCTCATCTCGAGCTACGAGGCGGAAACGGGGCTCCTCTGGATGTGGGCGGGACCCTCGTGATTCCTCTCGAGTGGAGACGGCTAGGTCGGGGAACTTCTTGATTTGCACCAAGGGTGTGAAGGACCCTTTCGAAGTTCCAGAAGGGAGGTGTGATCAGCCTCGAGACGCCTCAGCGGAAATGGGCCTCATCTCGCCTGGAGGGGAGAACCTCCTGGATTTTCTCGAGTTGCGGCAGGTCTTCTCGAGTTACGACGGGGACCTCAGGGACCCGCTCTGGTGGCCTCAGGAAAGGCCAGTCCCCATGCGAGTTGCTAGGGGACCTCTCAGGATTCCTCTCCCGTCCATGCCGGGGCCTCAGTCCTTGTGTGGAGTCGGGGCCGGAACCTGAGGATTCCTCTCCAGTGTTGCCATGGATCTTGGGGTGCTTCTGAGTCTCCCCAGGGGAGTCAGGCCTCGTCTCGAGTGGGGGCATGCACGTGCGCTTTCCTCCCGAGCTGCAGCAGTAGTGTCACGCTTCCTGTCACGTGGATCAAGGGATCTGTGGCTTTCCCTCGAGGCTGTCCCTCAAGGCTTTCCCACGAGGCTTTCCCACAGGGCTGTGCCACGTGCCACCTTGGTGTGAGTCGATCCTCGGCGTGAAAGACGAGCCGGTGAAGGGAAAACAGGTTCCTCTGGAATGGACTGAGACATCTGGGGGACTCTTGGAATGTTGGCTCGACCCTGGAGTTCCTCTCGCCATTCCTGTTGAGAGGGCCTCCTCTTGAGATGCGACGGGAAGGCCGGGAACTCTTTCCCGACGAAGCAGGGAAAGGATCCCTCATCTCGAGCTACGAGGTGGAAACAGGGCTCCTCTGGATGTGGGCGGGACCCTCGTGATTCCTTTCGAGTGGAGACGGGTATGTCGGGGAACTTCTTGATTTGCACCAAGGGTGTGAAGGAGCCTTTCGAAGTTCCAGAGGTGAGGTGTGATCAGCCTCGAGACGCCTCAGCGGAAATGGGCCTCATCTCGCCTGGAGGGGAGAACCTCCTGGATTTTCTCGAGTTGCGGCAGGTCTTCTCGATTTACGACGGGGACCTCAGGGACCCGCTCTGGTGGCCTCAGCATAGGCCAGTCCCCATGCGAGTTGCTAGGGGACCTCTCGGGATTCCTCTCCCGTCCATGCCGGGGCCTCAGTCCTTGTGTGGAGTCGGGGCCGGAACCTGAGGATTCCTCTCCAGTGTTGCCATGGAACTTGGGGTGCTTCTGAGTCTCCCCAGGGGAGTCAGGCCTCGTCTCGAGTGGGGGCATGCACGTGCGCTTTCCTCCCGAGCTGCAGCAGTAGTGTCACGCTTCCTGTCACGTGGATCAAGGGATCTGTGGCTTTCCCTCGAGGCTGTCCCTCGAGGCTTTCCCACGAGGCTTTCCCACAGGGCTGTAGCACGTGCCACCTTGGTGTGAGTCGATCCTCGGCGTGAAAGACGAGCCGGTGAAGGGAAAAGAGGATCCTCTGGAATGGACGGAGACATCTGGGGGACTCTTGGAATGGTGGCACGACCCTGGAGTTCCTCTCGCCGTTCCTGTTGAGAGGGCCTCCTCTTGAGATGCGACGGGAACGCCGGGAACTCTTTCCCGACGAAGCAGGGAAAGGATCCCTCATCTCGAGCTACGAGGCGGAAACGGGGCTCCTCTGGATGTGTGCGGCACCCTCGTGATTCCTCTCGAGTGGAGAGGGCTAGGTCGGGGAACTTCTTGATTTGCACCAAGGGTGTGAAGGACCCTTTCGAAGTTCCAGAGGTGAGGTGTGATCAGCCTCGAGACGCCTCAGCGGAAATGGGCCTCATCTCGCCTGGAGGGGAGAACCTCCTGGATTTTCTCGAGTTGCGGCAGGTCTTCTCGAGTTACGACGGGGAGCTCAGGGACCCGCTCTTGTGGCCTCAGGAAAGGCCAGTCCCCATGCGAGTTGCTAGGGGACCTCTCGGGATTCCTCTCCCGTCCATGCCGGGGCCTCAGTCCTTGTGTGGAGTCGGGGCCGGAACCTGAGGAGGGACCCGCTCTGGTGGCCTCAGGAAAGGCCAGTCCCCATGCGAGTTGCTAGGGGACCTCTCGGGATTCCTCTCCCGTCCATGCCGGGGCCTCAGTCCTTGTGTGGAGTCGGGGCCGGAACCTAAGGATTCCTCTCCAGTGTTGCCATGGATCTTGGGGTGCTTCTGAGTCTCCCCAGGGGAGTCAGGCCTCGTCTCGAGTGGGGGCATGCACGTGCGCTTTCCTCCCGAGCTGCAGCAGTAGTGTCACGCTTCCTGTCACGTGGATCAAGGGATCTGTGGCTTTCCCTCGAGGCTGTCCCTCGAGGCTTTCCCACGAGGCTTTCCCACAGGGCTGTGCCACGTGCCACCTTGGTGTGAGTCGATCCTCGGCGTGAAAGACGAGCCGGTGAAGGGAAAAGAGGTTCCTCTGGAATGGACTGAGACATCTGGGGGACTCTTGGAATGGTGGCACGACCCTGGAGTTCCTCTTGCCGTTCCTGTAGAGAGGGCCTCCTCTTGAGATGCGACGGGAACGCCGGGAACTCTTTCCCGACGAAGCAGGGAAAGGATCCCTCATCTCGAGCTACGAGGCAGAAACGGGGCTCCTCTGGATGTGGGCGGCACCCTCGTGATTCCTCTCGAGTGGAGAGGGCTAGGTCGGGGAACTTCTTGATTTGCACCAAGGGTGTGAAGGACCCTTTCGAAGTTCCAGAGGTGAGGTGGGATCAGCCTCGAGACGCCTCAGCGGAAATGGGCCTCATCTCGCCTGGAGGGGAGAACCTCCTGGATTTTCTGGAGTTGCGGCAGGTCTTCTCGAGTTACGACGGGGACCTCAGGGACCCGCTCTGGTGGCCTCAGCAAAGGCCAGTCCCCATGCGAGTTGCTAGGGGACCTCTCGGGATTCCTCTCCCGTCCATGCCGGGGCCTCAGTCCTTGTGTGGAGTCGGGGCCGGAACCTGAGGATTCCTCTCCAGTGTTGCCATGGATCTTGGGGTGCTTCTGAGTCTCCCCAGGGGAGTCAGGCCTCGTCTCGTGTGGGGGCATGCACGTGCGCTTTCCTCCCGAGCTGCAGCAGTAGTGTCACGCTTCCTGTCACGTGGATCAAGGGATCTGTGGCTTTCCCTCGAGGCTGTCCCTCGAGGCTTTCCCACGAGGCTTTCCCACAGGGCTGTGCCACGTGCCACCTTGGTGTGAGTCGATCCTCGGCGTGAAAGACGAGCCGGTGAAGGGAAAAGAGGTTCCTCTGGAATGGACTGAGACATCTGGGGGACTCTTGGAATGCTGGCTCGACCCTGGAGTTCCTCTCGCCGTTCCTGTTGAGAGGGCCTCCTCTTGAGATGCGACGGGAACGCCGGGAACTCTTTCCCGACGAAGCAGGGAAAGGATCCCTCATCTCGAGCTACGAGGCGGAAACGGGGCTCCTCTGGATGTGGGCGGGACCCTCGTGATTCCTCTCGAGTGGAGACGGCTAGGTCGGGGAACTTCTTGATTTGCACCAAGGGTGTGAAGGACCCTTTCGAAGTTCCAGAGGTGAGGTGTGATCAGCCTCGAGACGCCTCAGCGGAAATGGGCCTCATCTCGCCTGGAGGGGAGAACCTCCTGGATTTTCTCGAGTTGCGGCAGGTCTTCTCGAGTTACGACGGGGACCTCAGGGCCCCGCTCTGGTGGCCTCAGGAAAGGCCAGTCCCCATGCGAGTTGCTAGGGGACCTCTCGGGATTCCTCTCCCGTCCATGCCGGGGCCTCAGTCCTTGTGTGGAGTCGGGGCCGGAACCTGAGGATTCCTCTCCAGTGTAGCCATGGATCTTGGGGTGCTTCTGAGTCTCCCCAGGGGAGTCAGGCCTCGTCTCGAGTGGGGGCATGCACGTGCGCTTTCCTCCCGAGCTGCAGCAGTAGTGTTACGCTTCCTGTCACGTGGATCAAGGGATCTGTGGCTTTCCCTCGAGGCTGTCCCTCGAGACTTTCCCACGAGGCTTTCCCACAGGGCTGTGCCACGTGCCACCTTGGTGTGAGTCGATCCTCGGCGTGAAAGACGAGCCCGTGAAGGGAAAAGAGGTTCCTCTGGAATGGACTGAGACATCTGGGGGACTCTTGGAATGCTGGCTCGACCCTGGAGTTCCTCTCGCCGTTCCTGTTGAGAGGGCCTCCTCTTGAGATGCGACGGGAACGCCGGGAACTCTTTCCCGACGAAGCAGGGAAAGGATCCCTCATCTCGAGCTACGAGGCGGAAACGGGGCTCCTCTGCATGTGGGCGGGACCCTCGTGATTCCTCTCGAGTGGAGACGGGTATGTCGGGGAACTTCTTGATTTGCACCAAGGGTGTGAAGGACCCTTTCGAAGTTCCAGAGGTGAGGTGTGATCAGCCTCGAGACGCCTCAGCGGAAATGGGCCTCATCTCGCCTGGAGGGGAGAACCTCCTGGATTTTCTCGAGTTGCGGCAGGTCTTCTCGAGTTACGACGGGGACCTCAGGGACCCGCTCTGGTGGCCTCAGCAAAGGCCAGTCCCCATGCGAGGTGCTAGGGGACCTCTCGGGATTCCTCTCCCGTCCATGCCGGGGCCTCAGTCCTTGTGTGGAGTCGGGGCCGGAACCCTAGGATTCCTCTCCAGTGTTGCCATGGATCTTGGGGTGCTTCTGAGTCTCCCAAGGGGAGTCAGGCCTCGTCTCGAGTGGGGGCATGCACGTGCGCTTTCCTCCCGAGCTGCAGCAGTAGTGTCACGCTTCCTGTCACGTGGATCAAGGGATCTGTGGCTTTCCCTCGAGGCTGTCCCTCGAGGCTTTCCCACGAGGCTTTCCCACAGGGCTGTGCCACGTGCCACCTTGGTGTGAGTCGATCCTCGGCGTGAAAGACGAGCCGGTGAAGGGAAAAGAGGTTCCTCTGGAATGGACTGAGACATCTGGGGGACTCTTGGAATGCTGGCTCGACCCTGGAGTTCCTCTCGCCGTTCCTGTTGAGAGGGCCTCCTCTTGAGATGCGACGGGAACGCCGGGAACTCTTTCCCGACGAAGCAGGGAAAGGATCCCTCATCTCGAGCTACGAGGCGGAAAAGGGGCTCCTCTGGATGTGGGCGGGACCCTCGTGATTCCTCTCGAGTGGAGACGGCTAGGTCGGGGAACTTCTTGATTTGCACCAAGGGTGTGAAGGACCCTTTCGAAGTTCCAGAGGGGAGGTGTGATCAGCCTCGAGACGCCTCAGCGGAAATGGGCCTCATCTCGCCTGGAGGGGAGAACCTCCTGGATTTTCTCGAGTTGCGGCAGGTCTTCTCGAGTTACGACGGGGACCTCAGGGACCCGCTCTGGTGGCCTCAGGAAAGGCGAGTCCCCATGCGAGTTGCTAGGGGACCTCTCGGGATTCCTCTCCCGTCCATGCCGGGGCCTCAGTCCTTGTGTGGAGTCGGGGCCGGAACCTGAGGATTCCTCTCCAGTGTTGCCATGGATCTTGGGGTGCTTCTGAGTCTCCCCAGGGGAGTCAGGCCTCGTCTCGAGTGGGGGCATGCACGTGCGCTTTCCTCCCGAGCTGCAGCAGTAGTGTCACGCTTCCTGTCACGTGGATCAAGGGATCTGTGGCTTTCCCTCGAGGCTGTCCCTCGAGGCTTTCCCACGAGGCTTTCCCACAGGGCTGTGCCACGTGCCACCTTGGTGTGAGTCGATCCTCGGCGTGAAAGACGAGCCAGTGAAGGGAAAAGAGGTTCCTCTGGAATGGACTGAGACGTCTGGGGGACTCTTGGAATGGTGGCACGACCCTGGAGTTCCTCTCGCCGTTCCTGTTGAGAGGGCCTCCTCTTGAGATGCGACGGGAACGCCGGGAACTCTTTCCCGACGAAGCAGGGAAAGGATCCCTCATCTCGAGCTACGAGGCGGAAACGGGGCTCCTCTGGATGTGGGCGGGACCCTCGTGATTCCTCTCGAGTGGAGACGGGTATGTCGGGGAACTTCTTGATTTGCACCAAGGGTGTGAAGGAGCCTTTCGAAGTTCCAGAGGTGAGGTGTGATCAGCCTCGAGACGCCTCAGCGGAAATGGGCCTCATCTCGCCTGGATGGGAGAACCTCCTGGATTTTCTCGAGTTGCGGCAGGTCTTCTCGTGTTACGACGGGGACCTCAGGACCCGCTCTGGTGGACTCAGGAAAGGTCAGTCCCCATGCGAGTTGCTAGGGGACCTCTCGGGATTCCTCTCCCGTCCATGCCGGGGCCTCAGTCCTTGTGTGGAGTCGGGGCCGGAACCTGAGGATTCCTCTCCAGTGTTGCCATGGATCTTGGGGTGCTTCTGAGTCTCCCCAGGGGAGTCAGGCCTCGTCTCGAGTGGGGGCATGCACGTGCGCTTTCCTCCCGAGCTGCAGCAGTAGTGTCACGCTTCCTGTCACGTGGATCAAGGGATCTGTGGCTTTCCCTCGAGGCTGTCCCTCGAGGCTTTCCCACGAGGCTTTCCCACAGGGCTGTGCCACGTGCCACCTTGGTGTGAGTCGATCCTCGGCGTGAAAGACGAGCCGGTGAAGGGAAAAGAGGTTCCTCTGGAATGGACTGAGACGTCTGGGGGACTCTTGGAATGGTGGCACGACCCTGGAGTTCCTCTCGCCGTTCCTGTTGAGAGGGCCTCCTCTTGAGATGCGACGGGAAGGCCGGGAACTCTTTCCCGACGAAGCAGGGAAAGGATCCCTCATCTCGAGCTACGAGGCGGAAACGGGGCTCCTCTGGATGTGGGCGGGACCCTCGTGATTCCTCTCGAGTGGAGACGGCTATGTCGGGGAACTTCTTGATTTGCACCAAGGGTGTGAAGGACCCTTTCCAAATTCCAGAGGGGAGGTGTGATCAGCCTCGAGACCCCTCAGCGGAAATGGGCCTCATCTCGCCTGGAGGGGAGAACCTCCTGGATTTTCTCGAGTTGCGGCAGGTCTTCTCGAGTTACGACGGGGACCTCAGGGACCCGCTCTGGTGGCCTCAGGAAAGGCGAGTCCCCATGCGAGTTGCTAGGGGACCTCTCGGGATTCCTCTCCCGTCCATGCCGGGGCCTCAGTCCTTGTGTGGAGTCGGGGCCGGAACCTGAGGATTCCTCTCCAGTGTTGCCATGGATCTTGGGGTGCTTCTGAGTCTCCCCAGGGGAGTCAGGCCTCGTCTCGAGTGGGGGCATGCACGTGCGCTTTCCTCCCGAGCTGCAGCAGTAGTGTCACGCTTCCTGTCACGTGGATCAAGGGATCTGTGGCTTTCCCTCGAGGCTGTCCCTCGAGGCTTTCCCACGAGGCTTTCCCACAGGGCTGTGCCACGTGCCACCTTGGTGTGAGTCGATCCTCGGCGTGAAAGACGAGCCAGTGAAGGCAAAAGAGGTTCCTCTGGAATGGACTGAGACGTCTGGGGGACTCTTGGAATGGTGGCACGACCCTGGAGTTCCTCTCGCCGTTCCTGTTGAGAGGGCCTCCTCTTGAGATGCGACGGGAAGGCCGGGAACTCTTTCCCGACGAAGCAGGGAAAGGATCCCTCATCTCGAGCTACGAGGCGGAAACGGGGCTCCTCTGGATGTGGGCGGGACCCTCGTGATTCCTCTCGAGTGGAGACGGCTATGTCGGGGAACTTCTTGATTTGCACCAAGGGTGTGAAGGACCCTTTCCAAATTCCAGAGGGGAGGTGTGATCAGCCTCGAGACCCCTCAGCGGAAATGGGCCTCATCTCGCCTGGAGGGGAGAACCTCCTGGATTTTCTCGAGTTGCGGCAGGTCTTCTCGAGTTACGACGGGGACCTCAGGGACCCGCTCTGGTGGCCTCAGGAAAGGCGAGTCCCCATGCGAGTTGCTAGGGGACCTCTCGGGATTCCTCTCCCGTCCATGCCGGGGCCTCAGTCCTTGTGTGGAGTCGGGGCCGGAACCTGAGGATTCCTCTCCAGTGTTGCCATGGATCTTGGGGTGCTTCTGAGTCTCCCCAGGGGAGTCAGGCCTCGTCTCGAGTGGGGGCATGCACGTGCGCTTTCCTCCCGAGCTGCAGCAGTAGTGTCACGCTTCCTGTCACGTGGATCATGGGATCTGTGGCTTTCCCTCGAGGCTGTCCCTCGAGGCTTTCCCACGAGGCTTTCCCACAGGGCTGTGCCACGTGCCACCTTGGTGTGAGTCGATCCTCGGCGTGAAAGACGAGCCAGTGAAGGGAAAAGAGGTTCCTCTGGAATGGACTGAGACGTCTGGGGGACTCTTGGAATGGTGGCACGACCCTGGAGTTCCTCTCGCCGTTCCTGTTGAGAGGGCCTCCTCTTGAGATGCGACGGGAACGCCGGGAACTCTTTCCCGACGAAGCAGGGAAAGGATCCCTCATCTCGAGCTACGAGGCGGAAACGGGGCTCCTCTGGATGTGGGCGGGACCCTCGTGATTCCTCTCGAGTGGAGACGGGTATATCGGGGAACTTCTTGATTTGCTCCAAGGGTGTGAAGGAGCCTTTCGAAGTTCCAGAGGTGAGGTGTGATCAGCCTCGAGACGCCTCAGCGGAAATGGGCCTCATCTCGCCTGGAGGGGAGAACCTCCTGGATTTTCTCGAGTTGCGGCAGGTCTTCTCGTGTTACGACGGGGACCTCAGGACCCGCTCTGGTGGCCTCAGGAAAGGTCAGGCCCCATGCGAGTTGCTAGGGGACCTCTCGGGATTCCTCTCCCGTCCATGCCGGGGCCTCAGTCCTTGTGTGGAGTCGGGGCCGGAACCTGAGGATTCCTCTCCAGTGTTGCCATGGATCTTGGGGTGCTTCTGAGTCTCCCCAGGGGAGTCAGGCCTCGTCTCGAGTGGGGGCATGCACGTGCGCTTTCCTCCCGAGCTGCAGCAGTAGTGTCACGCTTCCTGTCACGTGGATCAAGGGATCTGTGGCTTTCCCTCGAGGCTGTCCCTCGAGGCTTTCCCACGAGGCTTTCCCACAGGGCTGTGCCACGTGCCACCTTGGTGTGAGTCGATCCTCGGCGTGAAAGACGAGCCAGTGAAGGGAAAAGAGGTTCCTCTGGAATGGACTGAGACGTCTGGGGGACTCTTGGAATGGTGGCACGACCCTGGAGTTCCTCTCGCCGTTCCTGTTGAGAGGGCCTCCTCTTGAGATGCGACGGGAACGCCGGGAACTCTTTCCCGACGAAGCAGGGAAAGGATCCCTCATCTCGAGCTACGAGGCGGAAACGGGGCTCCTCTGGATGTGGGCGGGACCCTCGTGATTCCTCTCGAGTGGAGACGGGTATGTCGGGGAACTTCTTGATTTGCACCAAGGGTGTGAAGGAGCCTTTCGAAGTTCCAGAGGTGAGGTGTGATCAGCCTCGAGACGCCTCAGCGGAAATGGGCCTCATCTCACCTGGAGGGGAGAACCTCCTGGATTTTCTCGAGTTGCGGCAGGTCTTCTCGTGTTACGACGGGGACCTCAGGGACCCGCTCTGGTGGCCTCAGGAAAGGTCAGTCCCCATGGGAGTTGCTTGGGGACCTCTCGGGATTCCTCTCCCGTCCATGCCGGGGCCTCAGTCCTTGTGTGGAGTCGGGGCCGGAACCTGAGGATTCCTCTCCAGTGTTGCCATGGATCTTGGGGTGCTTCTGAGTCTCCCCAGGGGAGTCAGGCCTCGTCTCGAGTGGCGGCATGCACGTGCGCTTTCCTCCCGAGCTGCAGCAGTAGTGTCACGCTTCCTGTCACGTGGATCAAGGGATCTGTGGCTTTCCCTCGAGGCTGTCCCTCGAGGCTTTCCCACGAGGCTTTCCCACAGGGCTGTGCCACGTGCCACCTTGGTGTGAGTCGATCCTCGGCGTGAAAGACGAGCCGGTGAAGGGAAAAGAGGTTCCTCTGGAATGGACTGAGACATCTGGGGGACTCTTGGAATGGTGGCACGACCCTGGAGTTCCTCTTGCCGTTCCTGTAGAGAGGGCCTCCTCTTGAGATGCGACGGGAACGCCGGGAACTTTTTCCCGACGAAGCAGGGAAAGGATCCCTCATCTCGAGCTACGAGGCAGAAACGGGGCTCCTCTGGATGTGGGCGGCACCCTCGTGATTCCTCTCGAGTGGAGAGGGCTAGGTCGGGGAACTTCTTGATTTGCACCAAGGGTGTGAAGGACCCTTTCGAAGTTCCAGAGGTGAGGTGGGATCAGCCTCGAGACGCCTCAGCGGAAATGGGCCTCATCTCGCCTGGAGGGGAGAACCTCCTGGATTTTCTCGAGTTGCGGCAGGTCTTCTCGAGTTACGACGGGGACCTCAGGGACCCGCTCTGGTGGCCTCAGCAAAGGCCAGTCCCCATGCGAGTTGCTAGGGGACCTCTCGGGATTCCTCTCCCGTCCATGCCGGGGCCTCAGTCCTTGTGTGGAGTCGGGGCCGGAACCTGAGGATTCCTCTCCAGTGTTGCCATGGATCTTGGGGTGCTTCTGAGTCTCCCCAGGGGAGTCAGGCCTCGTCTCGTGTGGGGGCATGCACGTGCGCTTTCCTCCCGAGCTGCAGCAGTAGTGTCACGCTTCCTGTCACGTGGATCAAGGGATCTGTGGCTTTCCCTCGAGGCTGTCCCTCGAGGCTTTCCCACGAGGCTTTCCCACAGGGCTGTGCCACGTGCCACCTTGGTGTGAGTCGATCCTCGGCGTGAAAGACGAGCCGGTGAAGGGAAAAGAGGTTCCTCTGGAATGGACTGAGACATCTGGGGGACTCTTGGAATGCTGGCTCGACCCTGGAGTTCCTCTCGCCGTTCCTGTTGAGAGGGCCTCCTCTTGAGATGCGACGGGAACGCCGGGAACTCTTTCCCGACGAAGCAGGGAAAGGATCCCTCATCTCGAGCTACGAGGCGGAAACGGGGCTCCTCTGGATGTGGGCGGGACCCTCGTGATTCCTCTCGAGTGGAGACGGCTAGGTCGGGGAACTTCTTGATTTGCACCAAGGGTGTGAAGGACCCTTTCGAAGTTCCAGAGGGGAGGTGTGATCAGCCTCGAGACGCCTCAGCGGAAATGGGCCTCATCTCGCCTGGAGGGGAGAACCTCCTGGATTTTCTCGAGTTGCGGCAGGTCTTCTCGAGTTACGACGGGGACCTCAGGGCCCCGCTCTGGTGGCCTCAGGAAAGGCCAGTCCCCATGCGAGTTGCTAGGGGACCTCTCGGGATTCCTCTCCCGTCCATGCCGGGGCCTCAGTCCTTGTGTGGAGTCGGGGCCGGAACCTGAGGATTCCTCTCCAGGGTAGCCATGGATCTTGGGGTGCTTCTGAGTCTCCCCAGGGGAGTCAGGCCTCGTCTCGAGTGGGGGCATGCACGTGCGCTTTCCTCCCGAGCTGCAGCAGTAGTGTCACGCTTCCTGTCACGTGGATCAAGGGATCTGTGGCTTTCCCTCGAGGCTGTCCCTCGAGACTTTCCCACGAGGCTTTCCCACAGGGCTGTGCCACGTGCCACCTTGGTGTGAGTCGATCCTCGGCGTGAAAGACGAGCCGGTGAAGGGAAAAGAGGTTCCTCTGGAATGGACTGAGACATCTGGGGGACTCTTGGAATGCTGGCTCGACCCTGGAGTTCCTCTCGCCGTTCCTGTTGAGAGGGCCTCCTCTTGAGATGCGACGGGAACGCCGGGAACTCTTTCCCGACGAAGCAGGGAAAGGATCCCTCATCTCGAGCTACGAGGCGGAAACGGGGCTCCTCTGCATGTGGGCGGGACCCTCGTGATTCCTCTCGAGTGGAGACGGGTATGTCGGGGAACTTCTTGATTTGCACCAAGGGTGTGAAGGACCCTTTCGAAGTTCCAGAGGTGAGGTGTGATCAGCCTCGAGACGCCTCAGCGGAAATGGGCCTCATCTCGCCTGGAGGGGAGAACCTCCTGGATTTTCTCGAGTTGCGGCAGGTCTTCTCGAGTTACGACGGGGACCTCAGGGACCCGCTCTGGTGGCCTCAGCAAAGGCCATTCCCCATGCGAGGTGCTAGGGGACCTCTCGGGATTCCTCTCCCGTCCATGCCGGGGCCTCAGTCCTTGTGTGGAGTCGGGGCCGGAACCCTAGGATTCCTCTCCAGTGTTGCCATGGATCTTGGGGTGCTTCTGAGTCTCCCCAGGGGAGTCAGGCCTCGTCTCGAGTGGGGGCATGCACGTGCGCTTTCCTCCCGAGCTGCAGCAGTAGTGTCACGCTTCCTGTCACGTGGATCAAGGGATCTGTGGCTTTCCCTCGAGGCTGTCCCTCGAGGCTTTCCCACGAGGCTTTCCCACAGGGCTGTGCCACGTGCCACCTTGGTGTGAGTCGATCCTCGGCGTGAAAGACGAGCCGGTGAAGGGAAAAGAGGTTCCTCTGGAATGGACTGAGACATCTGGGGGACTCTTGGAATGCTGGCTCGACCCTGGAGTTCCTCTCGCCGTTCCTGTTGAGAGGGCCTCCTCTTGAGATGCGACGGGAACGCCGGGAACTCTTTCCCGACGAAGCAGGGAAAGGATCCCTCATCTCGAGCTACGAGGCGGAAAAGGGGCTCCTCTGGATGTGGGCGGGACCCTCGTGATTCCTCTCGAGTGGAGACGGCTAGGTCGGGGAACTTCTTGATTTGCACCAAGGGTGTGAAGGACCCTTTCGAAGTTCCAGAGGGGAGGTGTGATCAGCCTCGAGACGCCTCAGCGGAAATGGGCCTCATCTCGCCTGGAGGGGAGAACCTCCTGGATTTTCTCGAGTTGCGGCAGGTCTTCTCGAGTTACGACGGGGACCTCAGGGACCCGCTCTGGTGGCCTCAGGAAAGGCGAGTCCCCATGCGAGTTGCTAGGGGACCTCTCGGGATTCCTCTCCCGTCCATGCCGGGGCCTCAGTCCTTGTGTGGAGTCGGGGCCGGAACCTGAGGATTCCTCTCCAGTGTTGCCATGGATCTTGGGGTGCTTCTGAGTCTCCCCAGGGGAGTCAGGCCTCGTCTCGAGTGGGGGCATGCACGTGCGCTTTCCTCCCGAGCTGCAGCAGTAGTGTCACGCTTCCTGTCACGTGGATCAAGGGATCTGTGGCTTTCCCTCGAGGCTGTCCCTCGAGGCTTTCCCACGAGGCTTTCCCACAGGGCTGTGCCACGTGCCACCTTGGTGTGAGTCGATCCTCGGCGTGAAAGACGAGCCAGTGAAGGGAAAAGAGGTTCCTCTGGAATGGAATGAGACGTCTGGGGGACTCTTGGAATGGTGGCACGACCCTGGAGTTCCTCTCGCCGTTCCTGTTGAGAGGGCCTCCTCTTGAGATGCGACGGGAACGCCGGGAACTCTTTCCCGACGAAGCAGGGAAAGGATCCCTCATCTCGAGCTACGAGGCGGAAACGGGGCTCCTCTGGATGTGGGCGGGACCCTCGTGATTCCTCTCGAGTGGAGACGGGTATGTCGGGGAACTTCTTGATTTGCACCAAGGGTGTGAAGGAGCCTTTCGAAGTTCCAGAGGTGAGGTGTGATCAGCCTCGAGACGCCTCAGCGGAAATGGGCCTCATCTCGCCTGGATGGGAGAACCTCCTGGATTTTCTCGAGTTGCGGCAGGTCTTCTCGTGTTACGACGGGGACCTCAGGACCCGCTCTGGTGGCCTCAGGAAAGGTCAGTCCCCATGCGAGTTGCTAGGGGACCTCTCGGGATTCCTCTCCCGTCCATGCCGGGGCCTCAGTCCTTGTGTGGAGTCGGGGCCGGAACCTGAGGATTCCTCTCCAGTGTTGCCATGGATCTTGGGGTGCTTCTGAGTCTCCCCAGGGGAGTCAGGCCTCGTCTCGAGTGGGGGCATGCACGTGCGCTTTCCTCCCGAGCTGCAGCAGTAGTGTCACGCTTCCGGTCACGTGGATCAAGGGATCTGTGGCTTTCCCTCGAGGCTGTCCCTCGAGGCTTTCCCACGAGGCTTTCCCACAGGGCTGTGCCACGTGCCACCTTGGTGTGAGTCGATCCTCGGCGTGAAAGACGAGCCGGTGAAGGGAAAAGAGGTTCCTCTGGAATGGACTGAGACGTCTGGGGGACTCTTGGAATGGTGGCACGACCCTGGAGTTCCTCTCGCCGTTCCTGTTGAGAGGGCCTCCTCTTGAGATGCGACGGGAAGGCCGGGAACTCTTTCCCGACGAAGCAGGGAAAGGATCCCTCATCTCGAGCTACGAGGCGGAAACGGGGCTCCTCTGGATGTGGGCGGGACCCTCGTGATTCCTCTCGAGTGGAGACGGCTATGTCGGGGAACTTCTTGATTTGCACCAAGGGTGTGAAGGACCCTTTCCAAATTCCAGAGGGGAGGTGTGATCAGCCTCGAGACCCCTCAGCGGAAATGGGCCTCATCTCGCCTGGAGGGGAGAACCTCCTGGATTTTCTCGAGTTGCGGCAGGTCTTCTCGAGTTACGACAGGGACCTCAGGGACCCGCTCTGGTGGCCTCAGGAAAGGCGAGTCCCCATGCGAGTTGCTAGGGGACCTCTCGGGATTCCTCTCCCGTCCATGCCGGGGCCTCAGTCCTTGTGTGGAGTCGGGGCCGGAACCTGAGGATTCCTCTCCAGTGTTGCCATGGATCTTGGGGTGCTTCTGAGTCTCCCCAGGGGAGTCAGGCCTCGTCTCGAGTGGGGGCATGCACGTGCGCTTTCCTCCCGAGCTGCAGCAGTAGTGTCACGCTTCCTGTCACGTGGATCAAGGGATCTGTGGCTTTCCCTCGAGGCTGTCCCTCGAGGCTTTCCCACGAGGCTTTCCCACAGGGCTGTGCCACGTGCCACCTTGGTGTGAGTCGATCCTCGGCGTGAAAGACGAGCCAGTGAAGGCAAAAGAGGTTCCTCTGGAATGGACTGAGACGTCTGGGGGACTCTTGGAATGGTGGCACGACCCTGGAGTTCCTCTCGCCGTTCCTGTTGAGAGGGCCTCCTCTTGAGATGCGACGGGAAGGCCGGGAACTCTTTCCCGACGAAGCAGGGAAAGGATCCCTCATCTCGAGCTACGAGGCGGAAACGGGGCTCCTCTGGATGTGGGCGGGACCCTCGTGATTCCTCTCGAGTGGAGACGGCTATGTCGGGGAACTTCTTGATTTGCACCAAGGGTGTGAAGGACCCTTTCCAAATTCCAGAGGGGAGGTGTGATCAGCCTCGAGACCCCTCAGCGGAAATGGGCCTCATCTCGCCTGGAGGGGAGAACCTCCTGGATTTTCTCGAGTTGCGGCAGGTCTTCTCGAGTTACGACGGGGACCTCAGGGACCCGCTCTGGTGGCCTCAGGAAAGGCGAGTCCCCATGCGAGTTGCTAGGGGACCTCTCGGGATTCCTCTCCCGTCCATGCCGGGGCCTCAGTCCTTGTGTGGAGTCGGGGCCGGAACCTGAGGATTCCTCTCCAGTGTTGCCATGGATCTTGGGGTGCTTCTGAGTCTCCCCAGGGGAGTCAGGCCTCGTCTCGAGTGGGGGCATGCACGTGCGCTTTCCTCCCGAGCTGCAGCAGTAGTGTCACGCTTCCTGTCACGTGGATCATGGGATCTGTGGCTTTCCCTCGAGGCTGTCCCTCGAGGCTTTCCCACGAGGCTTTCCCACAGGGCTGTGCCACGTGCCACCTTGGTGTGAGTCGATCCTCGGCGTGAAAGACGAGCCAGTGAAGGGAAAAGAGGTTCCTCTGGAATGGACTGAGACGTCTGGGGGACTCTTGGAATGGTGGCACGACCCTGGAGTTCCTCTCGCCGTTCCTGTTGAGAGGGCCTCCTCTTGAGATGCGACGGGAACGCCGGGAACTCTTTCCCGACGAAGCAGGGAAAGGATCCCTCATCTCGAGCTACGAGGCGGAAACGGGGCTCCTCTGGATGTGGGCGGGACCCTCGTGATTCCTCTCGAGTGGAGACGGGTATATCGGGGAACTTCTTGATTTGCACCAAGGGTGTGAAGGAGCCTTTCGAAGTTCCAGAGGTGAGGTGTGATCAGCCTCGAGACGCCTCAGCGGAAATGGGCCTCATCTCGCCTGGAGGGGAGAACCTCCTGGATTTTCTCGAGTTGCGGCAGGTCTTCTCGTGTTACGACGGGGACCTCAGGACCCGCTCTGGTGGCCTCAGGAAAGGTCAGGCCCCATGCGAGTTGCTAGGGGACCTCTCGGGATTCCTCTCCCGTCCATGCCGGGGCCTCAGTCCTTGTGTGGAGTCGGGGCCGGAACCTGAGGATTCCTCTCCAGTGTTGCCATGGATCTTGGGGTGCTTCTGAGTCTCCCCAGGGGAGTCAGGCCTCGTCTCGAGTGGGGGCATGCACGTGCGCTTTCCTCCCGAGCTGCAGCAGTAGTGTCACGCTTCCTGTCACGTGGATCAAGGGATCTGTGGCTTTCCCTCGAGGCTGTCCCTCGAGGCTTTCCCACGAGGCTTTCCCACAGGGCTGTGCCACGTGCCACCTTGGTGTGAGTCGATCCTCGGCGTGAAAGACGAGCCAGTGAAGGGAAAAGAGGTTCCTCTGGAATGGACTGAGACGTCTGGGGGACTCTTGGAATGGTGGCACGACCCTGGAGTTCCTCTCGCCGTTCCTGTTGAGAGGGCCTCCTCTTGAGATGCGACGGGAACGCCGGGAACTCTTTCCCGACGAAGCAGGGAAAGGATCCCTCATCTCGAGCTACGAGGCGGAAACGGGGCTCCTCAGGATGTGGGCGGGACCCACGTGATTCCTCTCGAGTGGAGACGGGTATGTCGGGGAACTTCTTGATTTGCACCAAGGGTGTGAAGGAGCCTTTCGAAGTTCCAGAGGTGAGGTGTGATCAGCCTCGAGACGCCTCAGCGGAAATGGGCCTCATCTCGCCTGGAGGGGAGAACCTCCTGGATTTTCTCGAGTTGCGGCAGGTCTTCTCGTGTTACGACGGGGACCGCAGGGACCCGCTCTGGTGGCCTCAGGAAAGGTCAGTCCCCATGCGAGTTGCTTGGGGACCTCTCGGGATTCCTCTCCCGTCCATGCCGGGGCCTCAGTCCTTGTGTGGAGTCGGGGCCGGAACCTGAGGATTCCTCTCCAGTGTTGCCATGGATCTTGGGGTGCTTCTGAGTCTCCCCAGGGGAGTCAGGCCTCGTCTCGAGTGGCGGCATGCACGTGCGCTTTCCTCCCGAGCTGCAGCAGTAGTGTCACGCTTCCTGTCACGTGGATCAAGGGATCTGTGGCTTTCCCTCGAGGCTGTCCCTCGAGGCTTTCCCACGAGGCTTTCCCACAGGGCTGTGCCACGTGCCACCTTGGTGTGAGTCGATCCTCGGCGTGAAAGACGAGCCGGTGAAGGGAAAAGAGGTTCCTCTGGAATGGACTGAGACATCTGGGGGACTCTTGGAATGGTGGCACGACCCTGGAGTTCCTCTCGCCGTTCCTGTTTAGAGGGCCTCCTCTTGAGATGCGACGGGAAGGCCGGGAACTCTTTCCCGACGAAGCAGGGAAAGGATCCCTCATCTCGAGCTACGAGGCGGAAACGGGGCTCCTCTTGATGTGGGCGGGACCCTCGTGATTCCTCTCGAGTGGAGACGGCTATGTCGGGGAACTTCTTGATTTGCACCAAGGGTGTGAAGGACCCTTTCGAAATTCCAGAGGTGAGGTGTGATCAGCCTCGAGACGCCTCAGCGGAAATGGGCCTCATCTCGCCTGGAGGGGAGAGCCTCCTGGATTTTCTCGAGTTGGGGCAGGTCTTCTCGAGTTACGACGGGGACATCAGGGACCCGCTCTGGTGGCCTCAGGAAAGGCCAGTCCCCATGCGAGTTGCTAGGGGACCTCTCGGGATTCCTCTCCCGTCCATGCCGGGGCCTCAGTCCTTGTGTGGAGTCGGGGCCGGAACCTGAGGATTGCTCTCCAGTGTTGCCATGGATCTTGGGGTGCTTCTGAGTCTCCCCAGGGGAGTCAGGCCTCGTCTCGAGTGGGGGCATGCACGTGCGCTTTCCTCCCGAGCTGCAGCAGTAGTGTCACGCTTCCTGTCACGTGGATCAAGGGATCTGTGGCTTTCCCTCGAGGCTGTCCCTCAAGGCTTTCCCACGAGGCTTTCCCACAGGGCTGTGCCACGTGCCACCTTGTTGTGAGTCGATCCTCGGCGTGAAAGACGAGCCGGTGAAGGGAAAACAGGTTCCTCTGGAATGGACTGAGACATCTGGGGGACTCTTGGAATGCTGGCTCGACCCTGGAGTTCCTCTCGCCATTCCTGTTGAGAGGGCCTCCTCTTGAGATGCGACGGGAACGCCGGGAACTCTTTCCCGACGAAGCAGGGAAAGGATCCCTCATCTCGAGCTACGAGGCGGAAACGGGGCTCCTCTGGATGTGGGCGGGACCCTCGTGATTCCTCTCGAGTGGAGACGGCTAGGTCGGGGAACTTCTTGATTTGCACCAAGGGTGTGAAGGACCCTTTCGAAGTTCCAGAGGGGAGGTGTGATCAGCCTCGAGACGCCTCAGCGGAAATGGGCCTCATCTCGCCTGGAGGGGAGAAGCTCCTGGATTTTCTCGAGTTGCGGCAGGTCTTCTCGTGTTACGACGGGGACCTCAGGACCCGCTCTGGTGGCCTCAGGAAAGGTCAGGCCCCATGCGAGTTGCTAGGGGACCTCTCGGGATTCCTCTCCCGTCCATGCCGGGGCCTCAGTCCTTGTGTGGAGTCGGGGCCGGAACCTGAGGATTCCTCTCCAGTGTTGCCATGGATCTTGGGGTGCTTCTGAGTCTCTCCAGGGGAGTCAGGCCTCGTCTCGAGTGGGGGCATGCACGTGCGCTTTCCTCCCGAGCTGCAGCAGTAGTGTCACGCTTCCTGTCACGTGGATCAAGGGATCTGTGGCTTTCCCTCGAGGCTGTCCCTCGAGGCTTTCCCACGAGGCTTTCCCACAGGGCTGTGCCACGTGCCACCTTGGTGTGAGTCGATCCTCGGCGTGAAAGACGAGCCAGTGAAGGGAAAAGAGGTTCCTCTGGAATGGACTGAGACGTCTGGGGGACTCTTGGAATGGTGGCACGACCCTGGAGTTCCTCTCGCCGTTCCTGTTGAGAGGGCCTCCTCTTGAGATGCGACGGGAACGCCGGGAACTCTTTCCCGACGAAGCAGGGAAAGGATCCCTCATCTCGAGCTACGAGGCGGAAACGGGGCTCCTCTGGATGTGGGCGGGACCCTCGTGATTCCTCTCGAGTGGAGACGGGTATGTCGGGGAACTTCTTGATTTGCACCAAGGGTGTGAAGGAGCCTTTCGAAGTTCCAGAGGTGAGGTGTGATCAGCCTCGAGACGCCTCAGCGGAAATGGGCCTCATCTCGCCTGGAGGGGAGAACCTCCTGGATTTTCTCGAGTTGCGGCAAGTCTTCTCGTGTTACGACGGGGACCTCAGGGACCCGCTCTGGTGGCCTCAGGAAAGGTCAGTCCCCATGCGAGTTGCTTGGGGACCTCTCGGGATTCCTCTCCCGTCCATGCCGGGGCCTCAGTCCTTGTGTGGAGTCGGGGCCGGAACCTGAGGATTCCTCTCCAGTGTTGCCATGGATCTTGGGGTGCTTCTGAGTCTCCCCAGGGGAGTCAGGCCTCGTCTCGAGTGGCGGCATGCACGTGCGCTTTCCTCCCGAGCTGCAGCAGTAGTGTCACGCTTCCTGTCACGTGGATCAAGGGATCTGTGGCTTTCCCTCGAGGCTGTCCCTCGAGGCTTTCCCACGAGGCTTTCCCACAGGGCTGTGCCACATGCCACCTTGGTGTGAGTCGATCCTCGGCGTGAAAGACGAGCCGGTGAAGGGAAAAGAGGTTCCTCTGGAATGGACTGAGACATCTGGGGGACTCTTGGAATGGTGGCACGACCCTGGAGTTCCTCTCGCCGTTCCTGTTGAGAGGGCCTCCTCTTGAGATGCGACGGGAAGGCCGGGAACTCTTTCCCGACGAAGCAGGGAAAGGATCCCTCATCTCGAGCTACGAGGCGGAAACGGGGCTCCTCTGGATGTGGGCGGGACCCTCGTGATTCCTCTCGAGTGGAGACGGCTATGTCGGGGAACTTCTTGATTTGCACCAAGGGTGTGAAGGACCCTTTCGAAATTCCAGAGGTGAGGTGTGATCAGCCTCGAGACGCCTCAGCGGAAATGGGCCTCATCTCGCCTGGAGGGGAGAACCTCCTGGATTTTCTCGAGTTGCGGCAGGTCTTCTCGAGTTACGACGGGGACATCAGGGACCCGCTCTGGTGGCCTCAGGAAAGGCCAGTCCCCATGCGAGTTGCTAGGGGACCTCTCAGGATTCCTCTCCCGTCCATGCCGGGGCCTCAGTCCTTGTGTGGAGTCGGGGCCGGAACCTGAGGATTCCTCTCCAGTGTTGCCATGGATCTTGGGGTGCTTCTGAGTCTCCCCAGGGGAGTCAGGCCTCGTCTCGAGTGGGGGCATGCACGTGCGCTTTCCTCCCGAGCTGCAGCAGTAGTGTCACGCTTCCTGTCACGTGGATCAAGGGATCTGTGGCTTTCCCTCGAGGCTGTCCCTCAAGGCTTTCCCACGAGGCTTTCCCACAGGGCTGTGCCACGTGCCACCTTGGTGTGAGTCGATCCTCGGCGTGAAAGACGAGCCGGTGAAGGGAAAACAGGTTCCTCTGGAATGGACTGAGACATCTGGGGGACTCTTGGAATGCTGGCTCGACCCTGGAGTTCCTCTCGCCATTCCTGTTGAGAGGGCCTCCTCTTGAGATGCGACGGGAACGCCGGGAACTCTTTCCCGACGAAGCAGGGAAAGGATCCCTCATCTCGAGCTACGAGGCGGAAACAGGGCTCCTCTGGATGTGGGCGGGACCCTCGTGATTCCTTTCGAGTGGAGACGGGTATGTCGGGGAACTTCTTTATTTGAACCAAGGGTGTGAAGGACCCTTTCGAAGTTCCAGAGGTGAGGTGTGATCAGCCTCGAGACGCCTCAGCGGAAATGGGCCTCATCTCGCCTGGAGGGGAGAACCTCCTGGATTTTCTCGAGTTGCGGCAGGTCTTCTCGATTTACGACGGGGACCTCAGGGACCCGCTCTGGTGGCCTCAGCAAAGGCCAGTCCCCATGCGAGTTGCTAGGGGACCTCTCGGGATTCCTCTCCCGTCCATGCCGGGGCCTCAGTCCTTGTGTGGAGTCGGGGCCGGAACCTGAGGATTCCTCTCCAGTGTTGCCATGGAACTTGGGGTGCTTCTGAGTCTCCCCAGGGGAGTCAGGCCTCGTCTCGAGTGGGGGCATGCACGTGCGCTTTCCTCCCGAGCTGCAGCAGTAGTGTCACGCTTCCTGTCACGTGGATCAAGGGATCTGTGGCTTTCCCTCGAGGCTGTCCCTCGAGGCTTTCCCACGAGGCTTTCCCACAGGGCTGTAGCACGTGCCACCTTGGTGTGAGTCGATCCTCGGCGTGAAAGACGAGCCGGTGAAGGGAAAAGAGGTTAGTCTGGAATGGACTGAGACATCTGGGGGACTCTTGGAATGGTGGCACGACCCTGGACTTCCTCTCGCCGTTCCTGTAGAGAGGGCCTCCTCTTGAGATGCGACGGGAACGCCGGGAACTCTTTCCCGACGAAGCAGGGAAAGGATCCCTCATCTCGAGCTACGAGGCGGAAACGGGGCTCCTCTGGATGTGGGCGGGACCCTCGTGATTCCTCTCGAGTGGAGACGGTTAGGTCGGGGAACTTCTTGATTTGCACCAAGGGTGTGAAGGACCCTTTCGAAGTTCCAGAGGTGAGGTGGGATCAGCCTCGAGACGCCTCAGCGGAAATGGGCCTCATCTCGCCTGGAGGGGAGAACCTCCTGGATTTTCTCGAGTTGCGGCAGGTCTTCTCGAGTTACGACGGGGACCTCAGGGACCCGCTCTGGTGGCCTCAGCAAAGGCCAGTCCCCATGCGAGTTGCTAGGGGACCTCTCGGGATTCCTCTCCCGTCCATGCCGGGGCCTCAGTCCTTGTGTGGAGTCGGGGCCGGAACCTGAGGATTCCTCTCCAGTGTTGCCATGGATCTTGGGGTGCTTCTGAGTCTCCCCAGGGGAGTCAGGCCTCGTCTCGTGTGGGGGCATGCACGTGCCCTTTCCTCCCGAGCTGCAGCAGTAGTGTCACGCTTCCTGTCACGTGGATCAAGGGATCTGTGGCTTTCCCTCGAGGCTGTCCCTCGAGGCTTTCCCACGAGGCTTTCCCACAGGGCTGTGCCACGTGCCACCTTGGTGTGAGTCGATCCTCGGCGTGAAAGACGAGCCGGTGAAGGGAAAAGAGGTTCCTCTGGAATGGACTGAGACATCTGGGGGACTCTTGGAATGCTGGCTCGACCCTGGAGTTCCTCTCGCCGTTCCTGTTGAGAGGGCCTCCTCTTGAGATGCGACGGGAACGCCGGGAACTCTTTCCCGACGAAGCAGGGAAAGGATCCCTCATCTCGAGCTACGAGGCGGAAACGGGGCTCCTCTGGATGTGGGCGGGACCCTCGTGATTCCTCTCGAGTGGAGACGGCTAGGTCGGGGAACTTCTTGATTTGCACCAAGGGTGTGAAGGACCCTTTCGAAGTTCCAGAGGTGAGGTGTGATCAGCCTCGAGACGCCTCAGCGGAAATGGGCCTCATCTCGCCTGGAGGGGAGAACCTCCTGGATTTTCTCGAGTTGCGGCAGGTCTTCTCGAGTTACGACGGGGACCTCAGGGCCCCGCTCTGGTGGCCTCAGGAAAGGCCAGTCCCCATGCGCGTTGCTCGGGGACCTCTCGGGATTCCTCTCCCGTCCATGCCGGGGCCTCAGTCCTTGTGTGGAGTCGGGGCCGGAACCTGAGGATTCCTCTCCAGTGTAGCCATGGATCTTGGGGTGCTTCTGAGTCTCCCCAGGGGAGTCAGGCCTCGTCTCGAGTGGGGGCATGCACGTGCGCTTTCCTCCCGAGCTGCAGCAGTAGTGTCACGCTTCCTGTCACGTGGATCAAGGGATCTGTGGCTTTCCCTCGAGGCTGTCCCTCGAGACTTTCCCACGAGGCTTTCCCACAGGGCTGTGCCACGTGCCACCTTGGTGTGAGTCGATCCTCGGCGTGAAAGACGAGCCGGTGAAGGGAAAAGAGGTTCCTCTGGAATGGACTGAGACATCTGGGGGACTCTTGGAATGCTGGCTCGACCCTGGAGTTCCTCTCGCCGTTCCTGTTGAGAGGGCCTCCTCTTGAGATGCGACGGGAACGCCGGGAACTCTTTCCCGACGAAGCAGGGAAAGGATCCCTCATCTCGAGCTACGAGGCGGAAACGGGGCTCCTCTGCATGTGGGCGGGACCCTCGTGATTCCTCTCGAGTGGAGACGGGTATGTCGGGGAACTTCTTGATTTGCACCAAGGGTGTGAAGGACCCTTTCGAAGTTCCAGAGGTGAGGTGTGATCAGCCTCGAGACGCCTCAGCGGAAATGGGCCTCATCTCGCCTGGAGGGGAGAACCTCCTGGATTTTCTCGAGTTGCGGCAGGTCTTCTCGAGTTACGACGGGGACCTCAGGGACCCGCTCTGGTGGCCTCAGGAAAGGCCAGTCCCCATGCGAGTTACTAGGGGACCTCTCGGGATTCCTCTCCCGTCCATGCCGGGGCCTCAGTCCTTGTGTGGAGTCGGGGCCGGAACCTGAGGATTCCTCTCCAGTGTTGCTATGGATCTTGGGGTGCTTCTGAGTCTCCCCAGGGGAGTCAGGCCTCGTCTCGAGAGGGGGCATGCACGTGCGCTTTCCTCCCGAGCTGCAGCAGTAGTGTCACGCTTCCTGTCACGTGGATCAAGGGATCTGTGGCTTTCCCTCGAGGCTGTCCCTCGAGGCTTTCCCACGAGGCTTTCCCACAGGGCTGTGCCACGTGCCACCTTGGTGTGAGTCGATCCTCGGCGTGAAAGACGAGCCGGTGAAGGGAGAAGAGGTTCCTCTGGAATGGACTGAGACATCTGGGGGACTCTTGGAATGGTGGCACGACCCTGGAGTTCCTCTCGCCGTTCCTGTAGAGAGGGCCTCCTCTTGAGATGCGACGGGAACGCCGGGAACTCTTTCCCGACGAAGCAGGGAAAGGATCCCTCATCTCGGGCTACGAGGCGGAAACGGGGCTCCTCTGGATGTGGGCGGGACCCTCGTGATTCCTCTCGAGTGGAGACGGCTAGGTCGGGGAACTTCTTGATTTGCACCAAGGGTGTGAAGGACCCTTTCGAAGTTCCAGAGGTGAGGTGTGATCAGCCTCGAGACGCCTCAGCGGAAATGGGCCTCATCTCGCCTGGAGGGGAGAACCTCCTGGATTTTCTCGAGTTGCGGCAGGTCTTCTCGAGTTACGACGGGGACCTCAGGGCCCCGATCTGGTGGCCTCAGCAAAGGCCAGTCCCCATGCGAGTTGCTAGGGGACCTCTCGGGATTCCTCTCCCGTCCATGCCGGGGCCTCAGTCCTTGTGTGGAGTCGGGGCCGGAACCTGAGGATTCCTCTCCAGTGTTGCCATGGATCTTGGGTTGCTTCTGAGTCTCCCCAGGGGAGTCAGGCCTAGTCTCGAGTGGGGGCATGCACGTGCGCTTTCCTCCCGAGCTGCAGCAGTAGTGTCACGCTTCCTGTCACGTGGATCAAGGGATCTGTGGCTTTCCCTCGAAGCTGTCCCTCGAGGCTTTCCCACGAGGCTTTCCCACAGGGCTGTGCCACGTGCCACCTTGGTGTGAGTCGATCCTCGGCGTGAAAGACGAGCCGGTGAAGGGAAAAGAGGTTCCTCTGGAATGGACTGAGACATCTGGGGGACTCTTGGAATGCTGGCTCGACCCTGGAGTTCCTCTCGCCGTTCCTGTTGAGAGGGCCTCCTCTTGAGATGCGACGGGAAGGCCGGGAACTCTTTCCCGACGAAGCAGGGAAAGGATCCCTCATCTCGAGCTACGAGGCGGAAACGGGGCTCCTCTGCATGTGGGCGGGACCCTCGTGATTCCTCTCGAGTGGAGACGGCTAGGTCGGGGAACTTCTTGATTTGCACCAAGGGTGTGAAGGACCCTTTCGAAGTTCCAGAGGTGAGGTGTGATCAGCCTCGAGACGCCTCAGCGGAAATGGGCCTCATCTCGCCTGGAGGGGAGAACCTCCTGGATTTTCTCGAGTTGCGGCAGGTCTTCTCGAGTTACGACGGGGACCTCAGGGCCCCGCTCTGGTGGCCTCAGGAAAGGCCAGTCCCCATGCGCGTTGCTCGGGGACCTCTCGGGATTCCTCTCCCGTCCATGCCGGGGCCTCAGTCCTTGTGTGGAGTCGGGGCCGGAACCTGAGGATTCCTCTCCAGTGTAGCCATGGATCTTGGGGTGCTTCTGAGTCTCCCCAGGGGAGTCAGGCCTCGTCTCGAGTGGGGGCATGCACGTGCGCTTTCCTCCCGAGCTGCAGCAGTAGTGTCACGCTTCCTGTCACGTGGATCAAGGGATCTGTGGCTTTCCCTCGAGGCTGTCCCTCAAGGCTTTCCCACGAGGCTTTCCCACAGGGCTGTGCCACGTGCCACCTTGGTGTGAGTCGATCCTCGGCGTGAAAGACGAGCCGGTGAAGGGAAAACAGGTTCCTCTGGAATGGACTGAGACATCTGGGGGACTCTTGGAATGCTGGCTCGACCCTGGAGTTCCTCTCGCCATTCCTGTTGAGAGGGCCTCCTCTTGAGATGCGACGGGAACGCCGGGAACTCTTTCCCGACGAAGCAGGGAAAGGATCCCTCATCTCGAGCTACGAGGCGGAAACAGGGCTCCTCTGGATGTGGGCGGGACCCTCGTGATTCCTTTCGAGTGGAGACGGGTATGTCGGGGAACTTCTTTATTTGAACCAAGGGTGTGAAGGAGCCTTTCGAAGTTCCAGAGGTGAGGTGTGATCAGCCTCGAGACGCCTCAGCGGAAATGGGCCTCATCTCGCCTGGAGGGGAGAACCTCCTGGATTTTCTCGAGTTGCGGCAGGTCTTCTCGATTTACGACGGGGACCTCAGGGACCCGCTCTGGTGGCCTCAGCAAAGGCCAGTCCCCATGCGAGTTGCTAGGGGACCTCTCGGGATTCCTCTCCCGTCCATGCCGGGGCCTCAGTCCTTGTGTGGAGTCGGGGCCGGAACCTGAGGATTCCTCTCCAGTGTTGCCATGGAACTTGGGGTGCTTCTGAGTCTCCCCAGGGGAGTCAGGCCTCGTCTCGAGTGGGGGCATGCACGTGCGCTTTCCTCCCGAGCTGCAGCAGTAGTGTCACGCTTCCTGTCACGTGGATCAAGGGATCTGTGGCTTTCCCTCGAGGCTGTCCCTCGAGGCTTTCCCACGAGGCTTTCCCACAGGGCTGTAGCACGTGCCACCTTGGTGTGAGTCGATCCTCGGCGTGAAAGACGAGCCGGTGAAGGGAAAAGAGGTTAGTCTGGAATGGACTGAGACATCTGGGGGACTCTTGGAATGGTGGCACGACCCTGGACTTCCTCTCGCCGTTCCTGTAGAGAGGGCCTCCTCTTGAGATGCGACGGGAACGCCGGGAACTCTTTCCCGACGAAGCAGGGAAAGGATCCCTCATCTCGAGCTACGAGGCGGAAACGGGGCTCCTCTGGATGTGGGCGGGACCCTCGTGATTCCTCTCGAGTGGAGACGGCTAGGTCGGGGAACTTCTTGATTTGCACCAAGGGTGTGAAGGACCCTTTCGAAGTTCCAGAGGTGAGGTGGGATCAGCCTCGAGACGCCTCAGCGGAAATGGGCCTCATCTCGCCTGGAGGGGAGAACCTCCTGGATTTTCTCGAGTTGCGGCAGGTCTTCTCGAGTTACGACGGGGACCTCAGGGACCCGCTCTGGTGGCCTCAGCAAAGGCCAGTCCCCATGCGAGTTGCTAGGGGACCTCTCGGGATTCCTCTCCCGTCCATGCCGGGGCCTCAGTCCTTGTGTGGAGTCGGGGCCGGAACCTGAGGATTCCTCTCCAGTGTTGCCATGGATCTTGGGGTGCTTCTGAGTCTCCCCAGGGGAGTCAGGCCTCGTCTCGTGTGGGGGCATGCACGTGCGCTTTCCTCCCGAGCTGCAGCAGTAGTGTCACGCTTCCTGTCACGTGGATCAAGGGATCTGTGGCTTTCCCTCGAGGCTGTCCCTCGAGGCTTTCCCACGAGGCTTTCCCACAGGGCTGTGCCACGTGCCACCTTGGTGTGAGTCGATCCTCGGCGTGAAAGACGAGCCGGTGAAGGGAAAAGAGGTTCCTCTGGAATGGACTGAGACATCTGGGGGACTCTTGGAATGCTGGCTCGACCCTGGAGTTCCTCTCGCCGTTCCTGTTGAGAGGGCCTCCTCTTGAGATGCGACGGGAACGCCGGGAACTCTTTCCCGACGAAGCAGGGAAAGGATCCCTCATCTCGAGCTACGAGGCGGAAACGGGGCTCCTCTGGATGTGGGCGGGACCCTCGTGATTCCTCTCGAGTGGAGACGGCTAGGTCGGGGAACTTCTTGATTTGCACCAAGGGTGTGAAGGACCCTTTCGAAGTTCCAGAGGTGAGGTGTGATCAGCCTCGAGACGCCTCAGCGGAAATGGGCCTCATCTCGCCTGGAGGGGAGAACCTCCTGGATTTTCTCGAGTTGCGGCAGGTCTTCTCGAGTTACGACGGGGACCTCAGGGCCCCGCTCTGGTGGCCTCAGGAAAGGCCAGTCCCCATGCGCGTTGCTCGGGGACCTCTCGGGATTCCTCTCCCGTCCATGCCGGGGCCTCAGTCCTTGTGTGGAGTCGGGGCCGGAACCTGAGGATTCCTCTCCAGTGTAGCCATGGATCTTGGGGTGCTTCTGAGTCTCCCCAGGGGAGTCAGGCCTCGTCTCGAGTGGGGGCATGCACGTGCGCTTTCCTCCCGAGCTGCAGCAGTAGTGTCACGCTTCCTGTCACGTGGATCAAGGGATCTGTGGCTTTCCCTCGAGGCTGTCCCTCGAGACTTTCCCACGAGGCTTTCCCACAGGGCTGTGCCACGTGCCACCTTGGTGTGAGTCGATCCTCGGCGTGAAAGACGAGCCGGTGAAGGGAAAAGAGGTTCCTCTGGAATGGACTGAGACATCTGGGGGACTCTTGGAATGCTGGCTCGACCCTGGAGTTCCTCTCGCCGTTCCTGTTGAGAGGGCCTCCTCTTGAGATGCGACGGGAACGCCGGGAACTCTTTCCCGACGAAGCAGGGAAAGGATCCCTCATCTCGAGCTACGAGGCGGAAACGGGGCTCCTCTGCATGTGGGCGGGACCCTCGTGATTCCTCTCGAGTGGAGACGGGTATGTCGGGGAACTTCTTGATTTGCACCAAGGGTGTGAAGGACCCTTTCGAAGTTCCAGAGGTGAGGTGTGATCAGCCTCGAGACGCCTCAGCGGAAATGGGCCTCATCTCGCCTGGAGGGGAGAACCTCCTGGATTTTCTCGAGTTGCGGCAGGTCTTCTCGAGTTACGACGGGGACCTCAGGGACCCGCTCTGGTGGCCTCAGGAAAGGCCAGTCCCCATGCGAGTTACTAGGGGACCTCTCGGGATTCCTCTCCCGTCCATGCCGGGGCCTCAGTCCTTGTGTGGAGTCGGGGCCGGAACCTGAGGATTCCTCTCCAGTGTTGCTATGGATCTTGGGGTGCTTCTGAGTCTCCCCAGGGGAGTCAGGCCTCGTCTCGAGAGGGGGCATGCACGTGCGCTTTCCTCCCGAGCTGCAGCAGTAGTGTCACGCTTCCTGTCACGTGGATCAAGGGATCTGTGGCTTTCCCTCGAGGCTGTCCCTCGAGGCTTTCCCACGAGGCTTTCCCACAGGGCTGTGCCACGTGCCACCTTGGTGTGAGTCGATCCTCGGCGTGAAAGACGAGCCGGTGAAGGGAGAAGAGGTTCCTCTGGAATGGACTGAGACATCTGGGGGACTCTTGGAATGGTGGCACGACCCTGGAGTTCCTCTCGCCGTTCCTGTAGAGAGGGCCTCCTCTTGAGATGCGACGGTAACGCCGGGAACTCTTTCCCGACGAAGCAGGGAAAGGATCCCTCATCTCGGGCTACGAGGCGGAAACGGGGCTCCTCTGGATGTGGGCGGGACCCTCGTGATTCCTCTCGAGTGGAGACGGCTAGGTCGGGGAACTTCTTGATTTGCACCAAGGGTGTGAAGGACCCTTTCGAAGTTCCAGAGGTGAGGTGTGATCAGCCTCGAGACGCCTCAGCGGAAATGGGCCTCATCTCGCCTGGAGGGGAGAACCTCCTGGATTTTCTCGAGTTGCGGCAGGTCTTCTCGAGTTACGACGGGGACCTCAGGGACCCGATCTGGTGGCCTCAGCAAAGGCCAGTCCCCATGCGAGTTGCTAGGGGACCTCTCGGGATTCCTCTCCCGTCCATGCCGGGGCCTCAGTCCTTGTGTGGAGTCGGGGCCGGAACCTGAGGATTCCTCTCCAGTGTTGCCATGGATCTTGGGTTGCTTCTGAGTCTCCCCAGGGGAGTCAGGCCTAGTCTCGAGTGGGGGCATGCACGTGCGCTTTCCTCCCGAGCTGCAGCAGTAGTGTCACGCTTCCTGTCACGTGGATCAAGGGATCTGTGGCTTTCCCTCGAAGCTGTCCCTCGAGGCTTTCCCACGAGGCTTTCCCACAGGGCTGTGCCACGTGCCACCTTGGTGTGAGTCGATCCTCGGCGTGAAAGACGAGCCGGTGAAGGGAAAAGAGGTTCCTCTGGAATGGACTGAGACATCTGGGGGACTCTTGGAATGCTGGCTCGACCCTGGAGTTCCTCTCGCCGTTCCTGTTGAGAGGGCCTCCTCTTGAGATGCGACGGGAACGCCAGGAACTCTTTCCCGACGAAGCAGGGAAAGGATCCCTCATCTCGAGCTACGAGGCGGAAACGGGGCTCCTCTGCATGTGGGCGGGACCCTCGTGATTCCTCTCGAGTGGAGACGGCTAGGTCGGGGAACTTCTTGATTTGCACCAAGGGTGTGAAGGACCCTTTCGAAGTTCCAGAGGTGAGGTGTGATCAGCCTCGAGACGCCTCAGCGGAAATGGGCCTCATCTCGCCTGGAGGGGAGAACCTCCTGGATTTTCTCGAGTTGCGGCAGGTCTTCTCGAGTTACGACGGGGACCTCAGGGCCCCGCTCTGGTGGCCTCAGGAAAGGCCAGTCCCCATGCGCGTTGCTCGGGGACCTCTCGGGATTCCTCTCCCGTCCATGCCGGGGCCTCAGTCCTTGTGTGGAGTCGGGGCCGGAACCTGAGGATTCCTCTCCAGTGTAGCCATGGATCTTGGGGTGCTTCTGAGTCTCCCCAGGGGAGTCAGGCCTCGTCTCGAGTGGGGGCATGCACGTGCGCTTTCCTCCCGAGCTGCAGCAGTAGTGTCACGCTTCCTGTCACGTGGATCAAGGGATCTGTGGCTTTCCCTCGAGGCTGTCCCTCGAGACTTTCCCACGAGGCTTTCCCACAGGGCTGTGCCACGTGCCACCTTGGTGTGAGTCGATCCTCGGCGTGAAAGACGAGCCGGTGAAGGGAAAAGAGGTTCCTCTGGAATGGACTGAGACATCTGGGGGACTCTTGGAATGCTGGCTCGACCCTGGAGTTCCTCTCGCCGTTCCTGTTGAGAGGGCCTCCTCTTGAGATGCGACGGGAACGCCGGGAACTCTTTCCCGACGAAGCAGGGAAAGGATCCCTCATCTCGAGCTACGAGGCGGAAACGGGGCTCCTCTGCATGTGGGCGGGACCCTCGTGATTCCTCTCGAGTGGAGACGGGTATGTCGGGGAACTTCTTGATTTGCACCAAGGGTGTGAAGGACCCTTTCGAAGTTCCAGAGGTGAGGTGTGATCAGCCTCGAGACGCCTCAGCGGAAATGGGCCTCATCTCGCCTGGAGGGGAGAACCTCCTGGATTTTCTCGAGTTGCGGCAGGTCTTCTCGAGTTACGACGGGGACCTCAGGGACCCGCTCTGGTGGCCTCAGGAAAGGCCAGTCCCCATGCGAGTTACTAGGGGACCTCTCGGGATTCCTCTCCCGTCCATGCCGGGGCCTCAGTCCTTGTGTGGAGTCGGGGCCGGAACCTGAGGATTCCTCTCCAGTGTTGCTATGGATCTTGGGGTGCTTCTGAGTCTCCCCAGGGGAGTCAGGCCTCGTCTCGAGAGGGGGCATGCACGTGCGCTTTCCTCCCGAGCTGCAGCAGTAGTGTCACGCTTCCTGTCACGTGGATCAAGGGATCTGTGGCTTTCCCTCGAGGCTGTCCCTCGAGGCTTTCCCACGAGGCTTTCCCACAGGGCTGTGCCACGTGCCACCTTGGTGTGAGTCGATCCTCGGCGTGAAAGACGAGCCGGTGAAGGGAGAAGAGGTTCCTCTGGAATGGACTGAGACATCTGGGGGACTCTTGGAATGGTGGCACGACCCTGGAGTTCCTCTCGCCGTTCCTGTAGAGAGGGCCTCCTCTTGAGATGCGACGGTAACGCCGGGAACTCTTTCCCGACGAAGCAGGGAAAGGATCCCTCATCTCGGGCTACGAGGCGGAAACGGGGCTCCTCTGGATGTGGGCGGGACCCTCGTGATTCCTCTCGAGTGGAGACGGCTAGGTCGGGGAACTTCTTGATTTGCACCAAGGGTGTGAAGGACCCTTTCGAAGTTCCAGAGGTGAGGTGTGATCAGCCTCGAGACGCCTCAGCGGAAATGGGCCTCATCTCGCCTGGAGGGGAGAACCTCCTGGATTTTCTCGAGTTGCGGCAGGTCTTCTCGAGTTACGACGGGGACCTCAGGGACCCGATCTGGTGGCCTCAGCAAAGGCCAGTCCCCATGCGAGTTGCTAGGGGACCTCTCGGGATTCCTCTCCCGTCCATGCCGGGGCCTCAGTCCTTGTGTGGAGTCGGGGCCGGAACCTGAGGATTCCTCTCCAGTGTTGCCATGGATCTTGGGTTGCTTCTGAGTCTCCCCAGGGGAGTCAGGCCTAGTCTCGAGTGGGGGCATGCACGTGCGCTTTCCTCCCGAGCTGCAGCAGTAGTGTCACGCTTCCTGTCACGTGGATCAAGGGATCTGTGGCTTTCCCTCGAAGCTGTCCCTCGAGGCTTTCCCACGAGGCTTTCCCACAGGGCTGTGCCACGTGCCACCTTGGTGTGAGTCGATCCTCGGCGTGAAAGACGAGCCGGTGAAGGGAAAAGAGGTTCCTCTGGAATGGACTGAGACATCTGGGGGACTCTTGGAATGCTGGCTCGACCCTGGAGTTCCTCTCGCCGTTCCTGTTGAGAGGGCCTCCTCTTGAGATGCGACGGGAACGCCGGGAACTCTTTCCCGACGAAGCAGGGAAAGGATCCCTCATCTCGAGCTACGAGGCGGAAACGGGGCTCCTCTGCATGTGGGCGGGACCCTCGTGATTCCTCTCGAGTGGAGACGGCTAGGTCGGGGAACTTCTTGATTTGCACCAAGGGTGTGAAGGACCCTTTCGAAGTTCCAGAGGTGAGGTGTGATCAGCCTCGAGACGCCTCAGCGGAAATGGGCCTCATCTCGCCTGGAGGGGAGAACCTCCTGGATTTTCTCGAGTTGCGGCAGGTCTTCTCGAGTTACGACGGGGACCTCAGGGCCCCGCTCTGGTGGCCTCAGGAAAGGCCAGTCCCCATGCGCGTTGCTCGGGGACCTCTCGGGATTCCTCTCCCGTCCATGCCGGGGCCTCAGTCCTTGTGTGGAGTCGGGGCCGGAACCTGAGGATTCCTCTCCAGTGTAGCCATGGATCTTGGGGTGCTTCTGAGTCTCCCCAGGGGAGTCAGGCCTCGTCTCGAGTGGGGGCATGCACGTGCGCTTTCCTCCCGAGCTGCAGCAGTAGTGTCACGCTTCCTGTCACGTGGATCAAGGGATCTGTGGCTTTCCCTCGAGGCTGTCCCTCGAGACTTTCCCACGAGGCTTTCCCACAGGGCTGTGCCACGTGCCACCTTGGTGTGAGTCGATCCTCGGCGTGAAAGACGAGCCGGTGAAGGGAAAAGAGGTTCCTCTGGAATGGACTGAGACATCTGGGGGACTCTTGGAATGCTGGCTCGACCCTGGAGTTCCTCTCGCCGTTCCTGTTGAGAGGGCCTCCTCTTGAGATGCGACGGGAACGCCGGGAACTCTTTCCCGACGAAGCAGGGAAAGGATCCCTCATCTCGAGCTACGAGGCGGAAACGGGGCTCCTCTGCATGTGGGCGGGACCCTCGTGATTCCTCTCGAGTGGAGACGGGTATGTCGGGGAACTTCTTGATTTGCACCAAGGGTGTGAAGGACCCTTTCGAAGTTCCAGAGGTGAGGTGTGATCAGCCTCGAGACGCCTCAGCGGAAATGGGCCTCATCTCGCCTGGAGGGGAGAACCTCCTGGATTTTCTCGAGTTGCGGCAGGTCTTCTCGAGTTACGACGGGGACCTCAGGGACCCGCTCTGGTGGCCTCAGGAAAGGCCAGTCCCCATGCGAGTTACTAGGGGACCTCTCGGGATTCCTCTCCCGTCCATGCCGGGGCCTCAGTCCTTGTGTGGTGTCGGGGCCGGAACCTGAGGATTCCTCTCCAGTGTTGCTATGGATCTTGGGGTGCTTCTGAGTCTCCCCAGGGGAGTCAGGCCTCGTCTCGAGAGGGGGCATGCACGTGCGCTTTCCTCCCGAGCTGCAGCAGTAGTGTCACGCTTCCTGTCACGTGGATCAAGGGATCTGTGGCTTTCCCTCGAGGCTGTCCCTCGAGGCTTTCCCACGAGGCTTTCCCACAGGGCTGTGCCACGTGCCACCTTGGTGTGAGTCGATCCTCGGCGTGAAAGACGAGCCGGTGAAGGGAGAAGAGGTTCCTCTGGAATGGACTGAGACATCTGGGGGACTCTTGGAATGGTGGCACGACCCTGGAGTTCCTCTCGCCGTTCCTGTAGAGAGGGCCTCCTCTTGAGATGCGACGGGAACGCCGGGAACTCTTTCCCGACGAAGCAGGGAAAGGATCCCTCATCTCGGGCTACGAGGCGGAAACGGGGCTCCTCTGGATGTGGGCGGGACCCTCGTGATTCCTCTCGAGTGGAGACGGCTAGGTCGGGGAACTTCTTGATTTGCACCAAGGGTGTGAAGGACCCTTTCGAGTTCCAGAGGTGAGGTGTGATCAGCCTCGAGACGCCTCAGCGGAAATGGGCCTCATCTCGCCTGGAGGGGAGAACCTCCTGGATTTTCTCGAGTTGCGGCAGGTCTTCTCGAGTTACGACGGGGACCTCAGGGACCCGATCTGGTGGCCTCAGCAAAGGCCAGTCCCCATGCGAGTTGCTAGGGGACCTCTCGGGATTCCTCTCCCGTCCATGCCGGGGCCTCAGTCCTTGTGTGGAGTCGGGGCCGGAACCTGAGGATTCCTCTCCAGTGTTGCCATGGATCTTGGGTTGCTTCTGAGTCTCCCCAGGGGAGTCAGGCCTAGTCTCGAGTGGGGGCATGCACGTGCGCTTTCCTCCCGAGCTGCAGCAGTAGTGTCACGCTTCCTGTCACGTGGATCAAGGGATCTGTGGCTTTCCCTCGAAGCTGTCCCTCGAGGCTTTCCCACGAGGCTTTCCCACAGGGCTGTGCCACGTGCCACCTTGGTGTGAGTCGATCCTCGGCGTGAAAGACGAGCCGGTGAAGGGAAAAGAGGTTCCTCTGGAATGGACTGAGACATCTGCGGGACTCTTGGAATGCTGGCTCGACCCTGGAGTTCCTCTCGCCGTTCCTGTTGAGAGGGCCTCCTCTTGAGATGCGACGGGAACGCCGGGAACTCTTTCCCGACGAAGCAGGGAAAGGATCCCTCATCTCGAGCTACGAGGCGGAAACGGGGCTCCTCTGCATGTGGGCGGGACCCTCGTGATTCCTCTCGAGTGGAGACGGCTAGGTCGGGGAACTTCTTGATTTGCACCAAGGGTGTGAAGGACCCTTTCGAAGTTCCAGAGGTGAGGTGTGATCAGCCTCGAGACGCCTCAGCGGAAATGGGCCTCATCTCGCCTGGAGGGGAGAACCTCCTGGATTTTCTCGAGTTGCGGCAGGTCTTCTCGAGTTACGACGGGGACCTCAGGGACCCGCTCTGGTGGCCTCAGCAAAGGCCAGTCCCCATGCGAGGTGCTAGGGGACCTCTTGGGATTCCTCTCCCGTCCATGCCGGGGCCTCAGTCCTTGTGTGGAGTCGGGGCCGGAACCCTAGGATTCCTCTCCAGTGTTGCCATGGATCTTGGGGTGCTTCTGAGTCTCCCCAGGGGAGTCAGGCCTCGTCTCGAGTGGGGGCATGCACGTGCGCTTTCCTCCCGAGCTGCAGCAGTAGTGTCACGCTTCCTGTCACGTGGATCAAGGGATCTGTGGCTTTCCCTCGAGGCTGTCCCTCGAGACTTTCCCACGAGGCTTTCCCACAGGGCTGTGCCACGTGCCACCTTGGTGTGAGTCGATCCTCGGCGTGAAAGACGAGCCGGTGAAGGGAGAAGAGGTTCCTCTGGAATGGACTGAGACATCTGGGGGACTCTTGGAATGGTGGCACGACCCTGGAGTTCCTCTCGCCGTTCCTGTAGAGAGGGCCTCCTCTTGAGATGCGACGGGAACGCCGGGAACTCTTTCCCGACGAAGCAGGGAAAGGATCCCTCATCTCGGGCTACGAGGCGGAAACGGGGCTCCTCTGGATGTGGGCGGGACCCTCGTGATTCCTCTCGAGTGGAGACGGCTAGGTCGGGGAACTTCTTGATTTGCACCAAGGGTGTGAAGGACCCTTTCGAAGTTCCAGAGGTGAGGTGTGATCAGCCTCGAGACGCCTCAGCGGAAATGGGCCTCATCTCGCCTGGAGGGGAGAACCTCCTGGATTTTCTCGAGTTGCGGCAGGTCTTCTCGAGTTACGACGGGGACCTCAGGGACCCGATCTGGTGGCCTCAGCAAAGGCCAGTCCCCATGCGAGTTGCTAGGGGACCTCTCGGGATTCCTCTCCCGTCCATGCCGGGGCCTCAGTCCTTGTGTGGAGTCAGGGCCGGAACCTGAGGATTCCTCTCCAGTGTTGCCATGGATCTTGGGTTGCTTCTGAGTCTCCCCAGGGGAGTCAGGCCTAGTCTCGAGTGGGGGCATGCACGTGCGCTTTCCTCCCGAGCTGCAGCAGTAGTGTCACGCTTCCTGTCACGTGGATCAAGGGATCTGTGGCTTTCCCTCGAGGCTGTCCCTCGAGGCTTTCCCACGAGGCTTTCCCACAGGGCTGTGCCACGTGCCACCTTGGTGTGAGTCGATCCTCGGCGTGAAAGACGAGCCGGTGAAGGGAAAAGAGGTTCCTCTGGAATGGACTGAGACATCTGGGGGGACTCTTGGAATGCTGGCTCGACCCTGGAGTTCCTCTCGCCGTTCCTGTTGAGAGGGCCTCCTCTTGAGATGCGACGGGAACGCCGGGAACTCTTTCCCGACGAAGCAGGGAAAGGATCCCTCATCTCGAGCTACGAGGCGGAAACGGGGCTCCTCTGCATGTGGGCGGGACCCTCGTGATTCCTCTCGAGTGGAGACGGGTATGTCGGGGAACTTCTTGATTTGCACCAAGGGTGTGAAGGACCCTTTCGAAGTTCCAGAGGTGAGGTGTGATCAGCCTCGAGACGCCTCAGCGGAAATGGGCCTCATCTCGCCTGGAGGGGAGAACCTCCTGGATTTTCTCGAGTTGCGGCAGGTCTTCTCGAGTTACGACGGGGACCTCAGGGACCCGCTCTGGTGGCCTCAGCAAAGGCCAGTCCCCATGCGAGGTGCTAGGGGACCTCTCGGGATTCCTCTCCCGTCCATGCCGGGGCCTCAGTCCTTGTGTGGAGTCGGGGCCGGAACCCTAGGATTCTTCTCCAGTGTTGCCATGGATCTTGGGGTGCTTCTGAGTCTCCCCAGGGGAGTCAGGCCTCGTCTCGAGTGGGGGCATGCACGTGCGCTTTCCTCCCGAGCTGCAGCAGTAGTGTCACGCTTCCTGTCACGTGGATCAAGGGATCTGTGGCTTTCCCTCGAGGCTGTCCCTCGAGACTTTCCCACGAGGCTTTCCCACAGGGCTGTGCCACGTGCCACCTTGGTGTGAGTCGATCCTCGGCGTGAAAGACGAGCCGGTGAAGGGAAAAGAGGTTCCTCTGGAATGGACTGAGACATCTGGGGGACTCTTGGAATGCTGGCTCGACCCTGGAGTTCCTCTCGCCGTTCCTGTTGAGAGGGCCTCCTCTTGAGATGCGACGGGAACGCCGGGAACTCTTTCCCGACGAAGCAGGGAAAGGATCCCTCATCTCGAGCTACGAGGCGGAAACGGGGCTCCTCTGCATGTGGGCGGGACCCTCGTGATTCCTCTCGAGTGGAGACGGGTATGTCGGGGAACTTCTTGATTTGCACCAAGGGTGTGAAGGACCCTTTCGAAGTTCCAGAGGTGAGGTGTGATCAGCCTCGAGACGCCTCAGCGGAAATGGGCCTCATCTCGCCTGGAGGGGAGAACCTCCTGGATTTTCTCGAGTTGCGGCAGGTCTTCTCGAGTTACGACGGGGACCTCAGGGCCCCGCTCTGGTGGCCTCAGGAAAGGCCAGTCCCCATGCGAGTTGCTAGTTGACCTCTCGGGATTCCTCTCCCGTCCATGCCGGGGCCTCAGTCCTTGTGTGGAGTCGGGGCCGGAACCTGAGGATTCCTCTCCAGTGTAGCCATGGATCTTGGGGTGCTTCTGAGTCTCCCCAGGGGAGTCAGGCCTCGTCTCGAGTGGGGGCATGCACGTGCGCTTTCCTCCCGAGCTGCAGCAGTAGTGTCACGCTTCCTGTCACGTGGATCAAGGGATCTGTGGCTTTCCCTCGAGGCTGTCCCTCGAGACTTTCCCACGAGGCTTTCCCACAGGGCTGTGCCACGTGCCACCTTGGTGTGAGTCGATCCTCGGCGTGAAAGACGAGCCGGTGAAGGGAAAAGAGGTTCCTCTGGAATGGACTGAGACATCTGGGGGACTCTTGGAATGCTGGCTCGACCCTGGAGTTCCTCTCGCCGTTCCTGTTGAGAGGGCCTCCTCTTGAGATGCGACGGGAACGCCGGGAACTCTTTCCCGACGAAGCAGGGAAAGGATCCCTCATCTCGAGCTACGAGGCGGAAACGGGGCTCCTCTGCATGTGGGCGGGACCCTCGTGATTCCTCTCGAGTGGAGACGGGTATGTCGGGGAACTTCTTGATTTGCACCAAGGGTGTGAAGGACCCTTTCGAAGTTCCAGAGGTGAGGTGTGATCAGCCTCGAGACGCCTCAGCGGAAATGGGCCTCATCTCGCCTGGAGGGGAGAACCTCCTGGATTTTCTCGAGTTGCGGCAGGTCTTCTCGAGTTACGACGGGGACCTCAGGGACCCGCTCTGGTGGCCTCAGGAAAGGCCAGTCCCCATGCGAGTTACTAGGGGACCTCTCGGGATTCCTCTCCCGTCCATGCCGGGGCCTCAGTCCTTGTGTGGAGTCGGGGCCGGAACCTGAGGATTCCTCTCCAGTGTTGCCATTTATCTTGGGGTGCTTCTGAGTCTCCCCAGGGGAGTCAGGCCTCGTCTCGAGAGGGGGCATGCACGTGCGCTTTCCTCCCGAGCTGCAGCAGTAGTGTCACGCTTCCTGTCACGTGGATCAAGGGATCTGTGGCTTTCCCTCGAGGCTGTCCCTCGAGGCTTTCCCACGAGGCTTTCCCACAGGGCTGTGCCACGTGCCACCTTGGTGTGAGTCGATCCTCGGCGTGAAAGACGAGCCGGTGAAGGGAGAAGAGGTTCCTCTGGAATGGACTGAGACATCTGGGGGACTCTTGGAATGGTGGCACGACCCTGGAGTTCCTCTCGCCGTTCCTGTAGAGAGGGCCTCCTCTTGAGATGCGACGGGAACGCCGGGAACTCTTTCCCGACGAAGCAGGGAAAGGATCCCTCATCTCGGGCTACGAGGCGGAAACGGGGCTCCTCTGGATGTGGGCGGGACCCTCGTGATTCCTCTCGAGTGGAGACGGCTAGGTCGGGGAACTTCTTGATTTGCACCAAGGGTGTGAAGGACCCTTTCGAAGTTCCAGAGGTGAGGTGTGATCAGCCTCGAGACGCCTCAGCGGAAATGGGCCTCATCTCGCCTGGAGGGGAGAACCTCCTGGATTTTCTCGAGTTGCGGCAGGTCTTCTCGAGTTACGACGGGGACCTCAGGGCCCCGATCTGGTGGCCTCAGCAAAGGCCAGTCCCCATGCGAGTTGCTAGGGGACCTCTCGGGATTCCTCTCCCGTCCATGCCGGGGCCTCAGTCCTTGTGTGGAGTCGGGGCCGGAACCTGAGGATTCCTCTCCAGTGTTGCCATGGATCTTGGGTTGCTTCTGAGTCTCCCCAGGGGAGTCAGGCCTAGTCTCGAGTGGGGGCATGCACGTGCGCTTTCCTCCCGACCTGCAGCAGTAGTGTCACGCTTCCTGTCACGTGGATCAAGGGATCTGTGGCTTTCCCTCGAGGCTGTCCCTCGAGGCTTTCCCACGAGGCTTTCCCACAGGGCTGTGCCACGTGCCACCTTGGTGTGAGTCGATCCTCGGCGTGAAAGACGAGCCGGTGAAGGGAAAAGAGGTTCCTCTGGAATGGACTGAGACATCTGGGGGACTCTTGGAATGCTGGCTCGACCCTGGAGTTCCTCTCGCCGTTCCTGTTGAGAGGGCCTCCTCTTGAGATGCGACGGGAACGCCGGGAACTCTTTCCCGACGAAGCAGGGAAAGGATCCCTCATCTCGAGCTACGAGGCGGAAACGGGGCTCCTCTGCATGTGGGCGGGACCCTCGTGATTCCTCTCGAGTGGAGACGGCTAGGTCGGGGAACTTCTTGATTTGCACCAAGGGTGTGAAGGACCCTTTCGAAGTTCCAGAGGTGAGGTGTGATCAGCCTCGAGACGCCTCAGCGGAAATGGGCCTCATCTCGCCTGGAGGGGAGAACCTCCTGGATTTTCTCGAGTTGCGGCAGGTCTTCTCGAGTTACGACGGGGACCTCAGGGACCCGCTCTGGTGGCCTCAGCAAAGGCCAGTCCCCATGCGAGGTGCTAGGGGACCTCTCGGGATTCCTCTCCCGTCCATGCCGGGGCCTCAGTCCTTGTGTGGAGTCGGGGCCGGAACCCTAGGATTCCTCTCCAGTGTTGCCATGGATCTTGGGGTGCTTCTGAGTCTCCCCAGGGGAGTCAGGCCTCGTCTCGAGTGGGGGCATGCACGTGCGCTTTCCTCCCGAGCTGCAGCAGTAGTGTCACGCTTCCTGTCATGTGGATCAAGGGATCTGTGGCTTTCCCTCGAGGCTGTCCCTCGAGACTTTCCCACGAGGCTTTCCCACAGGGCTGTGCCACGTGCCACCTTGGTGTGAGTCGATCCTCGGCGTGAAAGACGAGCCGGTGAAGGGAAAAGAGGTTCCTCTGGAATGGACTGAGACATCTGGGGGACTCTTGGAATGCTGGCTCGACCCTGGAGTTCCTCTCGCCGTTCCTGTTGAGAGGGCCTCCTCTTGAGATGCGACGGGAACGCCGGGAACTCTTTCCCGACGAAGCAGGGAAAGGATCCCTCATCTCGAGCTACGAGGCGGAAACGGGGCTCCTCTGCATGTGGGCGGGACCCTCGTGATTCCTCTCGAGTGGAGACGGGTATGTCGGGGAACTTCTTGATTTGCACCAAGGGTGTGAAGGACCCTTTCGAAGTTCCAGAGGTGAGGTGTGATCAGCCTCGAGACGCCTCAGCGGAAATGGGCCTCATCTCGCCTGGAGGGGAGAACCTCCTGGATTTTCTCGAGTTGCGGCAGGTCTTCTCGAGTTACGACGGGGACCTCAGGGACCCGCTCTGGTGGCCTCAGGAAAGGCCAGTCCCCATGCGAGTTGCTAGGGGACCTCTCGGGATTCCTCTCCCGTCCATGCCGGGGCCTCAGTCCTTGTGTGGAGTCGGGGCCGGAACCTGAGGATTCCTCTCCAGTGTTGCCATGGATCTTGGGGTGCTTCTGAGTCTCCCCAGGGGAGTCAGGCCTCGTCTCGAGAGGGGGCATGCACGTGCGCTTTCCTCCCGAGCTGCAGCAGTAGTGTCACGCTTCCTGTCACGTGTATCAAGGGATCTGTGGCTTTCCATCGAGGCTGTCCCTCGAGGCTTTCCCACGAGGCTTTCCCACAGGGCTGTGCCACGTGCCACCTTGGTGTGAGTCGATCCTCGGCGTGAAAGACGAGCCGGTGAAGGGAAAAGAGGTTCCTCTGGAATGGACTGAGACATCTGGGGGACTCTTGGAATGCTGGCTCGACCCTGGAGTTCCTCTCGCCGTTCCTGTTGAGAGGGCCTCCTCTTGAGATGCGACGGGAACGCCGGGAACTCTTTCCCGACGAAGCAGGGAAAGGATCCCTCATCTCGAGCTACGAGGCGGAAACGGGGCTCCTCTGCATGTGGGCGGGACCCTCGTGATTCCTCTCGAGTGGAGACGGGTATGTCGGGGAACTTCTTGATTTGCACCAAGGGTGTGAAGGACCCTTTCGAAGTTCCAGAGGTGAGGTGTGATCAGCCTCGAGACGCCTCAGCGGAAATGGGCCTCATCTCGCCTGGAGGGGAGAACCTCCTGGATTTTCTCGAGTTGCGGCAGGTCTTCTCGAGTTACGACGGGGACCTCAGGGACCCGCTCTGGTGGCCTCAGCAAAGGCCAGTCCCCATGCGAGGTGCTAGGGGACCTCTCGGGATTCCTCTCCCGTCCATGCCGGGGCCTCAGTCCTTGTGTGGAGTCGGGGCCGGAACCCTAGGATTCCTCTCCAGTGTTGCCATGGATCTTGGGGTGCTTCTGAGTCTCCCCAGGGGAGTCAGGCCTCGTCTCGAGTGGGGGCATGCACGTGCGCTTTCCTCCCGAGCTGCAGCAGTAGTGTCACGCTTCCTGTCACGTGGATCAAGGGATCTGTGGCTTTCCCTCGAGGCTGTCCCTCGAGACTTTCCCACGAGGCTTTCCCACAGGGCTGTGCCTCGTGCCACCTTGGTGTGAGTCGATCCTCGGCGTGAAAGACGAGCCGGTGAAGGGAAAAGAGGTTCCTCTGGAATGGACTGAGACATCTGGGGGACTCTTGGAATGCTGGCTCGACCCTGGAGTTCCTCTCGCCGTTCCTGTTGAGAGGGCCTCCTCTTGAGATGCGACGGGAACGCCGGGAACTCTTTCCCGACGAAGCAGGGAAAGGATCCCTCATCTCGAGCTACGAGGCGAAAACGGGGCTCCTCTGCATGTGGGCGGGACCCTCGTGATTCCTCTCGAGTGGAGACGGCTAGGTCGGGGAACTTCTTGATTTGCACCAAGGGTGTGAAGGACCCTTTCGAAGTTCCAGAGGTGAGGTGTGATCAGCCTCGAGACGCCTCAGCGGAAATGGGCCTCATCTCGCCTGGAGGGGAGAACCTCCTGGATTTTCTCGAGTTGCGGCAGGTCTTCTCGAGTTACGACGGGGACCTCAGGGACCCGCTCTGGTGGCCTCAGGAAAGGCCAGTCCCCATGCGAGTTGCTAGGGGACCTCTCGGGATTCCTCTCCCGTCCATGCCGGGGCCTCAGTCCTTGTGTGGAGTCGGGGCCGGAACCTGAGGATTCCTCTCCAGTGTTGCCATGGATCTTGGGGTGCTTCTGAGTCTCCCCAGGGGAGTCAGGCCTCGTCTCGAGAGGGGGCATGCACGTGCGCTTTCCTCCCGAGCTGCAGCAGTAGTGTCACGCTTCCTGTCACGTGGATCAAGGGATCTGTGGCTTTCCCTCGAGGCTGTCCCTCGAGGCTTTCCCACGAGGCTTTCCCACAGGGCTGTGCCACGTGCCACCTTGGTGTGAGTCGATCCTCGGCGTGAAAGACGAGCCGGTGAAGCGAAAAGAGGTTCCTCTGGAATGGACTGAGACATCTGGGGGACTCTTGGAATGGTGGCACGACCCTGGAGTTCCTCTCGCCGTTCCTGTAGAGAGGGCCTCCTCTTGAGATGCGACGGGAACGCCGGGAACTCTTTCCCGACGAAGCAGGGAAAGGATCCCTCATCTCGGGCTACGAGGCGGAAACGGGGCTCCTCTGGATGTGGGCGGGACCCTCGTGATTCCTCTCGAGTGGAGACGGCTAGGTCGGGGAACTTCTTGATTTGCACCAAGGGTGTGAAGGACCCTTTCGAAGTTCCAGAGGTGAGGTGTGATCAGCCTCGAGACGCCTCAGCGGAAATGGGCCTCATCTCGCCTGGAGGGGAGAACCTCCTGGATTTTCTCGAGTTGCGGCAGGTCTTCTCGAGTTACGACGGGGACCTCAGGGACCCGATCTGGTGGCCTCAGCAAAGGCCAGTCCCCATGCGAGTTGCTAGGGGACCTCTCGGGATTCCTCTCCCGTCCATGCCGGGGCCTCAGTCCTTGTGTGGAGTCGGGGCCGGAACCTGAGGATTCCTCTCCAGTGTTGCCATGGATCTTGGGTTGCTTCTGAGTCTCCCCAGGGGAGTCAGGCCTAGTCTCGAGTGGGGGCATGCACGTGCGCTTTCCTCCCGAGCTGCAGCAGTAGTGTCACGCTTCCTGTCACGTGGATCAAGGGATCTGTGGCTTTCCCTCGAGGCTGTCCCTCGAGGCTTTCCCACGAGGCTTTCCCACAGGGCTGTGCCACGTGCCACCTTGGTGTGAGTCGATCCTCGGCGTGAAATACGAGCCGGTGAAGGGAAAAGAGGTTCGTCTGGAATGGACTGAGACATCTGGGGGACTCTTGGAATGGTGGCACGACCCTGGAGTTCCTCTCACCGTTCCTGTAGAGAGGGCCTCCTCTTGAGATGCGACGGGAACGCCGGGAACTCTTTCCCGACGAAGCAGGGAAAGGATCCCTCATCTCGAGCTACGAGGCGGAAACGGGGCTCCTCTGGATGTGGGCGGCACCCTCGAGATTCCTCTCGAGTGGAGAGGGCTAGGTCGGGGAACTTCTTGATTTGCACCAAGGGTGTGAAGGACCCTTTCGAAGTTCCAGAGGTGAGGTGTGATCAGCCTCGAGACGCCTCAGCGGAAATGGGCCTCATCTCGCCTGGAGGGGAGAACCTCCTGGATTTTCTCGAGTTGCGGCAGGTCTTCTCGAGTTACGACGGGGACCTCAGGGACCCGCTCTGGTGGCCTCAGCAAAGGCCAGTCCCCATGCGAGTTGCTAGGGGACCTCTCGGGATTCCTCTCCCGTCCATGCCGGGGCCTCAGTCCTTGTGTGGAGTCGGGGCCGGAACCCTAGGATTCCTCTCCAGTGTTGCCATGGATCTTGGGGTGCTTCTGAGTCTCCCCAGGGGAGTCAGGCCTCGTCTCGAGTGGGGGCATGCACGTGCGCTTTCCTCCCGAGCTGCAGCAGTAGTGTCACGCTTCCTGTCACGTGGATCAAGGGATCTGTGGCTTTCCCTCGAGGCTGTCCCTCGAGACTTTCCCACGAGGCTTTCCCACAGGGCTGTGCCACGTGCCACCTTGGTGTGAGTCGATCCTCGGCGTGAAAGACGAGCCGGTGAAGGGAAAAGAGGTTCCTCTGGAATGGACTGAGACATCTGGGGGACTCTTGGAATGCTGGCTCGACCCTGGAGTTCCTCTCGCCGTTCCTGTTGAGAGGGCCTCCTCTTGAGATGCGCCGGGAACGCCGGGAACTCTTTCCCGACGAAGCAGGGAAAGGATCCCTCATCTCGAGCTACGAGGCGGAAACGGGGCTCCTCTGCATGTGGGCGGGACCCTCGTGATTCCTCTCGAGTGGAGACGGGTATGTCGGGGAACTTCTTGATTTGCACCAAGGGTGTGAAGGACCCTTTTGAAGTTCCAGAGGTGAGGTGTGATCAGCCTCGAGACGCCTCAGCGGAAATGGGCCTCATCTCGCCTGGAGGGGAGAACCTCCTGGATTTTCTCGAGTTGCGGCAGGTCTTCTCGAGTTACGACGGGGACCTCAGGGACCCGCTCTGGTGGCCTCAGGAAAGGCCAGTCCCCATGCGAGTTGCTAGGGGACCTCTCGGGATTCCTCTCCCGTCCATGCCGGGGCCTCAGTCCTTGTGTGGAGTCGGGGCCGGAACCTGAGGATTCCTCTCCAGTGTTGCCATGGATCTTGGGGTGCTTCTGAGTCTCCCCAGGGGAGTCAGGCCTCGTCTCGAGAGGGGGCATGCACGTGCGCTTTCCTCCCGAGCTGCAGCAGTAGTGTCACGCTTCCTGTCACGTGGATCAAGGGATCTGTGGCTTTCCCTCGAGGCTGTCCCTCGAGGCTTTCCCACGAGGCTTTCCCACAGGGCTGTGCCACGTGCCACCTTGGTGTGAGTCGATCCTCGGCGTGAAAGACGAGCCGGTGAAGGGAAAAGAGGTTCCTCTGGAATGGACTGAGACATCTGGGGGACTCTTGGAATGCTGGCTCGACCCTGGAGTTCCTCTCGCCGTTCCTGTTGAGAGGGCCTCCTCTTGAGATGCGACGGGAACGCCGGGAACTCTTTCCCGACGAAGCAGGGAAAGGATCCCTCATCTCGAGCTACGAGGCGGAAACGGGGCTCCTCTGCATGTGGGCGGGACCCTCGTGATTCCTCTCGAGTGGAGACGGGTATGTCGGGGAACTTCTTGATTTGCACCAAGGGTGTGAAGGACCCTTTCGAAGTTCCAGAGGTGAGGTGTGATCAGCCTCGAGACGCCTCAGCGGAAATGGGCCTCATCTCGCCTGGAGGGGAGAACCTCCTGGATTTTCTCGAGTTGCGGCAGGTCTTCTCGAGTTACGACGGGGACCTCAGGGACCCGCTCTGGTGGCCTCAGCAAAGGCCAGTCCCCATGCGAGGTGCTAGGGGACCTCTCGGGATTCCTCTCCCGTCCATGCCGGGGCCTCAGTCCTTGTGTGGAGTCGGGGCCGGAACCCTAGGATTCCTCTCCAGTGTTGCCATGGATCTTGGGGTGCTTCTGAGTCTCCCCAGGGGAGTCAGGCCTCGTCTCGAGTGGGGGCATGCACGTGCGCTTTCCTCCCGAGCTGCAGCAGTAGTGTCACGCTTCCTGTCACGTGGATCAAGGGATCTGTGGCTTTCCCTCGAGGCTGTCCCTCGAGACTTTCCCACGAGGCTTTCCCACAGGGCTGTGCCTCGTGCCACCTTGGTGTGAGTCGATCCTCGGCGTGAAAGACGAGCCGGTGAAGGGAAAAGAGGTTCCTCTGGAATGGACTGAGACATCTGGGGGACTCTTGGAATGCTGGCTCGACCCTGGAGTTCCTCTCGCCGTTCCTGTTGAGAGGGCCTCCTCTTGAGATGCGACGGGAACGCCGGGAACTCTTTCCCGACGAAGCAGGGAAAGGATCCCTCATCTCGAGCTACGAGGCGGAAACGGGGCTCCTCTGCATGTGGGCGGGACCCTCGTGATTCCTCTCGAGTGGAGACGGGTATGTCGGGGAACTTCTTGATTTGCACCAAGGGTGTGAAGGACCCTTTCGAAGTTCCAGAGGTGAGGTGTGATCAGCCTCGAGACGCCTCAGCGGAAATGGGCCTCATCTCGCCTGGAGGGGAGAACCTCCTGGATTTTCTCGAGTTGCGGCAGGTCTTCTCGAGTTACGACGGGGACCTCAGGGACCCGCTCTGGTGGCCTCAGGAAAGGCCAGTCCCCATGCGAGTTGCTAGGGGACCTCTCGGGATTCCTCTCCCGTCCATGCCGGGGCCTCAGTCCTTGTGTGGAGTCGGGGCCGGAACCTGAGGATTCCTCTCCAGTGTTGCCATGGATCTTGGGGTGCTTCTGAGTCTCCCCAGGGGAGTCAGGCCTCGTCTCGAGAGGGGGCATGCACGTGCGCTTTCCTCCCGAGCTGCAGCAGTAGTGTCACGCTTCCTGTCACGTGGATCAAGGGATCTGTGGCTTTCCCTCGAGGCTGTCCCTCGAGGCTTTCCCACGAGGCTTTCCCACAGGGCTGTGCCACGTGCCACCTTGGTGTGAGTCGATCCTCGGCGTGAAAGACGAGCCGGTGAAGCGAAAAGAGGTTCCTCTGGAATGGACTGAGACATCTGGGGGACTCTTGGAATGGTGGCACGACCCTGGAGTTCCTCTCGCCGTTTCTGTAGAGAGGGCCTCCTCTTGAGATGCGACGGGAACGCCGGGAACTCTTTCCGACGAAGCAGGGAAAGGATCCCTCATCTCGAGCTACGAGGCGGAAACGGGGCTCCTCTGGATGTGGGCGGGACCCTCGTGATTCCTCTCGAGTGGAGACGGCTAGGTCGGGGAACTTCTTGATTTGCACCAAGGGTGTGAAGGACCCTTTCGAAGTTCCAGAGGTGAGGTGTGATCAGCCTCGAGACGCCTCAGCGGAAATGGGCCTCATCTCGCCTGGAGGGGAGAACCTCCTGGATTTTCTCGAGTTGCGGCAGGTCTTCTCGAGTTACGACGGGGACCTCAGGGACCCGATCTGGTGGCCTCAGCAAAGGCCAGTCCCCATGCGAGTTGCTAGGGGACCTCTCGGGATTCCTCTCCCGTCCATGCCGGGGCCTCAGTCCTTGTGTGGAGTCGGGGCCGGAACCTGAGGATTCCTCTCCAGTGTTGCCATGGATCTTGGGTTGCTTCTGAGTCTCCCCAGGGGAGTCAGGCCTAGTCTCGAGTGGGGGCATGCACGTGCGCTTTCCTCCCGAGCTGCAGCAGTAGTGTCACGCTTCCTGTCACGTGGATCAAGGGATCTGTGGCTTTCCCTCGAGGCTGTCCCTCGAGGCTTTCCCACGAGGCTTTCCCACAGGGCTGTGCCACGTGCCACCTTGGTGTGAGTCGATCCTCGGCGTGAAATACGAGCCGGTGAAGGGAAAAGAGGTTCGTCTGGAATGGACTGAGACATCTGGGGGACTCTTGGAATGGTGGCACGACCCTGGAGTTCCTCTCACCGTTCCTGTAGAGAGGGCCTCCTCTTGAGATGCGACGGGAACGCCGGGAACTCTTTCCCGACGAAGCAGGGAAAGGATCCCTCATCTCGAGCTACGAGGCGGAAACGGGGCTCCTCTGGATGTGGGCGGCACCCTCGAGATTCCTCTCGAGTGGAGAGGGCTAGGTCGGGGAACTTCTTGATTTGCACCAAGGGTGTGAAGGACCCTTTCGAAGTTCCAGAGGTGAGGTGTGATCAGCCTCGAGACGCCTCAGCGGAAATGGGCCTCATCTCGCCTGGAGGGGAGAACCTCCTGGATTTTCTCGAGTTGCGGCAGGTCTTCTCGAGTTACGACGGGGACCTCAGGGACCCGCTCTGGTGGCCTCAGCAAAGGCCAGTCCCCATGCGAGTTGCTAGGGGACCTCTCGGGATTCCTCTCCCGTCCATGCCGGGGCCTCAGTCCTTGTGTGGAGTCGGGGCCGGAACCCTAGGATTCCTCTCCAGTGTTGCCATGGATCTTGGGGTGCTTCTGAGTCTCCCCAGGGGAGTCAGGCCTCGTCTCGAGTGGGTGCATGCACGTGCGCTTTCCTCCCGAGCTGCAGCAGTAGTGTCACGCTTCCTGTCACGTGGATCAAGGGATCTGTGGCTTTCCCTCGAGGCTGTCCCTCGAGACTTTCCCACGAGGCTTTCCCACAGGGCTGTGCCACGTGCCACCTTGGTGTGAGTCGATCCTCGGCGTGAAAGACGAGCCGGTGAAGGGAAAAGAGGTTCCTCTGGAATGGACTGAGACATCTGGGGGACTCTTGGAATGCTGGCTCGACCTTGGAGTTCCTCTCGCCGTTCCTGTTGAGAGGGCCTCCTCTTGAGATGCGACGGGAACGCCGGGAACTCTTTCCCGACGAAGCAGGGAAAGGATCCCTCATCTCGAGCTACGAGGCGGAAACGGGGCTCCTCTGCATGTGGGCGGGACCCTCGTGATTCCTCTCGAGTGGAGACGGGTATGTCGGGGAACTTCTTGATTTGCACCAAGGGTGTGAAGGACCCTTTCGAAGTTCCAGAGGTGAGGTGTGATCAGCCTCGAGACGCCTCAGCGGAAATGGGCCTCATCTCGCCTGGAGGGGAGAACCTCCTGGATTTTCTCGAGTTGCGGCAGGTCTTCTCGAGTTACGACGGGGACCTCAGGGACCCGCTCTGGTGGCCTCAGGAAAGGCCAGTCCCCATGCGAGTTGCTAGGGGACCTCTCGGGATTCCTCTCCCGTCCATGCCGGGGCCTCAGTCCTTGTGTGGAGTCGGGGCCGGAACCTGAGGATTCCTCTCCATTGTTGCCATGGATCTTGGGGTGCTTCTGAGTCTCCCCAGGGGAGTCAGGCCTCGTCTCGAGAGGGGGCATGCACGTGCGCTTTCCTCCCGAGCTGCAGCAGTAGTGTCACGCTTCCTGTCACGTGGATCAAGGGATCTGTGGCTTTCCATCGAGGCTGTCCCTCGAGGCTTTCCCACGAGGCTTTCCCACAGGGCTGTGCCACGTGCCACCTTGGTGTGAGTCGATCCTCGGCGTGAAAGACGAGCCGGTGAAGGGAGAAGAGGTTCCTCTGGAATGGACTGAGACATCTGGGGGACTCTTGGAATGGTGGCACGACCCTGGAGTTCCTCTCGCCGTTCCTGTAGAGAGGGCCTCCTCTTGAGATGCGACGGGAACGCCGGGAACTCTTTCCCGACGAAGCAGGGAAAGGATCCCTCATCTCGGGCTACGAGGCGGAAACGGGGCTCCTCTGGATGTGGGCGGGACCCTCGTGATTCCTCTCGAGTGGAGACGGCTAGGTCGGGGAACTTCTTGATTTGCACCAAGGGTGTGAAGGACCCTTTCGAAGTTCCAGAGGTGAGGTGTGATCAGCCTCGAGACGCCTCAGCGGAAATGGGCCTCATCTCGCCTGGAGGGGAGAACCTCCTGGATTTTCTCGAGTTGCGGCAGGTCTTCTCGAGTTACGACGGGGACCTCAGGGACCCGATCTGGTGGCCTCAGCAAAGGCCAGTCCCCATGCGAGTTGCTAGGGGACCTCTCGGGATTCCTCTCCCGTCCATGCCGGGGCCTCAGTCCTTGTGTGGAGTCGGGGCCGGAACCTGAGGATTCCTCTCCAGTGTTGCCATGGATCTTGGGTTGCTTCTGAGTCTCCCCAGGGGAGTCAGGCCTAGTCTCGAGTGGGGGCATGCACGTGCGCTTTCCTCCCGAGCTGCAGCAGTAGTGTCACGCTTCCTGTCACGTGGATCAAGGGATCTGTGGCTTTCCCTCGAGGCTGTCCCTCGAGGCTTTCCCACGAGGCTTTCCCACAGGGCTGTGCCACGTGCCACCTTGGTGTGAGTCGATCCTCGGCGTGAAAGACGAGCCGGTGAAGGGAAAAGAGGTTCCTCTGGAATGGACTGAGACATCTGGAGGACTCTTGGAATGCTGGCTCGACCCTGGAGTTCCTCTCGCCGTTCCTGTTGAGAGGGCCTCCTCTTGAGATGCGACGGGAACGCCGGGAACTCTTTCCCGACGAAGCAGGGAAAGGATCCCTCATCTCGAGCTACGAGGCGGAAACGGGGCTCCTCTGCATGTGGGCGGGACCCTCGTGATTCCTCTCGAGTGGAGACGGGTATGTCGGGGAACTTCTTGATTTGCACCAAGGGTGTGAAGGACCCTTTCGAAGTTCCAGAGGTGAGGTGTGATCAGCCTCGAGACGCCTCAGCGGAAATGGGCCTCATCTCGCCTGGAGGGGAGAACCTCCTGGATTTTCTCGAGTTGCGGCAGGTCTTCTCGAGTTACGACGGGGACCTCAGGGACCCGCTCTGGTGGCCTCAGCAAAGGCCAGTCCCCATGCGAGGTGCTAGGGGACCTCTCGGGATTCCTCTCCCGTCCATGCCGGGGCCTCAGTCCTTGTGTGGAGTCGGGGCCGGAACCCTAGGATTCCTCTCCAGTGTTGCCATGGATCTTGGGGTGCTTCTGAGTCTCCCCAGGGGAGTCAGGCCTCGTCTCGAGTGGGGGCATGCACGTGCGCTTTCCTCCCGAGCTGCAGCAGTAGTGTCACGCTTCCTGTCACGTGGATCAAGGGATCTGTGGCTTTCCCTCGAGGCTGTCCCTCGAGACTTTCCCACGAGGCTTTCCCACAGGGCTGTGCCACGTGCCACCTTGGTGTGAGTCGATCCTCGGCGTGAAAGACGAGCCGGTGAAGGGAAAAGAGGTTCCTCTGGAATGGACTGAGACATCTGGGGGACTCTTGGAATGCTGGCTCGACCCTGGAGTTCCTCTCGCCGTTCCTGTTGAGAGGGCCTCCTCTTGAGATGCGACGGGAACGCCGGGAACTCTTTCCCGACGAAGCAGGGAAAGGATCCCTCATCTCGAGCTACGAGGCGGAAACGGGGCTCCTCTGCATGTGGGCGGGACCCTCGTGATTCCTCTCGAGTGGAGACGGGTATGTCGGGGAACTTCTTGATTTGCACCAAGGGTGTGAAGGACCCTTTCGAAGTTCCAGAGGTGAGGTGTGATCAGCCTCGAGACGCCTCAGCGGAAATGGGCCTCATCTCGCCTGGAGGGGAGAACCTCCTGGATTTTCTCGAGTTGCGGCAGGTCTTCTCGAGTTACGACGGGGACCTCAGGGACCCGCTCTGTTGGCCTCAGGAAAGGCCAGTCCCCATGCGAGTTGCTAGGGGACCTCTCGGGATTCCTCTCCCGTCCATGCCGGGGCCTCAGTCCTTGTGTGGAGTCGGGGCCGGAACCTGAGGATTCCTCTCCAGTGTTGCCATGGATCTTGGGGTGCTTCTGAGTCTCCCCAGGGGAGTCAGGCCTCGTCTCGTTGGGGGCATGCACGTGCGCTTTCCTCCCGAGCTGCAGCAGTAGTGTCACGCTTCCTGTCACGTGGATCAAGGGATCTGTGTCTTTCCCTCGAGGCTGTCCCTCGAGGCTTTCCCACGAGGCTTTCCCACAGGGCTGTAGCACGTGCCACCTTGGTGTGAGTCGATCCTCGGCGTGAAAGACGAGCCGGTGAAGGGAAAAGAGGTTCGTCTGGAATAGACTGAGACATCTGGGGGACTCTTGGAATGGTGGCACGACCCTGGAGTTCCTCTCGCCGTTCCTGTAGAGAGGGCCTCCTCTTGAGATGCGACGGGAACGCCGGGAACTCTTTCCCGACGAAGGAGGGAAAGGATCCCTCATCTCGAGCTACGAGGCGGAAACGGGGCTCCTCTGGATGTGGGCGGGACCCTCGTGATTCCTCTCGAGTGGAGACGGCTAGGTCGGGGAACTTCTTGATTTGCACCAAGGGTGTGAAGGACCCTTTCGAAGTTCCAGAGGGGAGGTGTGATCAGCCTCGAGACGCCTCGGCGGAAATGGGCCTCATCTCGCCTGGAGGGGAGAACCTCCTGGATTTTCTCGAGTTGCGGCAGGTCTTCTCGAGTTACGACGGGGACCTCAGGGCCCCGCTCTGGTGGCCTCAGCAAAGGCCAGTCCCCATGCGAGTTGCTAGGGGACCTCTCGGGATTCCTCTCCCGTCCATGCCGGGGCCTCAGTCCTTGTGTGGAGTCGGGGCCGGAACCTGAGGTTTCCTTTCCAGTGTTGCCATGGATCTTGGGGTGCTTCTGAGTCTCCCCAGGGGAGTCAGGCCTCGTCTCGAGTGGGGGCATGCACGGGCGCTTTCCTCCCGAGCTGCAGCAGTAGTGTCACGCTTCCTGTCACGTGGATCAAGGGATCTGTGGCTTTCCCTCGAGGCTCCCTCGAGGCTTTCCCACGAGGCTTTCCCACAGGGCTGTGCCACGTGCCACCTTGGTGTGAGTCGATCCTCGGCGTGAAAGACGAGCCGGTGAAGGGAAAAGAGGATCCTCTGGAATGGACTGAGACATCTGGGGGACTCTTGGAATGGTGGCACGACCCTGGAGTTCCTCTCGCCGTTCCTGTAGAGAGGGCCTCCTCTTGAGATGCGACGGGAACGCCGGGAACTCTTTCCCGACGAAGCAGGGAAAGGATCCCTCATCTCGAGCTACGAGGCGGAAACGGGGCTCCTCTGGATGTGGGCGGGACCCTCGTGATTCCTCTCGAGTGGAGACGGGTATGTCGGGGAACTTCTTGATTTGCACCAAGGGTGTGAAGGACCCTTTCGAAGTTCCAGAGGGGAGGTGTGATCAGCCTCGAGACGCCTCAGCGGAAATGGGCCTCATCTCGCCTGGAGGGGAGAACCTCCTGGATTTTCTCGAGTTGCGGCAGGTCTTCTCGAGTTACGACGGGGACCTCAGGGACCCGCTCTGGTGGCCTCAGGAAAGGCCAGTCCCCCATGCGAGTTGCTAGGGGACCTCTCGGGATTCCTCTCCCGTCCATGCCGGGGCCTCAGTCCTTGTGTGGAGTCGGGGCCGGAACCCTAGGATTCCTCTCCAGTGTTGCCATGGATCTTGGGGTGCTTCTGAGTCTCCCCAGGGGAGTCAGGCCTCGTCTCGAGTGGGGGGCATGCACGTGCGCTTTCCTCCCGAGCTGCAGCAGTAGTGTCACGCTTCCTGTCACGTGGATCAAGGGATCTGTGGCTTTCCCTCGAGGCTGTCCCTCGAGACTTTCCCACGAGGCTTTCCCACAGGGCTGTAGCACGTGCCACCTTGGTGTGAGTCGATCCTCGGCGTGAAAGACGAGCCGGTGAAGGGAAAAGAGGTTCCTCTGGAATGGACTGAGACATCTGGGGGACTCTTGGAATGCTGGCTCGACCCTGGAGTTCCTCTCGCCGTTCCTGTTGAGAGGGCCTCCTCTTGAGATGCGACGGGAACGCCGGGAACTCTTTCCCGACGAAGCAGGGAAAGGATCCCTCATCTCGAGCTACGAGGCGGAAACGGGGCTCCTCTGCATGTGGGCGGGACCCTCGTGATTCCTCTCGAGTGGAGACGGGTATGTCGGGGAACTTCTTGATTTGCACCAAGGGTGTGAAGGACCCTTTCGAAGTTCCAGAGGTGAGGTGTGATCAGCCTCGTGACGCCTCAGCGGAAATGGGCCTCATCTCGCCTGGAGGGGAGAACCTCCTGGATTTTCTCGAGTTGCGGCAGGTCTTCTCGAGTTACGACGGGGACCTCAGGGACCCGCTCTGTTGGCCTCAGGAAAGGCCAGTCCCCATGCGAGTTGCTAGGGGACCTTTCGGGATTCCTCTCCCGTCCATGCCGGGGCCTCAGTCCTTGTGTGGAGTCGGGGCCGGAACCTGAGGATTCCTCTCCAGTGTTGCCATGGATCTTGGGGTGCTTCTGAGTCTCCCCAGGGGAGTCAGGCCTCGTCTCGTTGGGGGGCATGCACGTGCGCTTTCCTCCCGAGCTGCAGCAGTAGTGTCACGCTTCCTGTCACGTGGATCAAGGGATCTGTGTCTTTCCCTCGAGGCTGTCCCTCGAGGCTTTCCCACGAGGCTTTCCCACAGGGCTGTAGCACGTGCCACCTTGGTGTGAGTCGATCCTCGGCGTGAAAGACGAGCCGGTGAAGGGAAAAGAGGTTCGTCTGGAATAGACTGAGACATCTGGGGGACTCTTGGAATGGTGGCACGACCCTGGAGTTCCTCTCGCCGTTCCTGTAGAGAGGGCCTCCTCTTGAGATGCGACGGGAACGCCGGGAACTCTTTCCCGACGAAGGAGGGAAAGGATCCCTCATCTCGAGCTACGAGGCGGAAACGGGGCTCCTCTGGATGTGGGCGGGACCCTCGTGATTCCTCTCGAGTGGAGACGGCTAGGTCGGGGAACTTCTTGATTTGCACCAAGGGTGTGAAGGACCCTTTCGAAGTTCCAGAGGGGAGGTGTGATCAGCCTCGAGACGCCTCGGCGGAAATGGGCCTCATCTCGCCTGGAGGGGAGAACCTCCTGGATTTTCTCGAGTTGCGGCAGGTCTTCTCGAGTTACGACGGGGACCTCAGGGCCCCGCTCTGGTGGCCTCAGCAAAGGCCAGTCCCCATGCGAGTTGCTAGGGGACCTCTCGGGATTCCTCTCCCGTCCATGCCGGGGCCTCAGTCCTTGTGTGGAGTCGGGGCCGGAACCTGAGGTTTCCTTTCCAGTGTTGCCATGGATCTTGGGGTGCTTCTGAGTCTCCCCAGGGGAGTCAGGCCTCGTCTCGAGTGGGGGCATGCACGGGCGCTTTCCTCCCGAGCTGCAGCAGTAGTGTCACGCTTCCTGTCACGTGGATCAAGGGATCTGTGGCTTTCCCTCGAGGCTGTCCCTCGAGGCTTTCCCACGAGGCTTTCCCACAGGGCTGTGCCACGTGCCACCTTGGTGTGAGTCGATCCTCGGCGTGAAAGACGAGCCGGTGAAGGGAAAAGAGGATCCTCTGGAATGGACTGAGACATCTGGGGGACTCTTGGAATGGTGGCACGACCCTGGAGTTCCTCTCGCCGTTCCTGTAGAGAGGGCCTCCTCTTGAGATGCGACGGGAACGCCGGGAACTCTTTCCCGACGAAGCAGGGGAAAGGATCCCTCATCTCGAGCTACGAGGCGGAAACGGGGCTCCTCTGGATGTGGGCGGGACCCTCGTGATTCCTCTCGAGTGGAGACGGGTATGTCGGGGAACTTCTTGATTTGCACCAAGGGTGTGAAGGACCCTTTCGAAGTTCCAGAGGGGAGGTGTGATCAGCCTCGAGACGCCTCAGCGGAAATGGGCCTCATCTCGCCTGGAGGGGAGAACCTCCTGGATTTTCTCGAGTTGCGGCAGGTCTTCTCGAGTTACGACGGGGACCTCAGGGACCCGCTCTGGTGGCCTCAGGAAAGGCCAGTCCCCATGCGAGTTGCTAGGGGACCTCTCGGGATTCCTCTCCCGTCCATGCCGGGGCCTCAGTCCTTGTGTGGAGTCGGGGCCGGAACCTGAGGATTCCTCTCCAGTGTTGCCATGGATCTTGGGGTGCTTCTGAGTCTCCCCCAGGGGAGTCAGGCCTCGTCTCGAGTGGGGGCATGCACGTGCGCTTTCCTCCCGAGCTGCAGCAGTAGTGTCACGCTTCCTGTCACGTGGATCAAGGGATCTGTGGCTTTCCCTCGAGGCTGTCCCTCGAGGCTTTCCCACGAGGCTTTCCCACAGGGCTGTGCCACGTGCCACATTGGTGTGAGTCGATCCTCGGCGTGAAAGACGAGCCGGTGAAGGGAAAAGAGGTTCCTCTGGAATGGACTGAGACATCTGGGGGACTCTTGGAATGGTGGCACGACCCTGGAGTTCCTCTCGCCGTTCCTGTAGAGAGGGCCTCCTCTTGAGATGCGACGGGAACGCCGGGAACTCTTTCCCGACGAAGCAGGGAAAGGATCCCTCATCTCGAGCTACGAGGCGGAAACGGGGCTCCTCTGGATGTGGGCGGCACCCTCGTGATTCCTCTCGAATGGAGAGGGCTAGGTCGGGGAACTTCTTGATTTGCACCAAGGGTGTGAAGGACTCTTTCGAAGTTCCAGAGGTGAGGTGTGATCAGCCTCGAGACGCCTCAGCGGAAATGGGCCTCATCTCGCCTGGAGGGGAGAACCTCCTGGATTTTCTCGAGTTGTGGCAGGTCTTCTCGAGTTACGACGGGGACCTCAGGGACCCGCTCTGGTGGCCTCAGCAAAGGCCAGTCCCCATGCGAGTTGCTAGGGGACCTCTCGGGATTCCTCTCCCGTCCATGCCGGGGCCTCAGTCCTTGTGTGGAGTCGGGGCCGGAACCTGAGGATTCCTCTCCAGTGTTGCCATGGATCTTGGGGTGCTTCTGAGTCTCCCCAGGGGAGTCAGGCCTCGTCTCGAGTGGGGGCATGCACGTGCGCTTTCCTCCCGAGCTGCAGCAGTAGTGTCACGCTTCCTGTCACGTGGATCAAGGGATCTGTGGCTTTCCCTCGAGGCTGTCCCTCGAGGCTTTCCCACGAGGCTTTCCCACAGGGCTGTGCCACGTGCCACCTTGGTGTGAGTCGATCCTCGGCGTGAAAGACGAGCCGGTGAAGGGAAAAGAGGTTCCTCTGGAATGGACTGAGACATCTGGGGGACTCTGGGAATGCTGGCTCGACCCTGGAGTTCCTCTCGCCGTTCCTGTTGAGAGGGCCTCCTCTTGAGATGCGACGGGAACGCCGGGAACTCTTTCCCGACGAAGCAGGGAAAGGATCCCTCATCTCGAGCTACGAGGCGGAAACGGGATCCTCTGCATGTGGGCGGGACCCTCGTGATTCCTCTCGAGTGGAGACGGGTATGTCGGGGAACTTCTTGATTTGCACCAAGGGTGTGAAGGACCCTTTCGAAGTTCCAGAGATGAGGTGTGATCAGCCTCGAGACGCCTCAGCGGAAATGGGCCTCATCTCGCCTGGAGGGGAGAACCTCCTGGATTTTCTCGAGTTGCGGCAGGTCTTCTCGAGTTACGACGGGGACCTCAGGGACCCGCTCTGGTGGCCTCAGCAAAGGCCAGTCCCCATGCGAGTTGCTAGGGGACCTCTCGGGATTCCTCTCCCGTCCATGCCGGGGCCTCAGTCCTTGTGTGGAGTCGGGGCCGGAACCTGAGGATTCCTCTCCAGTGTTGCCATGGATCTTGGGGTGCTTCTGAGTCTCCCCAGGGGAGTCAGGCCTCGTCTCGAGTGGGGGCATGCACGTGCGCTTTCCTCCCGAGCTGCAGCAGTAGTGTCACGCTTCCTGTCACGTGGATCAAGGGATCTGTGGCTTTCCCTCGAGGCTGTCCCTCGAGGCTTTCCCACGAGGCTTTCCCACAGGGCTGTAGCACGTGCCACCTTGGTGTGAGTCGATCCTCGGCGTGAAAGACGAGCCGGTGAAGGGAAAAGAGGTTCCTCTGGAATGGACTGAGACATCTGGGGTTCTCTTGGAATGGTGGCACGACCCTGGAGTTCCTCTCGCCGTTCCTGTAGAGAGGGCCTCCTCTTGAGATGCGACGGGAACGCCGGGAACTCTTTCCCGACGAAGCAGGGAAAGGATCCCTCATCTCGAGCTACGAGGCGGAAACGGGGCTCCTCTGGATGTGGGCGGCACCCTCGAGATTCCTCTCGAGTGGAGAGGGCTAGGTCGGGGAACTTCTTGATTTGCACCAAGGGTGTGAAGGACCCTTTCGAAGTTCCAGAGGTGAGGTGTGATCAGCCTCGAGACCCCTCAGCGGAAATGGGACTCATCTCGCCTGGAGGGGAGAACCTCCTGGATTTTCTCGAGTTGCGGCAGGTCTTCTCGAGTTACGACGGGGACCTCAGGGACCCGCTCTGGTGGCCTCAGCAAAGGCCAGTCCCCATGCGAGTTGCTAGGGGACCTCTCGGGATTCCTCTCCCGTCCATGCCGGGGCCTCAGTCCTTGTGTGGAGTCGGGGCCGGAACCTGAGGATTCCTCTCCAGTGTTGCCATGGATCTTGGGGTGCTTCTGAGTCTCCCCAGGGGAGTCAGGCCTCGTCTCGAGTGGGGGCATGCACGTGCGCTTTCCTCCCGAGCTGCAGCAGTAGTGTCACGCTTCCTGTCACGTGGATCAAGGGATCTGTGGCTTTCCCTCGAGGCTGTCCCTCGAGGCTTTCCCAAGAGGCTTACCCACAGGGCTGTGCCACGTGCCACCTTGGTGTGAGTCGATCCTCGGCGTGAAAGACGAGCCGGTGAAGGGAAAAGAGGTTCCTCTGGAATGGACTGAGACATCTGTGGGACTCTTGGAATGGTGGCACGACCCTGGAGTTCCTCTCGCCGTTCCTGTTGAGAGGGCCTCCTCTTGAGATGCGACGGGAACGACGGGAACTCTTTCCCGACGAAGCAGGGAAAGGATCCCTCATCTCGAGCTACGAGGCGGAAACGGGGCTCCTCTGGATGTGGGCGGGACCCTCGTGATTCCTCTCGAGTGGAGACGGGTATGTCGGGGAACTTCTTGATTTGCACCAAGGGTGTGAACGACCCTTTCGAAGTTCCAGAGGTGAGGTGTGATCAGCCTCGAGACGCCTCAGCGGAAATGGGCCTCATCTCGCCTGGAGGGGAGAACCTCCTGGATTTTCTCGAGTTGCGGCAGGTCTTCTCGAGTTACGACGGGGACCTCAGGGACCCGCTCTGGTGGCCTCAGCAAAGGCCAGTCCCCATGCGAGTTGCTAGGGGACCTCTCGGGATTCCTCTCCCGTCCATGCCGGGGCCTCAGTCCTTGTGTGGAGTCGGGGCCGGAACCTGAGGATTCCTCTCCAGTGTTGCCATGGATCTTGGGGTGCTTCTGAGTCTCCCCAGGGGAGTCAGGCCTCGTCTCGAGTGGGGGCATGCATGTGCGCTTTCCTCCCGAGCTTCAGCAGTAGTGTCACGCTTCCTGTCACGTGGATCAAGGGATCTGTGGCTTTCCCTCGAGGCTGTCCCTCGAGGCTTTCCCACGAGGCTTTCCCACAGGGCTGTGCCACGTGCCACCTTGGTGTGAGTCGATCCTCGGCGTGAAAGACGAGCCGGTGAAGGGAAAAGAGGTTCCTCTGGAATGGACTGAGACATCTGGGGTACTCTTGGAATGGTGGCACGACCCTGGAGTTCCTCTCGCCGTTCCTGTAGAGAGGGCCTCCTCTTGAGATGCGACGGGAACGCCGGGAACTCATTTCCGAAGAAGCAGGGAAAGGATCCCTCATCTCGAGCTATGAGGCGGAAACGGAGCTCCTTTGGATGTGGGCGGGACCCTCGTGTTTCCTCTCCAGTGGAGACGGGTATGCCGGGGAACTTCTTGATTTGCACCAAGGGTGTGAAGGACCCTTTCGAAGTTCCAGAGGTGAGGTGTTCTTAACCTCGAGACGCCTCAGCGGAAATGGGCCTCAACTCGCCTGGAGGGGAGATCCTCCTGGATTTTCACGAGATGCGGCATGTCTTCTCGAGTTACGATGGGGACCTCACGGACCCGCTCTTGTGGCCTCAGGAAAGGCCAGTCCCCATGCGAGTTCCTAGGGGCCATCTCGGGATTCCTCTCCCATCGATGCCCGGGCCTAAGACCTTGTGTGGATTCGGGGCCAGAACCTGAGGATTCCTCTCAAGTGTTGACATGGATCTTTGGGTACTTCTGAGTCTCCCCAGGGGACTCAGGCCTGGCCTCGAGTGGGGGCATGAACGTGCGCTTTCCTCCCGAGCTGCAGCAGTAGTGTCACGCTTCCTGTCAAGTGGATCAGGGATCTGCGATTCTCCCTCGAGGCTTTCCCTTGAGGCTTTCCCACAGGGCTGTGCCACGTGCCACGTTGGCGTGATTCCATCCTCGGCGTCAAAGAGGAGACGGTGAAGGGAAAACAGTTTCCTCTGGAATGGACTGAGACATCTGGGGGACTCTTGGAATGGTGGCACGACCCTGGAGTTCCTCTCGCCATTCCTGTTGAGAGGGCCTCGCCTTGAGATGCAACGGGAACGCCGGGAACTCTTTCCCGACAAAGCAGGGAAAGGATCCCTCATCTCGAGCTACGAGGCGTAAACGGGGCTACTCTGGATGTGGGCGGGACCCTCGTGTTTCCTCTCGAGTGGAGACGGGTATGCCGGGGAACTTCTTGATTTGCACCAAGGGTGTGAAGGACCCTTTCGAAGTTCCAGAGGTGAGGTTGACTAATCTCTAGACGCCTCAGCAGATATGGGCCTCATCTCGCCTGGAGGGGAGAACCTCCTGGATTTTCTCGAGTTGCGGCAGGTCTTCTCGAGTTACGACGGGGACCTCAGGGACCCGCTCTGGTGGCCTCAGGAAAGGCCAGTCCCTGTGCGAGCTGCTAGGGGCCATCTCGGGATTCCTCTCCCGTCCATGCCGGGGCCTAAGACCTTATGTGGAGTCGGGGCCGGAACCTGAGGATTCCTCTCCAGTGTTGCCATGGATCTTGGGGTGCTTCTGAGTCTCCCCAGGGGAGTCAGGCCACGTCTCGAGTGGGGACATGCACGTGCCCTTTCCTCCCGAGCTGCAGCAGTAGTGTCACGCTTCCTGTCACTTTGATCAAGGGATCTGTGGCTTTCCCTCGAGGCTTTGGCTCGAGGCTTTCCCACGAGGCTTTCCCACAGGGCTGTGCCACGTGCCACCTTGGTGTGAGTCGATCCTCGGCGTGAAAGACGAGCCGGTGAAGGGAAAAGAGGTTCCTCTGGAATGGACTGAGACATCTGGGGGACTCTTGGAATGGTGGCACGACCCTGGAGTTCCTCTCTCCGTTCCTGTTGAGAGGGCCTCCTCTTGAGATGCGACGGGATCGCCGGGAACTCTTTCCCGACGAAGCAGGGAAAGGATCCCTCATCTCGAGCTACGAGGCGGCAACGGGTCTCCTCTTGATGTGGGCGGGGCGCCCGTGTGTCCTCTCGAGTGGAGACGGGTATGTCGGGGAACTTCTTGATTTGCACCAAGGGTGTGAAGGACCCTTTCGAAGTTCCAGAGGTGAGGTGTGATCAGCCTCGAGACGCCTCAGCGGAAATGGGCCTCATCTCGCCTGGAGGGGAGAACCTCCTGGATTTTCTCGAGTTGCGGCAGGTCTTCTCGAGTTACGACGGGGACCTCAGGGACCCGCTCTGGTGGCCTCAGGAAGGGCCAGTCCCCATGCGAGGTGCTAGGGGACCTTTCGGGACTCCTCTCCCGTCCATGCCGTGGCCTCAGTCCTTGTGTGGAGTCAGGGCCGGAACCTGAGGATTCCTCTCCAGTGTTGCCATGGATCTTGGGGTGCTTCTGAGTCTCCCCAGGGGAGTCAGGCCTCGTCTCGAGTGGGGGCATGCACGTGCGCTTTCCTCCCGAGCTGCAGCAGTAGTGTCACGCTTCCTGTCACGTGGATCAAGGGATCTGTGGTTTCCCGCGAGGCTTTCTCTCGAGACTTTCCCACGAGGCTTTCCCACAGGGCTGTGCCACGTGCCAACTTGTTGGGAGTCGATCCTCGGCGTGAAAGACCAGCCGGTGAAGGGAAAAGAGGTTCCTCTGGAATGGACTGAGACATCTGGGGGACTCTTGGAATGGTGGCACGACCCTGGAGTTCCTCTCGCCGTTCTTGTTGAGAGGGCCTCCTCTTGAGATGCGACGGGAACGCCGGGAACTCTTTCCCGACGAAGCAGGCAAAGGATCCCTCATCTCGAGCTACCAGGCGGAAACGGGGCTCCTCTGGATGTGGGCGGGTCCGTCGTGTTTCCTCTCGAGTGGAGACGGGTATGTCGGGGAACTTCTTGATTTGCACCAAGGGCGTGAAGGACCCTTTCGAAGTTCCAGAGGCGAGGTGTGATCAACCTCGAGACGCCTCAGCGGAAATGGGCCTCATCTCGCCTGGAGGGGAGAACCTCCTGGATTTTCTCGAGTTGCGGCAGGTCTTCTCGAGTTACGACGGGGACCTCAGGGACCCGCTCTGGTGGCCTCAGGAAAGGCCAGTCCCCATGCGAGTTGCTAGGGGCCATCTCGGGATTCCTCTGCCGTCCATGCCGGGGCCTCAGTCCTTGTGTGGAGTCGGGGCCGGAACCTGAGGATTCCTCTCCAGTGTTGCCATGGATCTTGGGGTGCTTCTGAGTCTCCCCAGGGGAGTCAGGCCTCGTCTCGAGTGGGGGCATGCACGTGCACTTTCCTCCCGAGCTGCAGCAGTAGTGTCACGCTTCCTGTCACGTGGATCAAGGGATCTGTGGCTTTCCCTAGAGGCTGTCCCTCGAGGCTTTCCCACGAGGCTTTCCCACAGGGCTGTGCCACGTGCCACCTTGGTGTGAGTCGATCCTCGGCGTGAAAGAAGAGCCGGTGAAGGGAAAAGAGGTTCCTCTGGAATGGACTGAGATATCTGGGGGACTCTTGGAATGGTGGCACGACCCTGGAGTTCCTCTCGCCGTTCCTGTTGAGAGGGCCTCCTCTTGAGATGCGACGGGAACGCCGGGAACTCTTTCCCGACGAAGCAGGGAAAGGATCCCTCATCTCGAGCTAGGAGGCGGAAACGGGGCTCCTCTGGATTTGGGCGGGACCCTCGTGATTCCTCTCGAGTGGAGACGGGTATGTCGGGGAACTTCTTGATTTGCACCAAGGGTGTGAAAGACCCTTTCGAAGTTCCAGAGGTGAGGTGTGATCAGCCTCGAGACGCCTCAGCGGAAATGGGCCTCATCTCGCCTGGAGGGGAGAACCTCCTGGATTTTCTCGAGTTGCGGCAGGTCTTCTCGAGTTACGACGGGGACCTCAGGGACCCGCTCTGGTGGCCTCAGAAAAGGCCAGTCCCCATGCGAGTTGCTAGGGGACCTCTCGGGATTCCTCTCCCGTCCATGCCGGGGCCTCAGTCCTTGTGTGGAGTCGGGGCCGGAACCTGAGGATTCCTCTCCAGTGTTGCCATGGATCTTGGGGTGCTTCTGAGTCTCCCCAGGGGAGTCAGGCCTCGTCTCGAGTGGGGGCATGCACGTGCGCTTTCCTCCCGAGCTGCAGCAGTAGTGTCACGCTTCCTGTCACGTGGATCAAGGGATCTGTGGCTTTCCCTCGAGGCTGTCCCTCGAGGCTTTCCCACGAGGCTTTCCCACAGGGCTGTGCCACGTGCCACCTTGGTGTGAGTCGATCCTCGGCGTGAAAGACGAGCCGGTGAAGGGAAAAGAGGTTCCTCTGGAATGGACTGAGACATCTGGGGGACTCTTGGAATGGTGGCACGACCCTGGAGTTCCTCTCGCCGTTCCTGTAGAGAGGGCCTCCTCTTGAGATGCGACGGGAACGCCGGGAACTCTTTCCCGACGAAGCAGGGAAAGGATCCCTCATATCGAGCTACGAGGCGGAAACGGGGCTCCTCTGGATGTGGGCGGGACCCTCGTGATTCCTCTCGAGTGGAGACGGCTAGGTCGGGGAACTTCTTGATTTGCACCAAGGGTGTGAAGGACCCTTTCGAAGTTCCAGAGGTGAGGTGTGATCAGCCTCGAGACGCCTCAGCGGAAATGGGCCTCATCTCGCCTGGAGGGGAGAACCTCCTGGATTTTCTCCAGTTGCGGCAGGTCTTCTCGAGTTACGACGGGGACCTCAGGGACCCGCTCTGGTGGCCTCAGGAAAGGCCAGTCCCCATGCGAGTTGCTAGGGGACCTCTCGGGATTCCTCTGCCGTCCATGCCGGGGCCTCAGTCCTTGTGTGGAGTCGGGGCCGGAACCTGAGGATTTCTCTCCAGTGTTTCCATGGATCTTGGGGTGCTTCTGAGTCTCCCCAGGGGAGTCAGGCCTCGTCTCGAGTGGGGGCATGCACGTGCGCTTTCCTCCCGAGCTGCAGCAGTAGTGTCACGCTTCCTGTCCCGTGGATCAAGGGATCTGTGGCTTTCCCTCGAGGCTGTCCCTCGAGGCTTTCCCACGAGGCTTTCCCACAGGGCTGTGCCACGTGCCACCTTGGTGTGAGTCGATCCTCGGCGTGAAAGACGAGCCGGTGAAGGGAAAAGAGGTTCCTCTGGAATGGACTGAGACATCTGGGGGACTCTTGGAATGGTGGCACGACCCTGGAGTTCCTCTCGCCGTTCCTGTTGAGAGGGCCTCCTCTTGAGATGCGACGGGAAGGCCGGGAACTCTTTCCCGACGAAGCAGGGAAAGGATCCCTCATCTCGAGCTACGAGGCGGAAACGGGGCTCCTCTGGATTTGGGCGGGACCCTCGTGATTCCTCTCGAGTGGAGACGGGTATGTTGGGGAACTTCTTGATTTGCACCAAGGGTGTGAAAGACCCTTTCGAAGTTCCAGAGGGGAGGTGTGATCAGCCTCGAGACGCCTCAGCGGAAATGGGCCTCATCTCGCCTGGAGGGGAGAACCTCCTGGATTTTCTCGAGTTGCGGCAGGTCTTCTCGAGTTACGACGGGGACCTCAGGGCCCCGCTCTGGTGGCCTCAGGAAAGGCCAGTCCCCATGCGAGTTGCTAGGGGACCTCTCGGGATTCCTCTCCCGTCCATGCCGGGGCCTCAGTCCTTGTGTGGAGTCGGGGCCGGAACCTGAGGATTCCTCTCCAGTGTTGCCATGGATCTTGGGGTGCTTCTGAGTCTCCCCAGGGGAGTCAGGCCTCGTCTCGAGTGGGGGCATGCACGTGCGCTTTCCTCCCGAGCTGCAGCAGTAGTGTCACGCTTCCTGTCACGTGGATCAAGGGATCTGTGGCTTTCCCTCGAGGGTGTCCCTCGAGGCTTTCCCACGAGGCTTTCCCACAGGGCTGTGCCACGTGCCACCTTGGTGTCAGTCGATCCTCGGCGTGAAAGACGAGCCGGTGAAGGGAAAAGAGGTTCCTCTGGAATGGACTGAGACATCTGGGGGACTCTTGGAATGGTGGCACGACCCTGGAGTTCCTCTCGCCGTTCCTGTTGAGAGTTCCTCCTCTTGAGATGCGACGGGAACGCCGGGAACTCTTTCCCGACGAAGCAGGGAAAGGATCCCTCATCTCGAGCTACGAGGCGGAAACGGGGCTCCTCTGGATGTGGGCGGGACCCTCGTGATTCCTCTCGAGTGGAGACGGGTATGTCGGGGAACTTCTTGATTTGCACCAAGGGTGTGAAGGACCCTTTCGATGTTCCAGAGGGGAGGTGTAATCAGTCTCGAGATGCCTCAGCGGAAATGGGCCTCATCTCGCCTGGAGGGTAGAACCTCCTGGATTTTCTCGAGTTGTGGCAGGTCTTCTCGAGTTACGAAGGGGACTCAGGGACCCGCTCTGGTGGCCTCAGGAAAGGCCAGTCCCCATGCGAGTTGCTAGGGGACCTCTCGGGATTCCTCTCCCGTCCATGCCGGGGCCTCAGTCCTTGTGTGGAGTCGGTGCCGTAACCTGAGGATTCCTCTCCAGTGTTGCCATGGATCTTGGGGTGCTTCTGAGTCTCCCCAAGGGAGTCAGGCCTCGTCTCGAGTTGGGGCATGCACGTGTGCTTTCCTCCCGAGCTGCAGCAGTAGTGTCACGCTTCCTGTCACGTGGATCAAGGGATCTGTAGCTTTCCCTCGAGGCTGTCCCTCGAGGCTTTCCCACGAGGCTTTCCCACAAGGCTGTGCCACGTGCCACCTTGGTGTGAGTCGATCCTCTGCGTGAAAGACGATCCGGTGAAGGGAAAAGAGGTTCCTCTGGAATGGACTGAGACATCTGGGGGACTCTTGGAATGGTGGAACGACCCTGGAGTTCCTCTCGCCGTTCCTGTTGAGAGGGCCTCCTCTTGAGATGCGACGGGAACGCCGGGAACTCTTTCCCGACGAAGCAGGGAAAGCATCCCTCATCTCGAGCTACGAGGCGGAAACGGGGCTCCTCTGGATGTGGGCGGAACCCTCGTGATTCCTCTCGAGTGGAGACGGGTATGTCGGGGAACTTCTTGATTTGCACCAAGGGTGTGAAGGACCCTTTCGAAGTTCCAGAGGGGAGGTGTGATCAGCCTCGAGACTCCTCAGCGGAAATGGGCCTCATCTCGCCTGGAGGGGAGAACCTCCTGGATTTGCTCGAGTTGCGGCAGGTCTTCTCGAGTTACGACGGGGACCTCAGGGAACCGCTCTGGTGGCCTCAGGAAAGGCCAGTCCCCATGCGAGGTGCTAGGGGACCTCTCGGGATTCCTCTCCCGTCCATGCCGGGGCCTCAGTTCTTGTGTGGAGTCGGGGCCGGAACCTGAGGATTCCTCTCCAGTGTTGCCATGGATCTTGGGGTGCTTCTGAGTCTCCCCAGGGGAGTCAGGCCTCGTCTCGAGAGGGGGCATGCACGTGCGCTTTCCTCCCGAGCTGCAGCAGTAGTGTCACGCTTCCTGTCACGTGGATCAAGGGATCTGTGGCTTTCCCTCGAGGCTGTCCCTCGAGGCTTTCCCACGAGGCTTTCCCACAGGGCTGTGCCACGTGCCACCTTGGTGTGAGTCGATCCTCGGCGTGAAAGACGAGCCGGTGAAGGGAAAAGAGTTTCCTCTGGAATGGACTGAGACATCAGGGGGACTCTTGGAATGGTGGCACGACCCTGGAGTTCCTCTCGCCGTTCCTGTTGAGAGGGCCTCCTCTTGAGATGCGACGGTAACGCCGGGAACTCTTTCCCGACGAAGCAGGGAAAGGATCCCTCATCTCGAGCTACGAGGCGGAAACGGGGCTCCTCTGGATGTGGGCGGGAGCCTCGTGATTCCTCTCGAGTGGAGACGGCTAGGTCGGGGAACTTCTTGATTTGCACCAAGGGTGTGAAGGACCCTTTCGAAGTTCCAGAGGGGAGGTGTGATCAGCCTCGAGACGCCTCAGCGGAAATGGGCCTCATCTCGCCTGGAGGGGAGAACCTCCTGGATTTTCTCGAGTTGCGGCAGGTCTTCTCCAGTTACGACGGGGACCTCAGGGACCCGCTCTGGTGGCCTCAGGAAAGGCCAGTCCCCATGCGAGTTGCTAGGGGACCTCTCGGGATTCCTCTCCCGTCCATGCCGGGGCCTCAGTCCTTGTGTGGAGTCGGGGCCGGAACCTGAGGATTCCTCTCCAGTGTTGCCATGGATCTTGGGGTGCTTCTGAGTCTCCCCAGGGGAGTCAGGCCTCGTCTCGAGTGGGGGCATGCACGTGCGCTTTCCTCCCGAGCTGCAGCAGTAGTGTCACGCTTCCTGTCACGTGGATCAAGGGATCTGTGGCTTTCCCTCGAGGCTGTCCCTCGAGGCTTTCCCAAGAGGCTTACCCACAGGGCTGTGCCACGTGCCACCTTGGTGTGAGTCGATCCTCGGCGTGAAAGACGAGCCGGTGAAGGGAAAAGAGGTTCCTCTGGAATGGACTGAGACATCTGTGGGACTCTTGGAATGGTGGCACGACCCTGGAGTTCCTCTCGCCGTTCCTGTTGAGAGGGCCTCCTCTTGAGATGCGACGGGAACGACGGGAACTCTTTCCCGACGAAGCAGGGAAAGGATCCCTCATCTCGATCTACGAGGCGGAAACGGGGCTCCTCTGGATGTGGGCGGGACCCTCGTGATTCCTCTCGAGTGGAGACGGGAATGTCGGGGAACTTCTTGATTTGCACCAAGGGTGTGAACGACCCTTTCGAAGTACCAGAGGTGAGGTGTGATCAGCCTCGAGACGCCTCAGCGGAAATGGGCCTCATCTCGCCTGGAGGGGAGAACCTCCTGGATTTTCTCGAGTTGCAGCAGGTCTTCTCGAGTTACGACGGGGACCTCAGGGATCCGCTCTGGTGGCCTCAGCAAAGGCCAGTCCCCATGCGAGGTGCTAGGGGACCTCTCGGGATTCCTCTCCCGTCCATGCCGGGGCCTCAGTCCTTGTGTGGAGTCGGGGCCGGAACCTGAGGATTCCTCTCCAGTGTTGCCATGGATCTTGGGGTGCTTCTGAGTCTCCCCAGGGGAGTCAGGCCTCGTCTCGAGTGGGGGCATGCACGTGCGCTTTCCTCCCGAGCTGCAGCAGTAGTGTCACGCCTCCTGTCACGTGGATCAAGGGATCTGTGGCTTTCCCTCGAGGCTGTCCCTCGAGGCTTTCCCACGAGGCTTTCCCACAGGGCTGTGGCACGTGCCACCTTGGTGTGAGTCGATCCTTGGCGTAAAGACGAGCCTGTGAAGGGAAAAGAGGTTCCTCTGGAATGGACTGAGACATCTGGGGGACTCTTGGAATGGTGGCAGGACCCTGGAGTTCCTCTCGCCGTTCCTGTTGAGAGGGCCTCCTCTTGAGATGCGACGGGAACGCCGGGAACTCTTTCCCGACGAAGCAAGGAAAGGATCCCTCATCTCGAGCTACGAGGTGGAAACGGGGCTCCTCTGGATGTGGGCGGGACCCTCGTGATTCCTCTCGAGTGGAGACGGCTATGTCGGGGAACTTCTTAATTTGCACCAAGGGTGTTAAGGACCGTTTCGAAGTTCCAGAGGTGAGGTGTGATCAGCCTCGAGACGCCTCAGCGGAAATGGGCCTCATCTGGCCTGGAGGGGAGAACCTCCTGGATTTTCTCGAGTTGCGGCAGGTCTTCTCCAGTTACGACGGGGACCTCAGGGACCCGCTCTGGTGGCCTCAGGAAAGGCCAGTCCCCATGCGAGTTGCTAGGGGACCTCTCGGGATTCCTCTGCCGTCCATGCCGGGGCCTCAGTCCTTGTGTGGAGTCGGGGCCGGAACCTGAGGATTCCTCTCCAGTGTTGCCATGGATCTTGGGGTGCTTCTGAGTCTCCCCAGGGGAGTCAGGCCTCGTCTCGAGTGGGGGCATGCACGTGCACTTTCCTCCCGAGCTGCAGCAGTAGTGTCACGCTTCCTGTCACGTGGATCAAGGGATCTGTGGCTTTCCCTAGAGACTGTCCCTCGAGGCTTTCCCACGAGGCTTTCCCACAGGGCTGTGCCACGTGCCACCTTGGTGTGAGTCGATCCTCGGCGTGAAAGAAGAGCCGGTGAAGGGAAAAGAGGTTCCTCTGGAATGGACTGAGACATCTGGGGGACTCTTGGAATGGTGGCACGACCCTGGAGTTCCTCTCGCCGTTCCTGTTGAGAGGGCCTCCTCTTGAGATGCGACGGGAACGCCGGGAACTCTTTCCCGACGAAGCAGGGAAAGGATCCCTCATCTCGAGCTACGAGGCGGAAACGGGGCTCCTCTGGATGTGGGCGGGACCCTCGTGATTCCTCTCGAGTGGAGACGGGTATGTCGGGGAACTTCTTGATTTGCACCAAGGGTGTGAAAGACCCTTTCGAAGTTCCAGAGGGGAGGTGTGATCAGCCTCGAGACGCCTCAGCGGAAATGGGCCTCATCTCGCCTGGAGGGGAGAACCTCCTGGATTTTCTCGAGTTGCGGCAGGTCTTCTCGAGTTACGACGGGGACCTCAGGGACCCGCTCTGGTGGCCTCAGAAAAGGCCAGTCCCCATGCGAGTTGCTAGGGGACCTCTCGGGATTCCTCTCCCGTCCATGCCGGGGCCTCAGTCCTTGTGTGGAGTCGGGGCCGGAACCTGAGGATTCCTCTCCAGTGTTGCCATGGATCTTGGGGTGCTTCTGAGTCTCCCCAGGGGAGTCAGGCCTCGTCTCGAGTGGGGGCATGCACGTGCGCTTTCCTCCCGAGCTGCAGCAGTAGTGTCACGCTTCCTGTCACGTGGATCAAGGGATCTGTGGCTTTCCCTCGAGGCTGTCCCTCGAGGCTTTCCCACGAGGCTTTCCCACAGGGCTGTGCCACGTGCCACCTTGGTGTGAGTCGATCCTCGGCGTGAAAGACGAGCCGGTGAAGGGAAAAGAGGTTCCTCTGGAATGGACTGAGACATCTGGGGGACTCTTGGAATGGTGGCACGACCCTGGAGTTCCTCTCGCCGTTCCTGTAGAGAGGGCCTCCTCTTGAGATGCGACGGGAACGCCGGGAACTCTTTCCCGACGAAGCAGGGAAAGGATCCCTCATATCGAGCTACGAGGCGGAAACGGGGCTCCTCTGGATGTGGGCGGGACCCTCGTGATTCCTCTCGAGTGGAGACGGCTAGGTCGGGGAACTTCTTGATTTGCACCAAGGGTGTGAAGGACCCTTTCGAAGTTCCAGAGGTGAGGTGTGATAGGCCTCGAGACGCCTCAACGGAAATGGGCCTCATCTCGCCTGGAGGGGAGAACCTCCTGGATTTTCTCCAGTTGCGGCAGGTCTTCTCGAGTTACGACGGGGACCTCAGGGACCCGCTCTGGTGGCCTCAGGAAAGGCCAGTCCCCATGCGAGTTGCTAGGGGACCTCTCGGGATTCCTCTGCCGTCCATGCCGGGGCCTCAGTCCTTGTGTGGAGTCGGGGCCGGAACCTGAGGATTTCTCTCCAGTGTTTCCATGGATCTTGGGGTGCTTCTGAGTCTCCCCAGGGGAGTCAGGCCTCGTCTCGAGTGGGGGCATGCACGTGCGCTTTCCTCCCGAGCTGCAGCAGTAGTGTCACGCTTCCTGTCCCGTGGATCAAGGGATCTGTGGCTTTCCCTCGAGGCTGCCCTCGAGGCTTTCCCACGAGGCTTTCCCACAGAGCTGTGCCACGTGCCACCTTGGGGTGAGTCGATCCTCGGCGTGAAAGACGAGCCGGTGAAGGGAAAAGAGGTTCCTCTGGAATGGACTGAGACATCTGGGGGACTCTTGGAATGGTGGCACGACCCTGGAGTTCCTCTCGCCGTTCCTGTTGAGAGGGCCTCCTCTTGAGATGCGACGGGAAGGCCGGGAACTCTTTCCCGACGAAGCAGGGAAAGGATCCCTCATCTCGAGCTATGAGGCGGAAACGGGGCTCCTCTGGATTTGGGCGGGACCCTCGTGATTCCTCTCGAGTGGAGACGGGTATGTCGGGGAACTTCTTGATTTGCACCAAGGGTGTGAAAGACCCTTTCGAAGTTCCAGAGGGGAGGTGTGATCAGCCTCGAGACGCCTCAGCGGAAATGGGCCTCATCTCGCCTGGAGGGGAGAACCTCCTGGATTTTCTCGAGTTGCGGCAGGTCTTCTCGAGTTACGACGGGGACCTCAGGGCCCCGCTCTGGTGGCCTCAGGAAAGGCCAGTCCCCATGCGAGTTGCTAGGGGACCTCTCGGGATTCCTCTCCCGTCCATGCCGGGGCCTCAGTCCTTGTGTGGAGTCGGGGCCGGAACCTGAGGATTCCTCTCCAGTGTTGCCATGGATCTTGGGGTGCTTCTGAGTCTCCCCAGGGGAGTCAGGCCTCGTCTCGAGTGGGGGCATGCACGTGCGCTTTCCTCCCGAGCTGCAGCAGTAGTGTCACGCTTCCTGTCACGTGGATCAAGGGATCTGTGGCTTTCCCTCGAGGGTGTCCCTCGAGGCTTTCCCACGAGTCTTTCCCACAGGGCTGTGCCACGTGCCACCTTGGTGTCAGTCGATCCTCGGCGTGAAAGACGAGCCGGTGAAGGGAAAAGAGGTTCCTCTGGAATGGACTGAGACATCTGGGGGACTCTTGGAATGGTGGCACGACCCTGGAGTTCCTCTCGCCGTTCCTGTTGAGAGGGCCTCCTCTTGAGATGCGACGGGAACGCCGGGAACTCTTTCCCGACGAAGCAGGGAAAGGATCCCTCATCTCGAGCTACGAGGCGGAAACGGGGCTCCTCTGGATGTGGGCGGGACCCTCGTGATTCCTCTCGAGTGGAGACGGGTATGTCGGGGAACTTCTTGATTTGCACCAAGGGTGTGAAGGACCCTTTCGATGTTCCAGAGGGGAGGTGTAATCAGCCTCGAGACGCCTCAGCGGAAATGGGCCTCATCTCGCCTGGAGGGGAGAACCTCCTGGATTTTCTCGAGTTGCGGCAGGTCTTCTCGAGTTACGACGGGGACCTCAGGGCCCCGCTCTGGTGGCCTCAGGAAAGGCCAGTCCCCATGCGAGTTGCTAGGGGACCTCTCGGGATTCCTCTCCCGTCCATGCCGGGGCCTCAGTCCTTGTGTGGAGTCGGGGCCGGAACCTGAGGATTCCTCTCCAGTGTTGCCATGGATCTTGGGGTGCTTCTGAGTCTCCCCAGGGGAGTCAGGCCTCGTCTCGAGTGGGGGCATGCACGTGCGCTTTCCTCCCGAGCTGCAGCAGTAGTGTCACGCTTCCTGTCACGTGGATCAAGGGATCTGTGGCTTTCCCTCGAGGCTGTCCCTCGAGGCTTTCCCACGAGGCTTTCCCACAGGGCTGTGCCACGTGCCACCTTGGTGTCAGTCGATCCTCGGCGTGAAAGACGAGCCGGTGAAGGGAAAAGAGGTTCCTCTGGAATGGACTGAGACATCTGGGGGACTCTTGGAATGGTGGCACGACCCTGGAGTTCCTCTCGCCGTTCCTGTTGAGAGGGCCTCCTCTTGAGATGCGACGGGAACGCCGGGAACTCTTTCCCGACGAAGCAGGGAAAGGATCCCTCATCTCGAGCTACGAGGCGGAAACGGGGCTCCTCTGGATGTGGGCGGGACCCACGTGATTCCTCTCGAGTGGAGACGGGTATGTCGGGGAACTTCTTGATTTGCACCAAGGGTGTGAAGGACCCTTTCGATGTTCCAGAGGGGAGGTGTAATCAGTCTCGAGATGCCTCAGCGGAAATGGGCCTCATCTCGCCTGGAGGGTAGAACCTCCTGGATTTTCTCGAGTTGTGGCAGGTCTTCTCGAGTTACGAAGGGGACTCAGGGACCCGCTCTGGTGGCCTCAGGAAAGGCCAGTCCCCATGCGAGTTGCTAGGGGACCTCTCGGGATTCCTCTCCCGTCCATGCCGGGGCCTCAGTCCTTGTGTGGAGTCGGTGCCGTAACCTGAGGATTCCTCTCCAGTGTTGCCATGGATCTTGGGGTGCTTCTGAGTCTCCCCAAGGGAGTCAGGCCTCGTCTCGAGTTGGGGCATGCACGTGTGCTTTCCTCCCGAGCTGCAGCAGTAGTGTCACGCTTCCTGTCACGTGGATCAAGGGATCTGTAGCTTTCCCTCGAGGCTGTCCCTCGAGGCTTTCCCACGAGGCTTTCCCACAAGGCTGTGCCACGTGCCACCTTGGTGTGAGTCGATCCTCTGCGTGAAAGACGATCCGGTGAAGGGAAAAGAGGTTCCTCTGGAATGGACTGAGACATCTGGGGGACTCTTGGAATGGTGGCACGACCCTGGAGTTCCTCTCGCCGTTCCTGTTGAGAGGGCCTCCTCTTGAGATGCGACGGGAACGCCGGGAACTCTTTCCCGACGAAGCAGGGAAAGGATCCCTCATCTCGAGCTACGAGGCGGAAACGGGGCTCCTCTGGATGTGGGCGGGACCCTCGTGATTCCTCTCGAGTGGAGACGGGTATGTCGGGGAACTTCTTGATTTGCACCAAGGGTGTGAAGGACCCTTTCGAAGTTCCAGAGGGGAGGTGTGATCAGCCTCGAGACTCCTCAGCGGAAATGGGCCTCATCTCGCCTGGAGGGGAGAACCTCCTGGATTTGCTCGAGTTGCGGCACGTCTTCTCGAGTTACGACGGGGACCTCAGGGACACGCTCTGGTGGCCTCAGGAAAGGCCAGTCCCCATGCGAGTTGCTAGGGGACCTCTCGGGATTCCTCTCCCGTCCATGCCTGGGCCTCAGTCCTTGTGTGGAGTCGGGGCCGGAACCTGAGGATTCCTCTCCAGTGTTGCCATGGATCTTGGGGTGCTTCTGAGTCTCCCCAGGGGAGTCAGGCCTCGTCTCGAGAGGGGGCATGCACGTGTGCTTTCCTCCCGAGCTGCAGCAGTAGTGTCACGCTTCCTGTCACGTGGATCAAGGGATCTGTGGCTTTCCCTCGAGGCTGTCCCTCGAGGCTTTCCCACGAGGCTTTCCCACAGGGCTGTGCCACGTGCCACCTTGGTGTGAGTCGATCCTCGGCGTGAAAGACGAGCCGGTGAAGGGAAAAGAGGTTCCTCTGGAATGGACTGAGACATCAGGGGGACTCTTGGAATGGTGGCACGACCCTGGAGTTCCTCTCGCCGTTCCTGTTGAGAGGGCCTCCTCTTGAGATGCGACGGTAACGCCGGGTACTCTTTCCCGACGAAGCAGGGAAAGGATCCCTCATCTCGAGCTACGAGGCGGAAACGGGGCTCCTCTGGATGTGGGCGGGAGCCTCGTGATTCCTCTCGAGTGGAGACGGCTAGGTCGGGGAACTTCTTGATTTGCACCAAGGGTGTGAAGGACCCTTTCGAAGTTCCAGAGGGGAGGTGTGATCAGCCTCGAGACGCCTCAGCGGAAATGGGCCTCATCTCGCCTGGAGGGGAGAACCTCCTGGATTTTCTCGAGTTGCGGCAGGTCTTCTCCAGTTACGACGGGGACCTCAGGGACCCGCTCTGGTGGCCTCAGGAAAGGCCAGTCCCCATGCGAGTTGCTAGGGGACCTCTCGGGATTCCTCTCCCGTCCATGCCGGGGCCTCAGTCCTTGTGTGGAGTCGGGGCCGGAACCTGAGGATTCCTCTCCAGTGTTGCCATGGATCTTGGGGTGCTTCTGAGTCTCCCCAGGTGAGTCAGGCCTCGTCTCGAGTGGGGGCATGCACGTGCACTTTCCTCCCGAGCTGCAGCAGTAGTGTCACGCTTCCTGTCACGTGGATCAAGGGATCTGTGGCTTTCCCTCGAGGCTGTCCCTCGAGGCTTTCCCAAGAGGCTTACCCACAGGGCTGTGCCACGTGCCACCTTGGTGTGAGTCGATCCTCGGCGTGAAAGACGAGCCGGTGAAGGGAAAAGAGGTTCCTCTGGAATGGACTGAGACATCTGTGGGACTCTTGGAATGGTGGCACGACCCTGGAGTTCCTCTCGCCGTTCCTGTTGAGAGGGCCTCCTCTTGAGATGCGACGGGAACGACGGGAACTCTTTCCCGACGAAGCAGGGAAAGGATCCCTCATCTCGATCTACGAGGCGGAAACGGGGCTCCTCTGGATGTGGGCGGGACCCTCGTGATTCCTCTCGAGTGGAGACGGGAATGTCGGGGAACTTCTTGATTTGCACCAAGGGTGTGAACGACCCTTTCGAAGTACCAGAGGTGAGGTGTGATCAGCCTCGAGACGCCTCAGCGGAAATGGGCCTCATCTCGCCTGGAGGGGAGAACCTCCTGGATTTTCTCGAGTTGCGGCAGGTCTTCTCGAGTTACGACGGGGACCTCAGGGATCCGCTCTGGTGGCCTCAGCAAAGGCCAGTCCCCATGCGAGGTGCTAGGGGACCTCTCGGGATTCCTCTCCCGTCCATGCCGGGGCCTCAGTCCTTGTGTGGAGTCGGGGCCGGAACCTGAGGATTCCTCTCCAGTGTTGCCATGGATCTTGGGGTGCTTCTGAGTCTCCCCAGGGGAGTCAGGCCTCGTCTCGAGTGGGGGCATGCACGTGCGCTTTCCTCCCGAGCTGCAGCAGTAGTGTCACGCCTCCTGTCACGTGGATCAAGGGATCTGTGGCTTTCCCTCGAGGCTGTCCCTCGAGGCTTTCCCACGAGGCTTTCCCACAGGGCTGTGGCACGTGCCACCTTGGTGTGAGTCGATCCTTGGCGTAAAGACGAGCCTGTGAAGGGAAAAGAGGTTCCTCTGGAATGGACTGAGACATCTGGGGGACTCTTGGAATGGTGGCACGACCCTGGAGTTCCTCTCGCCGTTCCTGTTGAGAGGGCCTCCTCTTGAGATGCGACGGGAACGCCGGGAACTCTTTCCCGACGAAGCAAGGAAAGGATCCCTCATCTCGAGCTACGAGGTGGAAACGGGGCTCCTCTGGATGTGGGCGGGACCCTCGTGATTCCTCTCGAGTGGAGACGGCTATGTCGGGGAACTTCTTAATTTGCACCAAGGGTGTTAAGGACCGTTTCGAAGTTCCAGAGGTGAGGTGTGATCAGCCTCGAGACGCCTCAGCGGAAATGGGCCTCATCTCGCCTGGAGGGGAGAACCTCCTGGATTTTCTCGAGTTGCGGCAGGTCTTCTCCAGTTACGACGGGGACCTCAGGGACCCGCTCTGGTGGCCTCAGGAAAGGCCAGTCCCCATGCGAGTTGCTAGGGGACCTCTCGGGATTCCTCTGCCGTCCATGCCGGGGCCTCAGTCCTTGTGTGGAGTCGGGGCCGGAACCTGAGGATTCCTCTCCAGTGTTGCCATGGATCTTGGGGTGCTTCTGAGTCTCCCCAGGGGAGTCAGGCCTCGTCTCGAGTGGGGGCATGCACGTGCACTTTCCTCCCGAGCTGCAGCAGTAGTGTCACGCTTCCTGTCACGTGGATCAAGGGATCTGTGGCTTTCCCTAGAGGCTGTCCCTCGAGGCTTTCCCACGAGGCTTTCCCACAGGGCTGTGCCACGTGCCACCTTGGTGTGAGTCGATCCTCGGCGTGAAAGAAGAGCCGGTGAAGGGAAAAGAGGTTCCTCTGGAATGGACTGAGACATCTGGGGGACTCTTGGAATGGTGGCACGACCCTGGAGTTCCTCTCGCCGTTCCTGTTGAGAGGGCCTCCTCTTGAGATGCGACGGGAACGCCGGGAACTCTTTCCCGACGAAGCAGGGAAAGGATCCCTCATCTCGAGCTACGAGGCGGAAACGGGGCTCCTCTGGATTTGGGCGGGACCCTCGTGATTCCTCTCGAGTGGAGACGGGTATGTCGGGGAACTTCTTGATTTGCACCAAGGGTGTGAAAGACCCTTTCGAAGTTCCAGAGGGGAGGTGTGATCAGCCTCGAGACGCCTCAGCGGAAATGGGCCTCATCTCGCCTGGAGGGGAGAACCTCCTGGATTTTCTCGAGTTGCGGCAGGTCTTCTCGAGTTACGACGGGGACCTCAGGGCCCCGCTCTGGTGGCCTCAGGAAAGGCCAGTCCCCATGCGAGTTGCTAGGGGACCTCTCGGGATTCCTCTCCCGTCCATGCCGGGGCCTCAGTCCTTGTGTGGAGTCGGGGCCGGAACCTGAGGATTCCTCTCCAGTGTTGCCATGGATCTTGGGGTGCTTCTGAGTCTCCCCAGGGGAGTCAGGCCTCGTCTCGAGTGGGGGCATGCACGTGCGCTTTCCTCCCGAGCTGCAGCAGTAGTGTCACGCTTCCTGTCACGTGGATCAAGGGATCTGTGGCTTTCCCTCGAGGCTGTCCCTCGAGGCTTTCCCACGAGGCTTTCCCACAGGGCTGTGCCACGTGCCACCTTGGTGTGAGTCGATCCTCGGCGTGAAAGACGAGCCGGTGAAGGGAAAAGAGGTTCCTCTGGAATGGACTGAGACATCTGGGGGAGTCTTGGAATGGTGGCACGACCCTGGAGTTTCTCTCGCCGTTCCTGTTGAGAGGGCCTCCTCTTGAGATGCGACGGGAACGCCGGGAACTCTTTCCCGACGAAGCAGGGAAAGGATCCCTCATCTCGAGCTACGAGGCGGAAACGGGGCTCCTCTGGATGTGGGCGGGACCCTCGTGATTCCTCTCGAGTGGAGACGGGTATGTCGGGGAACTTCTTGATTTGCACCAAGGTTCTGAAGGAACCTTTCAAAGTTACAGAGGTGAGGTGTGATCAGCCTCGAGACGCCTCAGCGGAAATGGGACTCATCTCGCCTGGAGGGGAGAACCTCCTGGATTTTCTCGAGTTGCGGCAGGTCTTCTCGAGTTACGACGGGGACCTCAGGGACCCGCTCTGGTGGCCTCAGGAAAGGCCAGTCCCCATGCGAGTTGCTAGGGGACCTCTCGGGATTCCTCTCCCGTCCATGCCGGGGCCTCAGTCCTTGTGTGGAGTCGGGGCTGGAACCTGAGGATCCCTCTCCAGTGTTGCCATGGAACTTGGGGTGCTTCTGAGTCTCCCCAGGGGAGTCAGGCCTCGTCTCGAGTGGGGGCATGCACGTGCGCTTTTCTCCCGAGCTGCAGCAGTAGTGTCACGCTTCCTGTCACGTGCATCAAGGGATCTGTGGCTTTCCCTCGAGGCTGTCCCTCGAGGCTTTCCCACGAGGCTTTCCCACAGGGCTGTGCCACGTGCCACCTTGGTGTGAGTCGATCCTCGGCGTGAAAGACGAGCCGGTGAAGGGAAAAGAGGTTCCTCTGGAATGGACTGAGACATCTGGGGGACTCTTGGAATGGTGGCACGACCCTGGAGTTCCTCTCGCCGTTCCTGTTGAGAGGGCCTCCTCTTGAGATGCGACGGGAACGCCGGGAACTCTTTCCCGACGAAGCAGGGAAAGGATCCCTCATCTCGAGCTACGAGGCGGAAACGGGGCTCCTCTGGATGTGGGCGGGACCCTCGTGATTCCTCTCGAGTGGAGACGGGTATGTCGGGGAACTTCTTGATTTGCATCAAGGGTGTGAAGGAACCTTTCAAAGTTACAGAGGTGAGGTGTGATCAGCCTCGAGACGCCTCAGCGGAAATGGGCCTCATCTCGCCTGGAGGGGAGAACCTCCTGGATTTTCTCCAGGTGCGGCAGGTCTTCTCGAGTTACGACGGGGACCTCAGGGACCCGCTCTGGTGGCCTCAGGAAAGGCCAGTCCCCATGCGAGTTGCTAGGGGACCTCTCGGGATTCCTCTCCCGTCCATGCCGGGGCCTCAGTCCATGTGTGGAGTCGGGGCCGGAACCTGAGGATTCCTCTCCAGTGTTGCCATGGATCTTGGGGTGCTTCTGAGTCTCCCCAGGGGAGTCAGGCCTCGTCTCGAGTGGGGCCATGCACGTGCGCTTTCCTCCCGAGCTGCAGCAGTAGTGTCACGCTTCCTGTCACGTGGATCAAGGGATCTGTGGCTTTCCCTCGAGACTGTCCCTCGAGGCTTTCCCACGAGGCTTTCCCACAGAGCTGTGCCACGTGCCACCTTGGTGTGAGTCGATCCTCGGCGTGAAAGACGAGCCGGTGAAGGGAAAAGAGGTTCCTCTGGAATGGACTGAGACATCTGGGGGACTCTTGGAATGGTGGCACGACCCTGGAGTTCCTCTCGCCGTTCCTGTTGAGAGGGCCTCCTCTTGAGATGCGACGGGAACGCCGGGAACTCTTTCCCGACGAAGCAGGGAAAGGATCGCTCATCTCGAGCTACGAGGCGGAAACGGGGCTCCTCTGGATGTGGGCGGGACCCTCGTGATTCCTCTCGAGTGGAGACGGGTATGTCGGGGAACTTCTTGATTTGCACCAAGGGTGTGAAGGACCCTTTCGAAGTTCCAGAGGTGAGGTGTGATCAGCCTCGAGACGCCTCAGCGGAAATGGGCCTCATCTCGCCTGGAGGGGAGAACCTCCTGGATTTTCTCGAGTTGCGGCAGGTCTTCTCGAGTTACGACGGGGACCTCAGGGACCCGCTCTTGTGGCTTCAGGAAAGGCCAGTCCCCATGTGAGTTGCTAGGGGACCTCTCGGGATTCCTCTCCCGTCCATGCCGGGGCCTCAGTCCTTGTGTGGAGTCGGGGCCGGAACCTGAGGATTCCTCTCCAGTGTTGCCATGGATCTTGGGGTGCTTCTGAGTCTCCCCAGGGGAGTCAGGCCTCGTCTCGAGTGGGGGCATGCACGTGCGCTTTCCTCCCGAGCTGCAGCAGTAGTGTCACGCTTCCTGTCACGTGGATCAAGGGATCTGTGTCTTTCCCTCGAGGCTGTCCCTCGAGGCTTTCCCACGAGGCTTTCCCACAGGGCTGTGCCACGTGCCACCTTGGTGTGAGTCGATCCTCGGCGTGAAAGCCGAGCCAGTGAAGAGAAAAGAGGTTCCTCTGGAATGGACTGAGATATCTGGGGGACTCTTGGAATGGTGGCACGACCCTGGAGTTTCTCTCGCCGTTCCTGTTGAGAGGGCCTCCTCTTGAGATGCGACGGGAACGCCGGGAACTCTTTCCCGACGAAGCAGGGAAAGGATCCCTCATCTCGAGCTACGAGGCGGAAACGGGGCTCCTCTGGATGTGGGCGGGACCCTCGTGATTCCTCTCGAGTGGAGACGGGTATGTCGGGGAACTTCTTGATTTGCACCAAGGGTGTGAAGGAACCTTTCAAAGTTACAGAGGTGAGGTGTGATCAGCCTCGAGACGCCTCAGCGGAAATGGGCCTCATCTCGCCTGGAGGGGAGAACCTCCTGGATTTTCTCCAGGTGCGGCAGGTCTTCTCGAGTTACGACGGGGACCTCAGGGACCCGCTCTGGTGGCCTCAGGAAAGGCCAGTCCCCATGTGAGTTGCTAGGGGACCTCTCGGTATTCCTCTCCCGTCCATGCCGGGGCCTCAGTCCTTGTGTGGAGTCTGGGCCGGAACCTGAGGATTCCTCTCCAGTGTTGCCATGGATCTTGGGGAGCTTCTGAGTCTCCCCAGGGGAGTCAGGCCTCGTCTCGAGTGGGGGCATGCACGTGCGCTTTCCTCCCGAGCTGCAGCAGTAGTGTCACGCTTCCTGTCACGTGGATCAAGGGATCTGTGTCTTTCCCTCGAGACTGTCCCTCGAGGCTTTCCCACGAGGCTTTCCCACATGGCTGTGCCACGTGCCACCTTGGTGTGAGTCGATCCTCGGCATGAAAGCCGAGCCGGTGAAGGGAAAAGAGGTTCCTCTGGAATGGACTGAGACGTCTGGGGGACTCTTGGAATGGTGGCACGACCCTGGAGTTCCTCTCGCCGTTCCTGTTGAGAGGGCCTCCTCTTGAGATGCGACGGGAACGCCGGGAACTCTTTCCCGACGAAGCAGGGAAAGGATCCCTCATCTCGAGCTACGAGGCGGAAACGGGGCTCCTTTGGATGTGGGCGGGACCCTCGTGATTCCTCTCGAGTGGAGACGGGTATGTCGGGGAACTTCTTGATTTGCACCAAGGGTGTGAAGGACCCTTTCGAAGTTCCAGAGGTGAGGTGTGATCAGCCTCGAGACGCCTCAGCGGAAATGGGCCTCATCTCGCCTGGAGGGGAGAACCTCCTGGATTTTCTCGAGTTGTGGCAGGTCTTCTCGAGTTACGACGGGGACATCAGGGACCCGCTCTTGTGGCCTCATGAAAGGCCAGTCCCCATGCGAGTTGCTAGGGGACCTCTCGGGATTCCTCTCCCGTCCATGCCGGGGCCTCAGTCCATGTGTGGAGTCGGGGCCGGAACCTGAGGATTCCTCTCCAGTGTTGCCATGGATCTTGGGGTGCTTCTGAGTCTCCCCAGGGGAGTCAGGCCTCGTCTCGAGTGGGGCCATGCACGTGCGCTTTCCTCCCGAGCTGCAGCAGTAGTGTCACGCTTCCTGTCACGTGGATCAAGGGATCTGTGGCTTTCCCTCGAGACTGTCCCTCGAGGCTTTCCCACGAGGCTTTCCCACAGAGCTGTGCCACGTGCCACCTTGGTGTGAGTCGATCCTCGGCGTGAAAGACGAGCCGGTGAAGGGAAAAGAGGTTCCTCTGGAATGGACTGAGACATCTGGGGGACTCTTGGAATGGTGGCACGACCCTGGAGTTCCTCTCGCCGTTCCTGTTGAGAGGGCCTCCTCTTGAGATGCGACGGGAACGCCGGGAACTCTTTCCCGACGAAGCAGGGAAAGGATCGCTCATCTCGAGCTACGAGGCGGAAACGGGGCTCCTCTGGATGTGGGCGGGACCCTCGTGATTCCTCTCGAGTGGAGACGGGTATGTCGGGGAACTTCTTGATTTGCACCAAGGGTGTGAAGGACCCTTTCGAAGTTCCAGAGGTGAGGTGTGATCAGCCTCGAGACGCCTCAGCGGAAATGGGCCTCATCTCGCCTGGAGGGGAGAACCTCCTGGATTTTCTCGAGTTGCGGCAGGTCTTCTCGAGTTACGACGGGGACCTCAGGGACCCGCTCTTGTGGCTTCAGGAAAGGCCAGTCCCCATGTGAGTTGCTAGGGGACCTCTCGGGATTCCTCTCCCGTCCATGCCGGGGCCTCAGTCCTTGTGTGGAGTCGGGGCCGGAACCTGAGGATTCCTCTCCAGTGTTGCCATGGATCTTGGGGTGCTTCTGAGTCTCCCCAGGGGAGTCAGGCCTCGTCTCGAGTGGGGGCATGCACGTGCGCTTTCCTCCCGAGCTGCAGCAGTAGTGTCACGCTTCCTGTCACGTGGATCAAGGGATCTGTGTCTTTCCCTCGAGGCTGTCCCTCGAGGCTTTCCCACGAGGCTTTCCCACAGGGCTGTGCCACGTGCCACCTTGGTGTGAGTCGATCCTCGGCGTGAAAGCCGAGCCAGTGAAGAGAAAAGAGGTTCCTCTGGAATGGACTGAGACATCTGGGGGACTCTTGGAATGGTGGCACGACCCTGGAGTTCCTCTCGCCGTTCCTGTTGAGAGGGCCTCCTCTTGAGATGCGACGGGAACGCCGGGAACTCTTTCCCGATGAAGCAGGGAAAGGATCCCTCATCTCGAGCTATGAGGCGGAAACGGGGCTCCTCTGGATGTGGGCGGGACCCTCGTGATTCCGCTCGAGTGGAGACGGGTATGTCGGGGAACTTTTTGATTTGCACCAAGAGTGTGAAGGACCCTTTCGAAGTTCCAGAGGTGAGGTGTGATCAGCCTCGAGACGCCTCAGGGGATATGGGCCTCATCTCGCCTGGAGGGGAGAACCTCCTGGATTTTCTCGAGTTGCGGCAGGTCTTCTCGAGTTACGACGGGGACCTCAGGGACCCGCTCTGGTGGCCTCAGGAAAGGCCAGTCCCCATGCGAGTTGCTAGGGGACCTCTCGGGATTCCTCTCCCGTCCATGCCGGGGCCTCAGTCCTTGTGTGGAGTCGGGGCTGGAACCTGAGGATTCCTCTCCAGTGTTGCCATGGATCTTGGGGTGCTTCTGAGTCTCCCCAGGGGAGTCAGGCCTCGTCTCGAGTGGGGGCATGCACGTGCGCTTTCCTCCCGAGCTGCAGCAGTAGTGTCACGCTTCCTGTCACGTGGATCAAGGGATCTGTGGCTTTCCCTCGAGGCTGTCCCTCGAGGCTTTCCCACGAGGCTTTCCCACAGGGCTGTGCCACGTGCCACCTTGGTGTCAGTCGATCCTCGGCGTGAAAGCCGAGCCGGTGAAGGGAAAAGAGGTTCCTCTGGAATGGACTGAGATATCTGGGGGACTCTTGGAATGGTGGCACGACCCTGGAGTTTTTCTCGCCGTTCCTGTTGAGAGGGCCTCCTCTTGAGATGCGACGGGAACGCCGGGAACTCTTTCCCGACGAAGCAGGGAAAGGATCCCTCATCTCGAGCTACGAGGCGGAAACGGGGCTCCTCTGGATGTGGGCGGGACCCTCGTGATTCCTCTCGAGTGGAGACGGCTAGGTCGGGGAACTTCTTGATTTGCACCAAGGGTGTGAAGGAACCTTTCAAAGTTACAGAGGTGAGGTGTGATCAGCCTCGAGACGCCTCAGCGGAAATGGGCCTCATCTCGCCTGGAGGGGAGAACCTCCTGGATTTTCTCCAGGTGCGGCAGGTCTTCTCGAGTTACGACGGGGACCTCAGGGACCCGCTCTGGTGGCCTCAGGAAAGGCCAGTCCCCATGCGAGTTGCTAGGGGACCTCTCGGGATTCCTCTCCCGTCCATGCCGGGGACTCAGTCCTTGTGTGGAGTCGGGGCTGGAACCTGAGGATCCCTCTCCAGTGATGCCATGGATCTTGGGGTGCTTCTGAGTCTCCCCAGGGGAGTCAGGCCTCGTCTCGAGTGGGGGCATGCACGTGCGCTTTCCTCCCGAGCTGCAGCAGTAGTGTCACGCTTCCTGTCACGTGGATCAAGGGATCTGTGGCTTTCCCTCGAGGCTGTCCCTCGAGGCTTTCCCACGAGGCTTTCCCACAGGGCTGTGCCACGTGCCACCTTGGTGTGAGTCGATCCTCGGCGTGAAAGACGAGCCGGTGAAGGGAAAAGAGGTTCCTCTGGAATGGACTGAGACATCTGGGGGACTCTTGGAATGGTGGCACGACCCTGGAGTTCCTCTCGCCGTTCCTGTTGAGAGGGCCTCCTCTTGAGATGCGACGGGAACGCCGGGAACTCTTTCCCGACGAAGCAGGGAAAGGATCCCTCATCTCGAGCTACGAGGCGGAAACGGGGCTCCTCTGGATGTGGGCGGGACCATCGTGATTCCTCTCGAGTGGAGACGGCTAGGTCGGGGAAATTCTTGATTTGAACCAAGGGTGTGAAGGACCCTTTCAAAGTTACAGAGGTGAGGTGTGATCAGCCTCGAGACGCCTCAGGGGAAATGGGCCTCATCTCGCGTGGAGGGGAGAACCTCCTGGATTTTCTCCAGGTGCGGCAGGTCTTCTCGAGTTACGACGGGGACCTCAGGGACCCGCTCTGGTGGCCTCAGGAAAGGCCAGTCCCCATGCGAGTTGCTAGCGGACCTCTAGGGATTCCTCTCCCGTCCATGCCGGGGGCTCAGTCCTTGTGTGGAGTAGGGGCCGGAACCTGAGGATTCCTCTCCAGTGTTGCCATGGATCTTGGGGTGCTTCTGAGTCTCCCCAGGGGAGTCAGGCCTCGTCTCGAGTGGGGGCATGCACGTGCGCTTTCCTCCCGAGCTGCAGCAGTAGTGTCACGCTTCCTGTCACGTGGATCAAGGGATCTGTGGCTTTCCCTCGAGGCTGTCCCTCGAGGCTTTCCCACGAGGCTTTCCCACAGGGCTGTGCCACGTGCCACCTTGGTGTGAGTCGATCCTCGGCGTGAAAGACGAGCCGGTGAAGGGAAAAGAGGTTCCTCTGGAATGGACTGAGACATCTGGGGGACTCTTGGAATGGTGGCACGACCCTGGAGTTCCTCTCGCCGTTCCTGTTGAGAGGGCCTCCTCTTGAGATGCGACGGGAACGCCGGGAACTCTTTCCCGACGAAGCAGGGAAAGGATCGCTCATCTCGAGCTACGAGGCGGAAACGGGGCTCCTCTGGATGTGGGCGGGACCCTCGTGATTCCTCTCGAGTGGAGACGGGTATGTCGGGGAACTTCTTGATTTGCACCAAGGGTGTGAAGGACCCTTTCGAAGTTCCAGAGGTGAGGTGTGATCAGCCTCGAGACGCCTCAGCGGAAATGGGCCTCATCTCGCCTGGAGGGGAGAACCTCCTGGATTTTCTCGAGTTGCGGCAGGTCTTCTCGAGTTACGACGGGGACCACAGGGACCCGCTCTGGTGGCCTCAGGAAAGGCCAGTCCCCATGTGAGTTGCTAGGGGACCTCTCGGGATTCCTCTCCCGTCCATGCCGGGGCCTCAGTCCTTGTGTGGAGTCGGGGCCGGAACATGAGGATTCCTCTCCAGTGTTGCCATGGATCTTGGGGTGCTTCTGAGTCTCCCCAGGGGAGTCAGGCCTCGTCTCGAGTGGGGGCATGCACGTGCGCTTTCCTCCCGAGCTGCAGCAGTAGTGTCACGCTTCCTGTCACGTAGATCAAGGGATCTGTGTCTTTCCCTCGAGGCTGTCCCTCGAGGCTTTCCCACGAGGCTTTCCCACAGGGCTGTGCCACGTGCCACCTTGCTGTGAGTCGATCCTCGGCGTGAAAGCCGAGCAGGTGAAGAGAAAAGAGATTCCTCTGGAATGGACTGAGACATCTGGGGGACTCTTGGAATGGTGGCACGACCCTGGAGTTCCTCTCGCCGTTCCTGTTGAGAGGGCCTCCTCTTGAGATGCGACGGGAACGCCGGGAACTCTTTCCCGACGAAGCAGGGAAAGGATCCCTCATCACGAGCTACGAGGCGGAAACGGAGCTCCTCTGGATGTGGGCGGGACCCTCGTGATTCCGCTCGAGTGGAGACGGGTATGTCGGGGAACTTCTTGATTTGCACCAAGAGTGTGAAGGACCCTTTCGAAGTTCCAGAGGTGAGGTGTGATCAGCCTCGAGACGCCTCAGGGGAAATGGGCCTCATCTCGCCTGGAGTGGAGAACCTCCTGGATTTTCTCCAGGTGCGGCAGGTCTTCTCGAGTTACGACGGGGACCTCAGGGACCCACTCTGGTGGCCTCAGGAAAGGCCAGTCCCCATGCGAGTTGCTAGGGGACCTCTCGGGATTACTCTCCCGTCCATGCCGGGGCCTCAGTCCTTGTGTGGAGTCGGGGCTGGAACCTGAGGATCCCTCTCCAGTGTTGCCATGGATCTTGGGGTGCTTCTGAGTCTCCCCAGGGGAGTCAGGCCTCGTCTCGAGTGGGGGCATGCACGTGCGCTTTCCTCCCGAGCTGCAGCAGTAGTGTCACGCTTCCTGTCACGTGGATCAAGGGATCTGTGGCTTTCCCTCGAGGCTGTCCCTCGAAGCTTTCCCACGAGGCTTTCCCACAGGGCTGTGCCACGTGCCACCTTGGTGTGAGTCGATCCTCGGCGTGAAAGACGAGCCGGTGAAGGGAAAAGAGGTTCCTCTGGAATGGACTGAGACATCTGGGGGACTCTTGGAATGGTGGCACGACCCTGGAGTTCCTCTCGCCGTTCCTGTTGAGAGGGCCTCCTCTTGAGATGCGACGGGAACGCCGGGAACTCTTTCCCGACGAAGCAGGGAAAGGATCCCTCATCTCGAGCTACGAGGCGGAAACGGGGCTCCTCTGGATGTGGGCGGGACCATCGTGATTCCTCTCGAGTGGAGACGGGTATGTCGGGGAACTTCTTGATTTGCACCAAGGGTGTGAAGGACCCTTTCAAAGTTACAGAGGTGAGGTGTGATCAGCCTCGAGATGCCTCAGGGGAAATGGGCCTCATCTCGCCTGGAGGGGAGAACCTCCTGGATTTTCTCGAGTTGCGGCAGGTCTTCTCGAGTTACGACGGGGACCTCAGGGACCCGCTCTGGTGGCCTCAGGAAAGGCCAGTCCCCATGTGAGTTGCTAGGGGACCTCTCGGGATTCCTCTCCCGTCCATGCCGGGGCCTCAGTCCTTGTGTGGAGTCGGGGCCGGAACCTGAGGATTCCTCTCCAGTGTTGCCATGGATCTTGGGGTGCTTCTGAGTCTCCCCAGGGGAGTCAGGCCTCGTCTCGTGTGGGGGCATGCACGTGCGCTTTCCTCCCGAGCTGCAGCAGTAGTGTCACGCTTCCTGTCACGTGGATCAAGGGATCTGTGGCTTTCCCTCGAGGCTGTCCCTCGACGCTTTCCCACGAGGCTTTCCCACGAGGCTTTCCCACAGGGCTGTGCCACGTGCCACCTTGGTGTGTGTCGATCCTCGGCGTGAAAGACGAGCCGGTGAAGGGAAAAGAGGTTCCTCTGGAATGGACTGAGACATCTGGGGGACTCTTGGAATGGTGGCACGACCCTGGAGTTCCTCTCGCCGTTCCTGTTGAGAGGGCCTCCTCTTGAGATGCGACGGGAAGGCCGGGAACTCTTTCCCGACGAAGCAGGGAAAGGATCCCTCATCTCGAGCTACGAGGCAGAAACGGGGCTCCTCTGGATGTGGGCGGGACCCTCGTGATTCCTCTCGAGTGGAGACGGGTATGTCGGGGAACTTCTTGATTTGCACCAAGGGTGTGAAGGACCCTTTCGAAGTTCCAGAGGTGAGGTGTGATCAGCCTTGAGACGCCTCAGCGGAAATGGGCCTCATCTCGCCTGGAGGGGAGAACCTCCTGGATTTTCTCGAGTTGCGGCAGGTCTTCTCGAGTTACGACGGGGACCTCAGGGACCCGCTCTTGTGGCCTCAGGAAAGGCCAGTCCCCATGCGAGTTGCTAGGGGACCTCTTGGGATTCCTCTCCCGTCCATGCCGGGGCCTCAGTCCTTGTGTGGAGTCGGGGCCGGAACCTGAGGATTCCTCTCCAGTGTTGCCATGGATCTTGGGGTGCTTCTGAGTCTCCCCAGGGGAGTCAGGCCTCGTCTCGAGTGGGGCCATGCACGTGCGCATTCCTCCCGAGCTGCAGCAGTAGTGTCACGCTTCCTGTCACGTGGATCAAGGGATCTGTGGCTTTCCCTCGAGGCTGTCCCTCGAGGCTTTCCCACGAGTCTTTCCCACAGGGCTGTGCCACGTGCCACCTTGGTGTGAGTCGATCCTCGGCGTGAAAGACGAGCCGGTGAAGGGAAAAGAGGTTCCTCTGGAATGGGCTGAGACATCTGGGGGACTCTTGGAATGGTGGCACGACCCTGGAGTTCCTCTCGCCGTTCCTGTTGAGAGGGCCTCCTCTTGAGATGCGACGGGAAGGCCGGGAACTCTTTCCCGACGAAGGAGGGAAAGGATCCCTCATCTCGAGCTACGAGGCGGAAACGGGGCTCCTCTGGATGTGGGCGGGACCCTCGTGATTCCTCTCGAGTGGAGACGGCTAGGTCGGGGAACTTCTTGATTTGCACCAAGGGTGTGAAGGACCCTTTCGAAGTTCCAGAGGTGAGGTGTGATCAGCCTCGAGACGCCTCAGCGGAAATGGGCCTCATCTCGCCTGGAGGGGAGAACCTCCTGGATTTTCTCGAGTTGTGGCAGGTCTTCTCGAGTTACGACGGGGACCTCAGGGACCCGCTCTGGTGGCCTCAGGAAAGGCCAGTCCCCATGCGAGTTGCTAAGGGACCTCTCGGGATTCCTCTCCCGTCCATGCCGGGGCCTCAGTCCTTGTGTGGAGTCGAGGCCGGAACCTGAGGATTCCTCTCCAGTGTTGCCATGGATCTTGGGGTGCTTCTGAGTCTCCCCAGGGGAGTCAGGCCTCGTCTCGAGTGGGGCCATGCAGGTGCGCTTTCCTCCCGAGCTGCAGCAGTAGTGTCACGCTTCCTGTCACGTGGATCAAGGGATCTGTGGCTTTCCCTCGAGGCTGTCCCTCGAGGCTTTCCCACGAGGCTTTCCCACAGGGCTGTGCCACGTGCCACCTTGGTGTGAGTCGATCCTCGGCGTGAAAGACGAGCCAGTGAAGGGAAAAGAGGTTCCTCTGGAATGGACTGAGACATCTGGGGGACTCTTGGAATGGTGGCACGACCCTGGAGTTCCTCTCGCCGTTCCTGTTGAGAGGGCCTCCTCTTGAGATGCGACGGGAACGCCGGGAACTCTTTCCCGACGAAGGAGGGAAAGGATCCCTCATCTCGAGCTACGAGGCGGAAACGGGGCTCCTCTGGATGTGGGCGGGACCCTCGTGATTCCTCTCGAGTGGAGACGGCTAGGTCGGGGAACTTCTTGATTTGCACCAAGGGTGTGAAGGACCCTTTCGAAGTTCCAAAGGTGAGGTGTGATCAGCCTCGAGACGCCTCAGCGGAAATGGGCCTCATCTCGCCTGGAGGGGAGAACCTCCTGGATTTTCTCGAGTTGCGGCAGGTCTTCTCGAGTTACGACGGGGACCTCAGGGACCCGCTCTGGTGGCCTCAGGAAAGGCCAGTCCCCATGCGAGTTGCTAGGGGACCTCTCGGGATTCCTCTCCCGACCATGCCGGGGCCTCAGTCCTTGTGTGGAGTCGGGGCCGGAACCTGAGGATTCCTCTCCAGTGTTGCCATGGATCTTGGGGTGTTTCTGAGTCTCCCCAGGGGAGTCAGGCCTCGTCTCGAGTGGGGGCATGCACGTGCGCTTTCCTCCCGAGCTGCAGCAGTAGTGTCACGCTTCCTGTCACGTGGATCAAGGGATCTGTGGCTTTCCCTCGAGGCTGTCCCTCGAGGCTTTCCCACGAGGCTTTCCCAAAGGGCTGTGCCACGTGCCACCTTGGTGTGAGTCGATCCTCGGCGTGAAAGACGAGCCGGTGAAGGGAAAAGAGGTTCCTCTGGAATGGACTGAGACATCTGGGGGACTCTTGGAATGGTGGCACGACCCTGGAGTTCCTCTCGCCATTCCTGTTGAGAGGGCCTCCTCTTGAGATGCGACGGGAACGCCGGGAACTCTTTCCCGAAGAAGAAGGGAAAGGATCCCTCATCTCGAGCTACGAGGCGGAAACGGGGCTCCTCTGGATGTGGGCGGGACCCTCGTGATTCCTCTCGAGTGGAGACGGCTAGATCGGGGAACTTCTTGATTTGCACCAAGGGTGTGAAGGACCCTTTCGAAGTTCCAGAGGTGAGGTGTGATCAGCCTCGAGACGCCTCAGCGGAAATGGGCCTCATCTCGCCTGGAGGGGAGAACCTCCTGGATTTTCTCGAGTTGCGGCAGGTCTTCTCGAGTTACGACGGGGACCTCAGGGACCCGCTCTTGTGGCCTCAGGAAAGGCCAGTCCCCATGCGAGTTGCTAGGGGACCTCTCGGGATTCCTCTCCCGTCCATGCCGGGGCCTCACTCCTTGTGTGGAGTCGGGGCCGGAACCTGAGGATTCCTCTCCAGTGTTGCCATGGATCTTGGGGTGCTTCTGAGTCTCCCCAGGGAGTCAGGCCTCGTCTCGAGTGGGGGCATGCACGTGCGCTTTCCTCCCGAGCTGCAGCAGTAGTGTCACGCTTCCTGTTACGTGGATCAAGGGATCTGTGGCTTTCCCTCGAGGCTGTCCCTCGAGGCTTTCCCACGAGGCTTTCCCACAAGGCTGTGCCACGTACCACCTTGGTGTGAGTCGATCCTCGGCGTGAAAGACGAGCCGGTGAAGGGAAAAGAGGTTCCTCTGGAATGGACTGAGACATCTGGGGGACTCTTGGAATGGTGGCACGACCCTGGAGTTCCTCTCGCCGTTCCTGTTGAGAGGGCCTCCTCTTGAGATGCGACGGGAACGCCGGGAACTCTTTCCTGACGAAGCAGGGAAAGGATCCCTCATCTCGAGCTACGAGGAGGAAACGGGGCTCCTCTGGATGTGGGCGGGACCCTCGTGATTCCTCTCGAGTGGAGACGGGTATGTCGGGGAACTTCTTGATTTGCACAAAAGGTGTGAAGGACCCTTTCGAATTCCAGAGGTGAGGTGTGATCAGCCTCGAGACGCCTCAGCGGAAATGGGCCTCATCTCGCCTGGAGGGGAGAACCTCTTGGATTTTCTCCAGTTGCGGCAGGTCTTCTCGAGTTACGACGGGGACCACAGGGACCCGCTCTGGTGGCCTCAGGAAAGGCCAGTCCCCATGCGAGTTGCTAGGCGACTTCTCGGGATTCCTCTCCCGTCCATGCCGGGGCCTCAGTCCTTGTGTGGAGTCGGGGCTGGAACCTGAGGATTCCTCTCCAGTGTTGCCATGGATCTTGGGGTGCTTCTGAGTCTCCCCAGGGGAGTCAGGCCTCGTCTCGAGTGGGGGCATGCACGTGCGCTTTCCTCCCGAGCTGCAGCAGTAGTGTCACGCTTCCTGTCACGTGGATCAAGGGATCTGTGGCTTTCCCTCGAGGCTGTCCCTCGAGTTTTCCCACGAGGCTTTCCCACAGGGCTGTGCCACGTGCCACCTTGGTGTGAGTCGATCCTCGGCGTGAAAGACGAGCCGGTGAAGGGAAAAGAGATTCCTCTGGAATGGACTGAGACATCTGGGGGAGTCTTGGAATGGTGGCACGACCCTGGAGTTCCTCTCGCCGTTCCTGTTGAGAGGGCCTCCTCTTGAGATGCGACGGGAACGCCGGGAACTCTTTCCCGACGAAGCAGGGAAAGGATCCCTCATCTCGAGCTACGAGGCGGAAACGGGGCTCCTCTGGATGTGGGCGGGACCCTCGTGATTCCTCTCGAGTGGAGACGGCTAGGTCGGGGAACATCTTGATTTGCACCAAGGGTGTTAAGGACCCTTTCGAAGTTCCAGAGGTGAGGTGTGATCAGCCTCGAGACGCCTCAGCGGAAATGGGCCTCATCTCGCCTGGAGGGGAGAACCTCCTGGATTTTCTCGAGTTGCGGCAGGTCTTCTCGAGTTACGACGGGGACCTCAGGGACCCGCTCTGGTGGCCTCAGGAAAGGCCAGTCCCCATGCGAGTTGCTAGGGGACCTCTCGGGATTCCTCTCCCGACCATGCCGGGGCCTCAGTCCTTGTGTGGAGTCGGGGCCGGAACCTGAGGATTCCTCTCCAGTGTTGCCATGGATCTTGGGGTGCTTCTGAGTCTCCCCAGGGGAGTCAGGCCTCGTCTCGAGTGGGGGCATGCACGTGCGCTTTCCTCCCGAGCTGCAGCAGTAGTGTCACGCTTCCTGTCACGTGGATCAAGGGATCTGTGGCTTTCCCTCGAGGCTGTCCCTCGAGGCTTTCCCACGAGGCTTTCCCAAAGGGCTGTGCCAGGTGCCACCTTGGTGTGAGTCGATCCTCGGCGTGAAAGACGAGCCGGTGAAGGGAAAAGAGGTTCCTCTGGAATGGACTGAGACATCTGGGGGACTCTTGGAATGGTGGCACGACCCTGGAGTTCCTCTCGCCGTTCCTGTTGAGAGGGCCTCCTCTTGAGATGCGACGGGAACGCCGGGAACTCTTTCCCGAAGAAGAAGGGAAAGGATCCCTCATCTCGAGCTACGAGGCGGAAACGGGGCTCCTCTGGATGTGGGCGGGACCCTCGTGATTCCTCTCGAGTGGAGACGGCTAGATCGGGGAACTTCTTGATTTGCACCAAGGGTGTGAAGGACCCTTTCGAAGTTCCAGAGGTGAGGTGTGATCAGCCTCGAGACGCCTCAGCGGAAATGGGCCTCATCTCGCCTGGAGGGGAGAACCTCCTGGATTTTCTCGAGTTGCGGCAGGTCTTCTCGAGTTACGACGGGGACCTCAGGGACCCGCTCTTGTGGCCTCAGGAAAGGCCAGTCCCCATGCGAGTTGCTAGGGGACCTCTCGGGATTCCTCTCCCGTCCATGCCGGGGCCTCACTCCTTGTGTGGAGTCGGGGCCGGAACCTGAGGATTCCTCTCCAGTGTTGCCATGGATCTTGGGGTGCTTCTGAGTCTCCCCAGGGAGTCAGGCCTCGTCTCGAGTGGGGGCATGCACGTGCGCTTTCCTCCCGAGCTGCAGCAGTAGTGTCACGCTTCCTGTTACGTGGATCAAGGGATCTGTGGCTTTCCCTCGAGGCTGTCCCTCGAGGCTTTCCCACGAGGCTTTCCCACAAGGCTGTGCCACGTACCACCTTGGTGTGAGTCGATCCTCGGCGTGAAAGACGAGCCGGTGAAGGGAAAAGAGGTTCCTCTGGAATGGACTGAGACATCTGGGGGACTCTTGGAATGGTGGCACGACCCTGGAGTTCCTCTCGCCGTTCCTGTTGAGAGGGCCTCCTCTTGAGATGCGACGGGAAAGCCGGGAACTCTTTCCTGACGAAGCAGGGAAAGGATCCCTCATCTCGAGCTACGAGGCGGAAACGGGGCTCCTCTGGATGTGGGCGGGACCCTCGTGATTCCTCTCGAGTGGAGACGGCTAGATCGGGGAACTTCTTGATTTGCACCAAGGGTGTGAAGGACCCTTTCGAAGTTCCAGAGGTGAGGTGTGATCAGCCTCGAGACGCCTCAGCGGAAATGGGCCTCATCTCGCCTGGAGGGGAGAACCTCCTGGATTTTCTCGAGTTGCGGCAGGTCTTCTCGAGTTACGACGGGGACCTCAGGGACCCGCTCTGGTGGCCTCAGGAAAGGCCAGTCCCCATGCGAGTTGCTAGGGGACCTCTCGGGATTCCTCTCCCGACCATGCCGGGGCCTCAGTCCTTGTGTGGAGTCGGGGCCGGAACCTGAGGATTCCTCTCCAGTGTTGCCATGGATCTTGGGGTGCTTCTGAGTCTCCCCAGGGGAGTCAGGCCTCGTCTCGAGTGGGGGCATGCACGTGCGCTTTCCTCCCGAGCTGCAGCAGTAGTGTCACGCTTCCTGTCACGTGGATCAAGGGATCTGTGGCTTTCCCTCGAGGCTGTCCCTCGAGGCTTTCCCACGAGGCTTTCCCAAAGGGCTGTGCCAGGTGCCACCTTGGTGTGAGTCGATCCTCGGCGTGAAAGACGAGCCGGTGAAGGGAAAAGAGGTTCCTCTGGAATGGACTGAGACATCTGGGGGACTCTTGGAATGGTGGCACGACCCTGGAGTTCCTCTCGCCGTTCCTGTTGAGAGGGCCTCCTCTTGAGATGCGACGGGAACGCCGGGAACTCTTTCCCGACGAAGCAGGGAAAGGATCCCTCATCTCGAGCTACGAGGCGGAAACGGGGCTCCTCTGGATGTGGGCGGGACCCTCGTGATTCCTCTCGAGTGGAGACGGCTAGGTCGGGGAACTTCTTGATTTGCACCAAGGGTGTTAAGGACCCTTTCGAAGTTCCAGAGGTGAGGTGTGATCAGCCTCGAGACGCCTCAGCGGAAATGGGCCTCATCTCGCCTGGAGGGGAGAACCTCCTGGATTTTCTCGAGTTGCGGCAGGTCTTCTCGAGTTACGACGGGGACCTCAGGGACCCGCTCTGGTGGCCTCAGGAAAGGCCAGTCCCCATGCGAGTTGCTAGGGGACCTCTCGGGATTCCTCTCCCGACCATGCCGGGGCCTCAGTCCTTGTGTGGAGTCGGGGCCGGAACCTGAGGATTCCTCTCCAGTGTTGCCATGGATCTTGGGGTGCTTCTGAGTCTCCCCAGGGGAGTCAGGCCTCGTCTCGAGTGGGGGCATGCACGTGCGCTTTCCTCCCGAGCTGCAGCAGTAGTGTCACGCTTCCTGTCACGTGGATCAAGGGATCTGTGGCTTTCCCTCGAGGCTGTCCCTCGAGGCTTTCCCACGAGGCTTTCCCAAAGGGCTGTGCCACGTGCCACCTTGGTGTGAGTCGATCCTCGGCGTGAAAGACGAGCCGGTGAAGGGAAAAGAGGTTCCTCTGGAATGGACTGAGACATCTGGGGGACTCTTGGAATGGTGGCACGACCCTGGAGTTCCTCTCGCCGTTCCTGTTGAGAGGGCCTCCTCTTGAGATGCGACGGGAACGCCGGGAACTCTTTCCCGACGAAGCAGGGAAAGGATCCCTCATCTCGAGCTACGGGGCGGAAACGGGGCTCCTCTGGATGTGGGCGGGACCCTCGTGATTCCTCTCGAGTGGAGACGGCTAGGTCGGGGAACTTCTTGATCTGCACCAAGGGTGTTAAGGACCCTTTCGAAGTTCCAGAGGTGAGGTGTGATCAGCCTCGAGACGCCTCAGCGGAAATGGGCCTCATCTCGCCTGGAGGGGAGAACCTCCTGGATTTTCTCGAGTTGCGGCAGGTCTTCTCGAGTTACGACGGGGACCTCAGGGACCCGCTCTGGTGGCCTCAGGAAAGGCCAGTCCCCATGCGAGTTGCTAGGGGACCTCTCGGGATTCCTCTCCCGTCCATGCTGGGGCCTCAGTCCTTGTGTGGAGTCGGGGCCGGAACCTGAGGATTCCTCTCCAGTGTTGCCATGGATCTTGGGGTGCTTCTGAGTCTCCCCAGGGGAGTCAGGCCTCGTCTCGAGTGGGGGCATGCACGTGCGCTTTCCTCCCGAGCTGCAGCAGTAGTGTCACGCTTCCTGTCACGTGGATCAAGGGATCTGTGGCTTTCCCTCGAGGCTGTCCCTCGAGGCTTTCCCACGAGGCTTTCCCACAGGGTTGTGCCACGTGCCACCTTGGTGTGAGTCGATCCTCGGCGTGAAAGACGAACCGGTGAAGGGAAAAGAGGTTCCTCTGGAATGGACTGAGACATCTGGGGGACTCTTGTAATGGTGGCACGACCCTGGATTTCCTCTCGCCGTTCCTGTTGAGAGGGCCTCCTCTTGAGATGCGACGGGAACGCCAGGAACTCTTTCCCGACGAAGCAGGGAAAGGATCCCTCATCTCGAGCTACGAGGCGGAAACGGGGCTCCTCTGGATGTGGGCGGGACCCTCGTGATTCCTCTCGAGTGGAGACGGGTATGTCGGGGAACTTCTTGATTTGCACCAAGGGTGTGAAGGACCCTTTCGAGGTTCCAGAGGTGAGGTGTGAACAGCCTCGAGACGCCTCAGTGGAAATGGGCCTCATCTCGCCTGGAGGGGAGAACCTCCTGGATTTTCTCGAGTTGCGGCAGGGCTTCTCGAGTAACGACGGGGACCTCAGGGACCCGCTCTGGTGGCCTCAGGAAAGGCCAGTCCCCATGCGAGTTGCTAGGGGACCTCTCGGGATTCCTCTCCCGTCCATGCCGGGGCCTCAGTCCTTGTGTGGAGTCGGGGCCGGAACCTGAGGATTCCTCTCCAGTGTTGCCATGGATCTTGGGGTGCTTCTGAGTCTCCCCAGGGGAGTCAGGCCTCGTCTCGAGTGGGGGCATGCACGTGCACTTTCCTCCCGAGCTGCAGCAGTAGTGTCACGCTTCCTGTCACGTGGATCAAGGGATCTGTGGCTTTCCCTCGAGGCTGTCCCTCGAGGCTTTCCCACGAGGCTTTCCCACAGGGCTGTGCCACGTGCCACCTTGGTGTGAGTCGATCCTCGGCGTGAAAGACGAGCCGGTGAAGGGAAAAGAGGTTCCTCTGGAATGGACTGAGACATCTGGGGGACTCTTGGAATGGTGGCACGACCCTGGAGTTCCTCTCGCCGTTCCTGTTGAGAGGGCCTCCTCTTGAGATGCGACGGGAACGCCGGGAACTCTTTCCCGACGAAGCAGGGAAAGGATCCCTCATCTCGAGCTACGAGGCGGAAACGGGGCTCCTCTGGATGTGGGCGGGACCCTCGTGATTCCTCTCGAGTGGAGACGGGTATGTCGGGGAACTTCTTGATTTGCACCAAGGGTGTGAAGGACCCTTTCGAAGTTCCAGAGGTGAGGTGTGATCAGCCTTGAGACGCCTCAGCGGAAATGGGCCTCATCTCGCCTGGAGGGGAGAACCTCCTGGATTTTCTCGAGTTGCGGCAGGTCTTCTCGAGTTACGACGGGGACCTCAGGGACCCGCTCTTGTGGCCTCAGGAAAGGCCAGTCCCCATGCGAGTTGCTAGGGGACCTCTTGGGATTCCTCTCCCGTCCATGCCGGGGCCTCAGTCCTTGTGTGGAGTCGGGGCCGGAACCTGAGGATTCCTCTCCAGTGTTGCCATGGATCTTGGGGTGCTTCTGAGTCTCCCCAGGGGAGTCAGGCCTCGTCTCGAGTGGGGCCATGCACGTGCGCATTCCTCCCGAGCTGCAGCAGTAGTGTCACGCTTCCTGTCACGTGGATCAAGGGATCTGTGGCTTTCCCTCGAGGCTGTCCCTCGAGGCTTTCCCACGAGTCTTTCCCACAGGGCTGTGCCACGTGCCACCTTGGTGTGAGTCGATCCTCGGCGTGAAAGACGAGCCGGTGAAGGGAAAAGAGGTTCCTCTGGAATGGACTGAGACATCTGGGGGACTCTTGGAATGGTGGCACGACCCTGGAGTTCCTCTCGCCGTTCCTGTTGAGAGGGCCTCCTCTTGAGATGCGACGGGAAGGCCGGGAACTCTTTCCCGACGAAGGAGGGAAAGGATCCCTCATCTCGAGCTACGAGGCGGAAACGGGGCTCCTCTGGATGTGGGCGGGACCCTCGTGATTCCTCTCGAGTGGAGACGGCTAGGTCGGGGAACTTCTTGATTTGCACCAAGGGTGTGAAGGACCCTTTCGAAGTTCCAGAGGTGAGGTGTGATCAGCCTCGAGACGCCTCAGCGGAAATGGGCCTCATCTCGCCTGGAGGGGAGAACCTCCTGGATTTTCTCGAGTTGTGGCAGGTCTTCTCGAGTTACGACGGGGACCTCAGGGACCCGCTCTGGTGGCCTCAGGAAAGGCCAGTCCCCATGCGAGTTGCTAAGGGACCTCTCGGGATTCCTCTCCCGTCCATGCCGGGGCCTCAGTCCTTGTGTGGAGTCGAGGCCGGAACCTGAGGATTCCTCTCCAGTGTTGCCATGGATCTTGGGGTGCTTCTGAGTCTCCCCAGGGGAGTCAGGCCTCGTCTCGAGTGGGGCCATGCAGGTGCGCTTTCCTCCCGAGCTGCAGCAGTAGTGTCACGCTTCCTGTCACGTGGATCAAGGGATCTGTGGCTTTCCCTCGAGGCTGTCCCTCGAGGCTTTCCCACGAGGCTTTCCCACAGGGCTGTGCCACGTGCCACCTTGGTGTGAGTCGATCCTCGGCGTGAAAGACGAGCCAGTGAAGGGAAAAGAGGTTCCACTGGAATGGACTGAGACATCTGGGGGACTCTTGGAATGGTGGCACGACCCTGGAGTTCCTCTCGCCGTTCCTGTTGAGAGGGCCTCCTCTTGAGATGCGACGGGAACGCCGGGAACTCTTTCCCGACGAAGGAGGGAAAGGATCCCTCATCTCGAGCTACGAGGCGGAAACGGGGCTCCTCTGGATGTGGGCGGGACCCTCGTGATTCCTCTCGAGTGGAGACGGCTAGGTCGGGGAACTTCTTGATTTGCACCAAGGGTGTGAAGGACCCTTTCGAAGTTCCAAAGGTGAGGTGTGATCAGCCTCGAGACGCCTCAGCGGAAATGGGCCTCATCTCGCCTGGAGGGGAGAACCTCCTGGATTTTCTCGAGTTGCGGCAGGTCTTCTCGAGTTACGACGGGGACCTCAGGGACCCGCTCTGGTGGCCTCAGGAAAGGCCAGTCCCCATGCGAGTTGCTAGGGGACCTCTCGGGATTCCTCTCCCGACCATGCCGGGGCCTCAGTCCTTGTGTGGAGTCGGGGCCGGAACCTGAGGATTCCTCTCCAGTGTTGCCATGGATCTTGGGGTGTTTCTGAGTCTCCCCAGGGGAGTCAGGCCTCGTCTCGAGTGGGGGCATGCACGTGCGCTTTCCTCCCGAGCTGCAGCAGTAGTGTCACGCTTCCTGTCACGTGGATCAAGGGATCTGTGGCTTTCCCTCGAGGCTGTCCCTCGAGGCTTTCCCACGAGGCTTTCCCAAAGGGCTGTGCCACGTGCCACCTTGGTGTGAGTCGATCCTCGGCGTGAAAGACGAGCCGGTGAAGGGAAAAGAGGTTCCTCTGGAATGGACTGAGACATCTGGGGGACTCTTGGAATGGTGGCACGACCCTGGAGTTCCTCTCGCCATTCCTGTTGAGAGGGCCTCCTCTTGAGATGCGACGGGAACGCCGGGAACTCTTTCCCGAAGAAGAAGGGAAAGGATCCCTCATCTCGAGCTACGAGGCGGAAACGGGGCTCCTCTGGATGTGGGCGGGACCCTCGTGATTCCTCTCGAGTGGAGACGGCTAGATCGGGGAACTTCTTGATTTGCACCAAGGGTGTGAAGGACCCTTTCGAAGTTCCAGAGGTGAGGTGTGATCAGCCTCGAGACGCCTCAGCGGAAATGGGCCTCATCTCGCCTGGAGGGGAGAACCTCCTGGATTTTCTCGAGTTGCGGCAGGTCTTCTCGAGTTACGACGGGGACCTCAGGGACCCGCTCTTGTGGCCTCAGGAAAGGCCAGTCCCCATGCGAGTTGCTAGGGGACCTCTCGGGATTCCTCTCCCGTCCATGCCGGGGCCTCACTCCTTGTGTGGAGTCGGGGCCGGAACCTGAGGATTCCTCTCCAGTGTTGCCATGGATCTTGGGGTGCTTCTGAGTCTCCCCAGGGAGTCAGGCCTCGTCTCGAGTGGGGGCATGCACGTGCGCTTTCCTCCCGAGCTGCAGCAGTAGTGTCACGCTTCCTGTTACGTGGATCAAGGGATCTGTGGCTTTCCCTCGAGGCTGTCCCTCGAGGCTTTCCCACGAGGCTTTCCCACAAGGCTGTGCCACGTACCACCTTGGTGTGAGTCGATCCTCGGCGTGAAAGACGAGCCGGTGAAGGGAAAAGAGGTTCCTCTGGAATGGACTGAGACATCTGGGGGACTCTTGGAATGGTGGCACGACCCTGGAGTTCCTCTCGCCGTTCCTGTTGAGAGGGCCTCCTCTTGAGATGCGACGGGAAAGCCGGGAACTCTTTCCTGACGAAGCAGGGAAAGGATCCCTCATCTCGAGCTACGAGGAGGAAACGGGGCTCCTCTGGATGTGGGCGGGACCCTCGTGATTCCTCTCGAGTGGAGACGGGTATGTCGGGGAACTTCTTGATTTGCACAAAAGGTGTGAAGGACCCTTTCGAATTCCAGAGGTGAGGTGTGATCAGCCTCGAGACGCCTCAGCGGAAATGGGCCTCATCTCGCCTGGAGGGGAGAACCTCTTGGATTTTCTCCAGTTGCGGCAGGTCTTCTCGAGTTACGACGGGGACCACAGGGACCCGCTCTGGTGGCCTCAGGAAAGGCCAGTCCCCATGCGAGTTGCTAGGCGACCTCTCGGGATTCCTCTCCCGTCCATGCCGGGGCCTCAGTCCTTGTGTGGAGTCGGGGCTGGAACCTGAGGATTCCTCTCCAGTGTTGCCATCGATCTTGGGGTGCTTCTGAGTCTCCCCAGGGGAGTCAGGCCTCGTCTCGAGTGGGGGCATGCACGTGCGCTTTCCTCCCGAGCTGCAGCAGTAGTGTCACGCTTCCTGTCACGTGGATCAAGGGATCTGTGGCTTTCCCTCGAGGCTGTCCCTCGAGTTTTCCCACGAGGCTTTCCCACAGGGCTGTGCCACGTGCCACCTTGGTGTGAGTCGATCCTCGGCGTGAAAGACGAGCCGGTGAAGGGAAAAGAGATTCCTCTGGAATGGACTGAGACATCTGGGGGAGTCTTGGAATGGTGGCACGACCCTGGAGTTCCTCTCGCCGTTCCTGTTGAGAGGGCCTCCTCTTGAGATGCGACGGGAACGCCGGGAACTCTTTCCCGACGAAGCAGGGAAAGGATCCCTCATCTCGAGCTACGAGGCGGAAACGGGGCTCCTCTGGATGTGGGCGGGACCCTCGTGATTCCTCTCGAGTGGAGACGGCTAGGTCGGGGAACATCTTGATTTGCACCAAGGGTGTTAAGGACCCTTTCGAAGTTCCAGAGGTGAGGTGTGATCAGCCTCGAGACGCCTCAGCGGAAATGGGCCTCATCTCGCCTGGAGGGGAGAACCTCCTGGATTTTCTCGAGTTGCGGCAGGTCTTCTCGAGTTACGACGGGGACCTCAGGGACCCGCTCTGGTGGCCTCAGGAAAGGCCAGTCCCCATGCGAGTTGCTAGGGGACCTCTCGGGATTCCTCTCCCGACCATGCCGGGGCCTCAGTCCTTGTGTGGAGTCGGGGCCGGAACCTGAGGATTCCTCTCCAGTGTTGCCATGGATCTTGGGGTGCTTCTGAGTCTCCCCAGGGGAGTCAGGACTCGTCTCGAGTGGGTGCATGCACGTGCGCTTTCCTCCCGAGCTGCAGCAGTAGTGTCACGCTTCCTGTCACGTGGATCAAGGGATCTGTGGCTTTCCCTCGAGGCTGTCCCTCGAGGCTTTCCCACGAGGCTTTCCCAAAGGGCTGTGCCAGGTGCCACCTTGGTGTGAGTCGATCCTCGGCGTGAAAGACGAGCCGGTGAAGGGAAAAGAGGTTCCTCTGGAATGGACTGAGACATCTGGGGGACTCTTGGAATGGTGGCACGACCCTGGAGTTCCTCTCGCCATTCCTGTTGAGAGGGCCTCCTCTTGAGATGCGACGGGAACGCCGGGAACTCTTTCCCGAAGAAGAAGGGAAAGGATCCCTCATCTCGAGCTACGAGGCGGAAACGGGGCTCCTCTGGATGTGGGCGGGACCCTCGTGATTCCTCTCGAGTGGAGACGGCTAGATCGGGGAACTTCTTGATTTGCACCAAGGGTGTGAAGGACCCTTTCGAAGTTCCAGAGGTGAGGTGTGATCAGCCTCGAGACGCCTCAGCGGAAATGGGCCTCATCTCGCCTGGAGGGGAGAACCTCCTGGATTTTCTCGAGTTGCGGCAGGTCTTCTCGAGTTACGACGGGGACCTCAGGGACCCGCTCTTGTGGCCTCAGGAAAGGCCAGTCCCCATGCGAGTTGCTAGGGGACCTCTCGGGATTCCTCTCCCGTCCATGCCGGGGCCTCACTCCTTGTGTGGAGTCGGGGCCGGAACCTGAGGATTCCTCTCCAGTGTTGCCATGGATCTTGGGGTGCTTCTGAGTCTCCCCAGGGAGTCAGGCCTCGTCTCGAGTGGGGGCATGCACGTGCGCTTTCCTCCCGAGCTGCAGCAGTAGTGTCACGCTTCCTGTTACGTGGATCAAGGGATCTGTGGCTTTCCCTCGAGGCTGTCCCTCGAGGCTTTCCCACGAGGCTTTCCCACAAGGCTGTGCCACGTACCACCTTGGTGTGAGTCGATCCTCGGCGTGAAAGACGAGCCGGTGAAGGGAAAAGAGGTTCCTCTGGAATGGACTGAGACATCTGGGGGACTCTTGGAATGGTGGCACGACCCTGGAGTTCCTCTCGCCGTTCCTGTTGAGAGGGCCTCCTCTTGAGATGCGACGGGAAAGCCGGGAACTCTTTCCTGACGAAGCAGGGAAAGGATCCCTCATCTCGAGCTACGAGGCGGAAACGGGGCTCCTCTGGATGTGGGCGGGACCCTCGTGATTCCTCTCGAGTGGAGACGGCTAGATCGGGGAACTTCTTGATTTGCACCAAGGGTGTGAAGGACCCTTTCGAAGTTCCAGAGGTGAGGTGTGATCAGCCTCGAGACGCCTCAGCGGAAATGGGCCTCATCTCGCCTGGAGGGGAGAACCTCCTGGATTTTCTCGAGTTGCGGCAGGTCTTCTCGAGTTACGACGGGGACCTCAGGGACCCGCTCTGGTGGCCTCAGGAAAGGCCAGTCCCCATGCGAGTTGCTAGGGGACCTCTCAGGATTCCTCTCCCGACCATGCCGGGGCCTCAGTCCTTGTGTGGAGTCGGGGCCGGAACCTGAGGATTCCTCTCCAGTGTTGCCATGGATCTTGGGGTGCTTCTGAGTCTCCCCAGGGGAGTCAGGCCTCGTCTCGAGTGGGGGCATGCACGTGCGCTTTCCTCCCGAGCTGCAGCAGTAGTGTCACGCTTCCTGTCACGTGGATCAAGGGATCTGTGGCTTTCCCTCGAGGCTGTCCCTCGAGGCTTTCCCACGAGGCTTTCCCAAAGGGCTGTGCCAGGTGCCACCTTGGTGTGAGTCGATCCTCGGCGTGAAAGACGAGCCGGTGAAGGGAAAAGAGGTTCCTCTGGAATGGACTGAGACATCTGGGGGACTCTTGGAATGGTGGCACGACCCTGGAGTTCCTCTCGCCGTTCCTGTTGAGAGGGCCTCCTCTTGAGATGCGACGGGAACGCCGGGAACTCTTTCCCGACGAAGCAGGGAAAGGATCCCTCATCTCGAGCTACGAGGCGGAAACGGGGCTCCTCTGGATGTGGGCGGGACCCTCGTGATTCCTCTCGAGTGGAGACGGCTAGGTCGGGGAACTTCTTGATTTGCACCAAGGGTGTTAAGGACCCTTTCGAAGTTCCAGAGGTGAGGTGTGATCAGCCTCGAGACGCCTCAGCGGAAATGGGCCTCATCTCGCCTGGAGGGGAGAACCTCCTGGATTTTCTCGAGTTGCGGCAGGTCTTCTCGAGTTACGACGGGGACCTCAGGGACCCGCTCTGGTGGCCTCAGGAAAGGCCAGTCCCCATGCGAGTTGCTAGGGGACCTCTCGGGATTCCTCTCCCGACCATGCCGGGGCCTCAGTCCTTGTGTGGAGTCGGGGCCGGAACCTGAGGATTCCTCTCCAGTGTTGCCATGGATCTTGGGGTGCTTCTGAGTCTCCCCAGGGGAGTCAGGCCTCGTCTCGAGTGGGGGCATGCACGTGCGCTTTCCTCCCGAGCTGCAGCAGTAGTGTCACGCTTCCTGTCACGTGGATCAAGGGATCTGTGGCTTTCCCTCGAGGCTGTCCCTCGAGGCTTTCCCACGAGGCTTTCCCAAAGGGCTGTGCCACGTGCCACCTTGGTGTGAGTCGATCCTCGGCGTGAAAGACGAGCCGGTGAAGGGAAAAGAGGTTCCTCTGGAATGGACTGAGACATCTGGGGGACTCTTGGAATGGTGGCACGACCCTGGAGTTCCTCTCGCCGTTCCTGTTGAGAGGGCCTCCTCTTGAGATGCGACGGGAACGCCGGGAACTCTTTCCCGACGAAGCAGGGAAAGGATCCCTCATCTCGAGCTACGGGGCGGAAACGGGGCTCCTCTGGATGTGGGCGGGACCCTCGTGATTCCTCTCGAGTGGAGACGGCTAGGTCGGGGAACTTCTTGATCTGCACCAAGGGTGTTAAGGACCCTTTCGAAGTTCCAGAGGTGAGGTGTGATCAGCCTCGAGACGCCTCAGCGGAAATGGGCCTCATCTCGCCTGGAGGGGAGAACCTCCTGGATTTTCTCGAGTTGCGGCAGGTCTTCTCGAGTTACGACGGGGACCTCAGGGACCCGCTCTGGTGGCCTCAGGAAAGGCCAGTCCCCATGCGAGTTGCTAGGGGACCTCTCGGGATTCCTCTCCCGTCCATGCCGGGGCCTCAGTCCTTGTGTGGAGTCGGGGCCGGAACCTGAGGATTCCTCTCCAGTGTTGCCATGGATCTTGGGGTGCTTCTGAGTCTCCCCAGGGGAGTCAGGCCTCGTCTCGAGTGGGGGCATGCACGTGCACTTTCCTCCCGAGCTGCAGCAGTAGTGTCACGCTTCCTGTCACGTGGATCAAGGGATCTGTGGCTTTCCCTCTAGGCTGTCCCTCGAGGCTTTCCCACGAGGCTTTCCCACAGGGCTGTGCCACGTGCCACCTTGGTGTGAGTCGATCCTCGGCGTGAAAGACGAGCCGGTGAAGGGAAAAGAGGTTCCTCTGGAATGGACTGAGACATCTGGGGGACTCTTGGAATGGTGGCACGACCCTGGATTTCCTCTCGCCGTTCCTGTTGAGAGGGCCTCCCCTTGAGATGCGACGGGAACGCCGGGAACTCTTTCCCGACGAAGCAGGGAAAGGATCCCTCATCTCGAGCTACGAGGCGGAAACGGGGCTCCTCTGGATGTGGGCGGGACCCTCGTGATTCCTCTCGAGTGGAGACGGGTATGTCGGGGAACTTCTTGATTTGCACCAAGGGTGTGAAGGACCCTTTCGAAGTTCCAGAGGTGAGGTGTGATCAGCCTCGAGACGCCTCAGCGGAAATGGGCCTCATCTCGCCTGGAGGGGAGAACCTCCTGGATTTTCTCGAGTTGCGGCAGGTCTTCTCGAGTTACGACGGGGACCTCAGGGACCCGCTCTGGTGGCCTCAGGAAAGGCCAGTCCCCATGGGAGTTGCTAGGGGACCTCTCGGGATTCCTCTCCCGTCCATGCCGGGGCCTCAGTCCTTGTGTGGAGTCGGGGCCGGAACCTGAGGATTCCTCTCCAGTGTTGCCATGGATCTTGGGGTGCTTCTGAGTCTCCCCAGGGGAGTCAGGCCTCGTCTCGAGTGGGGGCATGCACGTGCACTTTCCTCCCGAGCTGCAGCAGTAGTGTCACGCTTCCTGTCACGTGGATCAAGGGATCTGTGGCTTTCCCTCGAGGCTGTCCCTCGAGGCTTTCCCACGAGGCTTTCCCACAGGGCTGTGCCACGTGCCACCTTGGTGTGAGTCGATCCTCGGCGTGAAAGACGAGCCGGTGAAGGGAAAAGAGGTTCCTCTGGAATGGACTGAGACATCTGGGGGACTCTTGGAATGGTGGCACGACCCTGGAGTTCCTCTCGCCGTTCCTGTTGAGAGGGCCTCCTCTTGAGATGCGACGGGAACGCCGGGAACTCTTTCCCGACGAAGCAGGGAAAGGATCCCTCATCTCGAGCTACGAGGCGGGAACGGGGCTTCTCTGGATGTGGGCGGGACCCTCGTGATTCCTCTCGAGTGGAGACGGCTAGGTCGGGGAACTTCTTGATTTGCACCAAGGGTGTGAAGGACCCTTTCGATTTTCCAGAGGTGAGGTGTGATCAGCCTCGAGACGCCTCAGCGGAAATGGGCCTCATCTCGCCTGGAGGGGAGAACCTCCTCGATTTTCTCGAGTTGCGGCAGGTCTTCTCGAGTTACGACGGGGACCTCAGGGACCCGCTCTGGTGGCCTCAGGAAAGGCCAGTCCCCATGCGAGTTGCTAGGGGACCTCTCGGGATTCCTGTCCCGTTCATGCCGGGGCCTCAGTCTTGTGTGGAGTCGGGGCCGGAACCTGAGGATTCCTCTCCAGTGTTGCATGGATCTTGGGGTGCTTCTGAGTCTCCCCAGGGGAGTCAGGCCTCTTCTCGATTGGGGGCATGCACGTGCGCTTTCCTCCCGAGCTGCAGCAATAGTGTCACGCTTCCTGTCACGTGGATCAAGGGATCTGTGGCTTTCCCTCGAGGCTGTCCCTCGAGGCTTTCCCACGAGGCTTTCCCACAGGGCTGTGCCACGTGCCACCTTGGTGTGAGTCGATCCTCGGCGTGAAAGACGAGCCGGTGAAGGGAAAAGAGGTTCCTCTGGAATGGACTGAGACATCTGGGGGACTCTTGGAATGGTGGCACGACCCTGGAGTTCCTCTCGCCGTTCCTGTTGAGAGGGCCTCCTCTTGAGATGCGACGGGAACGCCGGGAACTCTTTCCTGACGAAGCGGGGAAAGGATCCCTCATCTCGAACTACGAGGCGGAAACGGGGCTCCTCTGGATGTGGGCGGGACCCTCGTGATTCCTCTCGAGTGGAGACGGGTATGTCGGGGAACTTCTTGATTTGCACCAAGGGTGTGAAGGACCCTTTCGAAGTTCCAGAGGTGAGGTGTGATCAGCCTCGAGACGCCTCAGCGGAAATGGGCCTCATCTCGCCTGGAGGGGAGAACCTCCTGGATTTTCTCGAGTTGCGGCAGGCCTTCTCGAGTTACGACGGCGACCTCAGGGACCCGCTCTGGTGGCCTCAGGAAAGGCCAGTCCCCATGCGAGTTGCTAGGGGACCTCTCGGGTTTCCTCTCCCGTCCATGCCGGGGCCTCAGTCCTTGTGTGGATTCGGGGCCGGAAACTGAGGATTCCTCTCCCGTGTTTCCATGGATCTTGGGGTGCTTCTGTGTCTCCCCAGGGGAGTCAGTCCTCGTCTCGAGTGGGGGCATGCACGTGCACTTTCCTCCCGAGCTGCAGCAGTAGTGTCACGCTTCCTGTCACGTGGATCAAGGGATCTGTGGCTTTCCCTCGAGGCTGTTCCTCGAGGCTTTCCCACGAGGCTTTCCCACAGGGCTGTGCCACGTGCCACCTTGGTGTGAGTCGATCCTCGGCGTGAAAGACGAGCCGGTGAAGGGGAAAGAGGTTCCTCTGGAATGGACTGAGACATCTTGGGGACTCTTGGAATGGTGGCACGACCCTGGAGTTCCTCTCGCCATTCCTGTTGAGAGGGCCTCCTCTTGAGATGCGACTGGAACGCCGGGAACTCTTTCCCGACGAAGCAGGGAAAGGATCCCTTATCTCGAGCTACGAGGCGGAAACGGGGCTCCTCTGGATGTGGGCGGGACACTCGTGATTCCTCTCGAGTGGAGACGGGTATGTCGGGGAATTTCTTGATTTGCACCAAGGGTGTGAAGGACCCTTTCGAAGTTCCAGAGGTGAGGTGTGATCAGCCTCGAGACGCCTCAGCGGAAATGGGCCTCATCTCGCCTGGAGGGGAGAACCTCCTCGATTTTCTCGAGTTGCGGCAGGTCTTCTCGAGTTACGACGGGGACCTCAGGGACCCGCTCTGGTGGCCTCAGGAAAGGCCAGTCCCCATGCGAGTTGCTAGGGGACCTCTCGGGATTCCTCTCCCGTCCATGCCGGGGCCTCAGTCCTTGTGTGGAGTCGGGGCCGGAACCTGAGGATTCCTCTCCAGTGTTGCATGGATCTTGGGGTGCTTCTGAGTCTCCCCAGGGGAGTCAGGCCTCGTCTCGATTGGGGGCATGCACGTGCGCTTTCCTCCCGAGCTGCAGCAATAGTGTCACGCTTCCTGTCACGTGGATCAAGGGATCTGTGGCTTTACCTCGAGGCTGTCCCTCGAGGCTTTCCCACGAGGCTTTCCCACAGGGCTGTGCCACGTGCCACCTTGGTGTGAGTCGATCCTCGGCGTGAAAGACGAGCCGGTGAAGGGAAAAGAGGTTCCTCTGGAATGGACTGAGACATCCGGGGGACTCTTGGAATGGTGGCACGACCCTGGAGTTCCTCTCGCCGTTCCTGTTGAGAGGGCCTCCTCTTGAGATGCGACGGGAACGACGGGAACTCTTTCCCGACGAAGCAGGGAAAGGATCCCTCATCTCGAGCTACGAGGCGGAAACGGGGCTCCTCTGGATGTGGGCGGGACCCTCGTGATTCCTCTCGAGTGGAGACAGGTATGTCGGGGAACTTCTTGATTTGCACCAAGGGTGTGAAGGACCCTTTCGAAGTTCCAGAGGTGAGGTGTGATCAGCCTCGAGACGCCTCAGCGGAAATGGGCCTCATCTCGCCTGGAGGGGAGAACCTCCTGGATTTTCTCGAGTTGCGGCAGGTCTTCTCGAGTTACGACGGGGACCTCAGGGACCCGCTCTGGTGGCCTCAGGAAAGGCCAGTCCCCATGCGAGTTGCTAGGGGACCTCTCGGGATTCCTCTCCCGTCCATGCCGGGGCCTCAGTCCTTGTGTGGAGTCGGGGCCGGAACCTGAGGATTCCTCTCCAGTGTTGCCATGGATCTTGGGGTGCTTCTGAGTCTCCCCAGGGGAGTCAGGCCTCGTCTCGAGTGGGGGCATGCACGTGCACTTTCCTCCCGAGCTGCAGCAGTAGTGTCACGCTTCCTGTCACGTGGATCAAGGGATCTGTGGCTTTCCCTCTAGGCTGTCCCTCGAGGCTTTCCCACGAGGCTTTCCCACAGGGCTGTGCCACGTGCCACCTTGGTGTGAGTCGATCCTCGGCGTGAAAGACGAGCCGGTGAAGGGAAAAGAGGTTCCTCTGGAATGGACTGAGACATCTGGGGGACTCTTGGAATGGTGGCACGACCCTGGAGTTCCTCTCGCCGTTCCTGTTGAGAGGGCCTCCTCTTGAGATGCGACGGGAACGCCGGGAACTCTTTCCCGACGAAGCAGGGAAAGGATCCCTCATCTCGAGCTACGAGGCGGAAACGGGGCTCCTCTGGATGTGGGCGGGACCCTCGTGATTCCTCTCGAGTGGAGACGGGTATGTCGGGGAACTTCTTGATTTGCACCAAGGGTGTGAAGGACCCTTTCGAAGTTCCAGAGGTGAGGTGTGATCAGCCTTGAGACGCCTCAGCGGTAATGGGCCTCATCTCGCCTGGAGGGGAGAACCTCCTGGATTTTCTCGAGTTGCGGCAGGTCTTCTCGAGTTACGACGGGGACCTCAGGGACCCGCTCTGGTGGCCTCAGGAAAGGCCAGTCCCCATGCGAGTTGCTAGGGGACCTCTCGGGATTCCTCTCCCGTCCATGCCGGGGCCTCAGTCCTTGTGTGGAGTCGGGGCCGGAACCTGAGGATTCCTCTCCAGTGTTGCCATGGATCTTGGGGTGCTTCTGAGTCTCCCCAGGGGAGTCAGGCCTCGTCTCGAGTGGGGGCATGCACGTGCGCTTTCCTCCCAAGCTGCAGCAGTAGTGTCACGCTTCCTGTCACGTGGATCAAGGGATCTGTGGCTTTCCCTCGAGGCTGTCCCTCGAGGCTTTCCCACGAGGCTTTCCCACAGGGCTGTGCCACGTGCCACCTTGGTGTGAGTCGATCCTCGGCGTGAAAGACGAGCCGGTGAAGGGAAAAGAGGTTCCTCTGGAATGGACTGAGACATCTGGGGGACTCTTGGAATGGTGACACGACCCTGGAGTTCCTCTCGCCGTTCCTGTTGAGAGGGCCTCCTCTTGAGATGCGACGGGAACGCCGGGAACTCTTTCCCGACGAAGCAGGGAAAGGATCCCTCATCTCGAGCTACGAGGCGGAAACGGGGCTTCTCTGGATGTGGGCGGGACCCTCGTGATTCCTCTCGAGTGGAGACGGCTAGGTCGGGGAACTTCTTGATTTGCACCAAGGGTGTGAAGGACCCTTTCGATTTTCCAGAGGTGAGGTGTGATCAGCCTCGAGACGCCTCAGCGGAAATGGGCCTCATCTCGCCTGGAGGGGAAAACCTCCTCGATTTTCTCGAGTTGCGGCAGGTCTTCTCGAGTTACGACGGGGACCTCAGGGACCCGCTCTCGTGGCCTCAGGAAAGGCCAGTCCCCATGCGAGTTGCTAGGGGACCTCTCGGGATTCTTCTCCCGTCCAGGCCGGGGCCTCAGTCCTTGTGTGGAGTCGGGGCCGGAACCTGAGGATTCCTCTCCAGTGTTGCCATGGATCTTGGGGTGCTTCTGAGTCTCCCCAGGGGAGTCAGGCCTCGTCTCGAGTGGGGACATGCACGTGCGCTTTCCTCCCGAGCTGCAGCAGTAGTGTCACGCTTCCTGTCACGTGGATCATGGGATCTGTGGCTTTCCCTCGAGGCTGTCCCTCGAGGCTTTCCCACGAGGCTTTCCCACAGGGCTGTGCCACGTGCCACCTTGATGTGAGTCGATCCTCGGCGTGAAAGACGAGCCGGTGAAGGGAAAAGAGGTTCCTCTGGAATGGACTGAGACTTCTGGGGGACTCTTGGAATGGTGGCACGACCCTGGAGTTCCTCTCGCCGTTCCTGTTGAGAGGGCCTCCTCTTGAGATGCGACGGGAACGCCGGGAACTCTTTCCCGACGAAGCAGGGAAAGGATCCCTCATCTCGAGCTACGAGGCGGAAACGGGGCTCCTCTGGATGTGGGCGGGACCCTCGTGATTCCTCTCGAGTGGAGACGGGTATGTCGGGGAACTTCTTGATTTGCACCAAGGGTGTGAAGGACCCTTTCGAAGTTCCAGAGGTGAGGTGTGATCAGCCTTGAGACGCCTCAGCGGAAATGGGCCTCATCTCGCCTGGAGGGGAGAACCTCCTGGATTTTCTCGAGTTGCGGCAGGTCTTCTCGAGTTACGACGGGGACCTCAGGGACCCGCTCTGGTGGCCTCAGGAAAGGCCAGTCCCCATGCGAGTTGCTAGGGGACCTCTCGGGATTCCTCTCCCGTCCATGCAGGGGCCTCAGTCCTTGTGTGGAGTCGGGGCCGGAACCTGAGGATTCCTCTCCAGTGTTGCCATGGATCTTGGGGTGCTTCTGAGTCTCCCCAGGGGAGTCAGGCCTCGTCTCGAGTGGGGGCATGCACGTGCGCTTTCCTCCCGAGCTGCAGCAGTAGTGTCACGCTTCCTGTCACGTGGATCAAGGGATCTGTGGGTTTCCCTCGAGGCTGTCCCTCGAGGCTTTCCCACGAGGCTTTCCCACAGGGCTGTGCCACGTGCCACCTTGGTGTGAGTCGATCCTCGGCGTGAAAGACGAGCCGGTGAAGGGAAAAGAGGTTCCTCTGGAATGGACTGAGACATCTGGGGGACTCTTGGAATGGTGGCACGACCCTGGAGTTCCTCTCGCCGTTCCTGTTGAGAGGGCCTCCTCTTGAGATGCGACGGGAACGCCGGGAACTCTTTCCCGACGAAGCAGGGAAAGGATCCCTCATCTCGAGCTACGAGGCGGAAACGGGGCTCCTCTGGATGTGGGCGGGACCCTCGTGATTCCTCTCGAGTGGAGACGGGTATGTCGGGGAACTTCTTGATTTGCACCAAGGGTGTGAAGGACCCTTTCGATTTTCCAGAGGTGAGGTGTGATCAGCCTCGAGACGCCTCAGCGGAAATGGGCCTCATCTCGCCTGGAGGGGAGAACCTCCTGGATTTTCTCGAGTTGCGGCAGGTCTTCTCGAGTTACGACGGGGACCTCAGGGACCCGCTCTGGTGGCCTCAGGAAAGGCCAGTCCCCATGCGAGTTGCTAGGGGACCTCTCGGGATTCCTCTCCCGTCCATGCCGGGGCCTCAGTCCTTGTGTGGAGTCGGGGCCGGAACCTGAGGATTCCTCTCCAGTGTTGCCATGGATCTTGGGGTGCTTCTGAGTCTCCCCAGGGGAGTCAGGCCTCGTCTCGAGTGGGGACATGCACGTGCGCTTTCCTCCCGAGCTGCAGCAGTAGTTTCACGCTTCCTGTCACGTGGATCAAGGGATCTGTGGCTTTCCCTCGAGGCTGTCCCTCGAGGCTTTCCCACGAGGCTTTCCCACAGGGCTGTGCCACGTGCCACCTTGGTGTGAGTCGATCCTCGGCGTGAAAGACGAGCCGGTGAAGGGAAAAGAGGTTCCTCTGGAATGGACTGAGACTTCTGGGGGACTCTTGGAATGGTGGCACGACCCTGGAGTTCCTCTCGCCGTTCCTGTTGAGAGGGCCTCCTCTTGAGTTGCGACGGTAACGCCGGGAACTCTTTCCCGACGAAGCAGGGAAAGGATCCCTCATCTCGAGCTACGAGGCGGGAACGGGGCTCCTCTGGATGTGGACGGGACCCACGTGATTCCTCTCGAGTGGAGACGGCTAGGTCGGGGAACTTCTGATTTGCACCAAGGGTGTGAAGGAGCCTTTCGAAGTTCCAGAGGTGAGGTGTGATCAGCCTCGAGACGCCTCAGCGGAAATGGGCCTCATCTCGCCTGGAGGGGAGAACCTCCTGGATTTTCTCGAGTTGCGGCAGGTCTTCTCGAGTTACGACGGGGACCACAGGGACCCGCTCTGGTGGCCTCAGGAAAGGCCAGTCCCCATGCGAGTTGCTAGGGGACCTCTCGGGATTCCTCTCCCGTCCATGCAGGGGCCTCGGTCCTTTTGTGGATCCGTGTCCGGAACCTGAGGATTCCTCTCCAGTGTTGCCATGGATCTTGGGGTGCTTCTGAGTCTCCCCAGGGGAGTCAGGCCTCGTCTCGAGTTGGGGCATGCACGTGCGCTTTCCTCCCGAGCTGCAGCAGTAGTGTCACGCTTCCTGTCACGTGGATCAAGGGATCTGTGGCTTTCCCTCGAGGCTGTCCCTCGAGGCTTTCCCACGAGGCTTTCCCACAGGGCTGTGCCACGTGCCACCTTGGTGTGAGTCGATCCTCGGCGTGAAAGACGAGCCGATGAAGGGAAAAGAGGTTCCTCTGGAATGGACTGAGACATCTGGGGGACTCTTGGAATGGTGGCACGACCCTGGAGTTCCTCTCGCCGTTCCTGTTGAGAGGGCCTCCTCTTGAGATGCGACCGGAAGGCCGGGAACTCTTTCCCGACGAACCAGGGAAAGGATCCCTCATCTCGAGCTACGAGGTGGAAACGGGGCTCCTCTGGATGTGGGCGGCACCCTCGTGATTCCTCTCGAGTGGAGACGGCTAGATCGGGGAACTTCTTGATTTGCACCAAGGGTGTGAAGGACCCTTTCGAAGTTCCAGAGGTGATGTGTGATCAGCCTCGAGACGCCTCAGCGGAAATGGGCCTCATCTCGCCTGGAGGGGAGAACCTCCTCGATTTTCTCGAGTTGCGGCAGGTCTTCTCGAGTTACGACGGGGACCTCAGGGACCCGCTCTGGTGGCCTCAGGAAAGGCCAGTCCCCATGCGAGTTGCTAGGGGACCTCTCGGGATTCCTCTCCCGTCCATGCCGGGGCCTCAGTCCTTGTGTGGAGTCGGGGCCGGAACCTGAGGATTCCTCTCCAGTGTTGCCATGGATCTTGGGGTGCTTCTGAGTCTCCCCAGGGGAGTCAGGCCTCGTCTCGAGTGGGGGCATGCACGTGCGCTTTCCTCCCGAGCTGCAGCAGTAGTGTCACGCTTCCTGTCACGTGGATCAAGGGATCTGTGGCTTTCCCTCGAGGCTGTCCCTCGAGGCTTTCCCACGAGGCTTTCCCACAGGGCTGTGCCACGTGCCACCTTGGTGTGAGTCGATCCTCGGCGTGAAAGACGAGCCGGTGAAGGGAAAAGAGGTTCCTCTGGAATGGACTGAGACATCTGGGGGACTCTTGGAATGGTGGCACGACCCTGGAGTTCCTCTCGCCGTTCCTGTTGAGAGGGCCTCCTCTTGAGATGCGACGGGAACGCCGGGAACTCTTTCCCGACGAAGCAGGGAAAGGATCCCTCATCTCGAGCTACGAGGCGGAAACGGGGCTCCTCTGGATGTGGGCGGGACCCTCGTGATTCCTCTCGAGTGGAGACGGGTATGTCGGGGAACTTCTTGATTTGCACCAAGGGTGTGAAGGACCCTTTCGATGTTCCAGAGGTGAGGTGTGATCAGCCTCGAGACGCCTCAGCGGAAATGGGCCTCATCTCGCCTGGAGGGGAGAACCTCCTGGATTTTCTCGAGTTGCGGCAGGTCTTCTCGAGTTACGACGGCGACCTCAGGGACCCGCTCTGCTGGCCTCAGGAAAGGCCAGTCCCCATGCGAGTTGCTAGGGGACCTCTCGGGATTCCTCTCCCGTCCATGCCGGGGCCTCAGTCCTTGTGTGGAGTCGGGGCCGGAACCTGAGGATTCCTCTCCAGTGTTGCCATGGATCTTGGGGTGCTTCTGAGTCTCCCCAGGGGAGTCAGGCCTCGTCTCGAGTTGGGGCATGCACGTGCACTTTCCTCCCGCGCTGCAGCAGTAGTGTCACGCTTCTTGTCACGTGGATCAAGGGATCTGTGGCTTTCCCTCTAGGCTGTCCCTCGAGGCTTTCCCACGAGGCTTTCCCACAGGGCTGTGCCACGTGCCACCTTGGTATGAGTCGATCCTCGGCGTGAAAGACGAGCCGGTGAAGGGAAAAGAGGTTCCTCTGGAATGGACTGAGACATCTGGGGGACTCTTGGAATGGTGGCACGACCCTGGAGTTCCTCTCGCCGTTCCTGTTGAGAGGGCCTCCTCTTGAGATGCGACGGGAACGCCGGGAACTCTTTCCCGACGAAGCAGGGAAAGGATCCCTCATCTCGAGCTACGAGGCGGAAACGGGGCTCCTCTGGATGTGGGCGCGACCCTCGTGATTCCTCTCGAGTGGAGACGGGTATGTCGGGGAACTTCTTGGTTTGCACCAAGGGTGTGAAGGACCCTTTCGATGTTCCAGAGGTGAGGTGTGATCAGCCTCGAGACGCCTCAGCGGAAATGGGCCTCATCTCGCCTGGAGGGGAGAACCTCCTGGATTTTCTCGAGTTGTGGCAGGTCTTCTCGAGTTACGACGGGGACCTCAGGGACCCGCTCTGGTGGCCTCAGGAAAGGCCAGTCCCCATGCGAGTTGCTAGGGGACCTCTCGGGATTCCTCTCCCGTCCATGCCGGGCCTCAGTACTTGTGTGGAGTCGGGGCCGGAACCTGAGGATTCCTCTCCAGTGTTGCCATGGATCTTGGGGTGCTTCTGAGTCTCCCCAGGGGAGTCAGGCCTCGTCTCGAGTGGGGGCATGCACGTGCGCTTTCCTCCCGAGCTGCAGCAGTAGTGTCACGCTTCCTGTCACGTGGATCAAGGGATCTGTGGCTTTCCCTCGAGGCTGTCCCTCGAGGCTTTCCCACGAGGCTTTCCCACAGGGCTGTGCCACGTGCCACCTTGGTATGAGTCGATCCTCGGCGTGAAAGACGAGCCGGTGAAGGGAAAAGAGGTTCCTCTGGAATGGACTGAGACATCTGGGGGACTCTTGGAATGGTGGCACGACCCTGGAGTTCCTCTCGCCGTTCCTGTTGAGAGGGCCTCCTCTTGAGATGCGACGGGAATGCCGGGAACTCTTTCCCGACGAAGCAGGGAAAGGATCCCTCATCTCGAGCTACGAGGCGGGAACGGGGCTCCTCTGGATGTGGGCGGGACCCACGTGATTCCTCTCGAGTGGAGACGGCTAGGTCGGGGTCTTCTTGATTTGCACCATGGGTGTGAAGGAGCCTTTCGAAGTTTCAGAGGTGAGGTGTGATCAGCCTCGAGACGCCTCAGCGGAAATGGGCCTCATCTCGCCTGGAGGGGAGAACCTCCTGGATTTTCTCGAGTTGCGGCAGGTCTTCTCGAGTTACGACGGGGACCTCAGGGACCCGCTCTGGTGGCCTCAGGAAAGGCCAGTCCCCATGCGAGTTGCTAGGGGACCTCTCGGGATTCCTCTCCCGTCCATGCAGGGGCCTCAGTCCTTTTGTGGATTCGGGTCCGGAACCTGAGGATTCCTCTCCAGTGTTGCCATGGATCTTGGGGTGCTTCTGAGTCTCCCCAGGGGAGTCAGGCCTCGTCTCGAGTGGGGGCATGCACGTGCGCTTTCCTCCCGAGCTGCAGCAGTAGTGTCACGCTTCCTGTCACGTGGATCAAGGGATCTGTGGCTTTCCCTCTAGGCTGTCCCTCGAGGCTTTCCCACGAGGCTTTCCCACAGGGCTGTGCCACGTGGCACCTTGGTCTGAGTCGATCCTCGGCGTGAAAGACGAACCGGTGAAGGGAAAAGAGGTTCCTCTGGAATGGACTGAGACATCTGGGGGACTCTTGGAATGGTGGCACGACCCTGGAGTTCCTCTCGCCGTTCCTGTTGAGAGGGCCTCCTCTTGAGATGCGACGGGAACGCCGGGAACTCTTACCCGACGAAGGAGGGAAAGGATCCCTCATCTCGAGCTACGAGGCGGAAACGGGGCTCCTCTGGATGTGGGCGGGACCCTCGTGATTCCTCTCGAGTGGAGACGGCTAGGTCGGGGAACTTCTTGATTTGCACCAAGGGTGTGAAGGACCCTTTCGAAGTTCCAGAGGTGAGGTGTGATCAGCCTCGAGACGCCTCATCGGAAATGGGCCTCATCTCGCCTGGAGGGGAGAACCTCCTGGATTTTCTCGAGTTGCGGCAGGTCTTCTCGAGTTACGACGGGGAACTCAGGGACCCGCTCTGGTGGCCTCAGGAAAGGCCAGTCCCCATGCGAGTTGCTAGGGGACCTCTCGGGATTCCTCTCCCGTCCATGCCGGGGCCTCAGTCCTTGTGTGGAGTCGGGGCCGGAACCTGAGGATTCCTCTCCAGTGTTGCCATGGATCTTGGGGTGCTTCTGAGTCTCCCCAGGGGAGTCAGGCCTCGTCTCGAGTGGGGGCATGCACGTGCGCTTTCCTCCCGAGCTGCAGCAGTAGTGTCACGCTTCCTGTCACGTGGATCAAGGGATCTGTGGCTTTCCCTCGAGGCTGTCCCTCGAGGCTTTCCCACGAGGCTTTCCCACAGGGCTGTGCCACGTGCCACCTTGGTATGAGTCGATCCTCGGCGTGAAAGACGAGCCGGTGAAGGGAAAAGAGGTTCCTCTGGAATGGACTGAGACATCTGGGGGACTCTTGGAATGGTGGCACGACCCTGGAGTTCCTCTCGCCGTTCCTGTTGAGAGGGCCTCCTCTTGAGATGCGACGGGAATGCCGGGAACTCTTTCCCGACGAAGCAGGGAAAGGATCCCTCATCTCGAGCTACGAGGCGGGAACGGGGCTCCTCTGGATGTGGGCGGGACCCACGTGATTCCTCTCGAGTGGAGACGGCTAGGTCGGGGTCTTCTTGATTTGCACCATGGGTGTGAAGGAGCCTTTCGAAGTTTCAGAGGTGAGGTGTGATCAGCCTCGAGACGCCTCAGCGGAAATGGGCCTCATCTCGCCTGGAGGGGAGAACCTCCTGGATTTTCTCGAGTTGCGGCAGGTCTTCTCGAGTTACGACGGGGACCTCAGGGACCCGCTCTGGTGGCCTCAGGAAAGGCCAGTCCCCATGCGAGTTGCTAGGGGACCTCTCGGGATTCCTCTCCCGTCCATGCAGGGGCCTCAGTCCTTTTGTGGATTCGGGTCCGGAACCTGAGGATTCCTCTCCAGTGTTGCCATGGATCTTGGGGTGCTTCTGAGTCTCCCCAGGGGAGTCAGGCCTCGTCTCGAGTGGGGGCATGCACGTGCGCTTTCCTCCCGAGCTGCAGCAGTAGTGTCACGCTTCCTGTCACGTGGATCAAGGGATCTGTGGCTTTCCCTCTAGGCTGTCCCTCGAGGCTTTCCCACGAGGCTTTCCCACAGGGCTGTGCCACGTGGCACCTTGGTCTGAGTCGATCCTCGGCGTGAAAGACGAACCGGTGAAGGGAAAAGAGGTTCCTCTGGAATGGACTGAGACATCTGGGGGACTCTTGGAATGGTGGCACGACCCTGGAGTTCCTCTCGCCGTTCCTGTTGAGAGGGCCTCCTCTTGAGATGCGACGGGAACGCCGGGAACTCTTTCCCGACGAAGGAGGGAAAGGATCCCTCATCTCGAGCTACGAGGCGGAAACGGGGCTCCTCTGGATGTGGGCGGGACCCTCGTGATTCCTCTCGAGTGGAGACGGCTAGGTCGGGGAACTTCTTGATTTGCACCAAGGGTGTGAAGGACCCTTTCGAAGTTCCAGAGGTGAGGTGTGATCAGCCTCGAGACGCCTCATCGGAAATGGGCCTCATCTCGCCTGGAGGGGAGAACCTCCTGGATTTTCTCGAGTTGCGGCAGGTCTTCTCGAGTTACGACGGCGACCTCAGGGACCCGCTCTGGTGGCCTCAGGAAAGGCCAGTCCCCATGCGAGTTGCTAGGGGACCTCTCGGGATTCCTCTCCCGTCCAGGCCCGGGGCCTCAGTCCTTGTGTGGAGTCGGGGCCGGAACCTGAGGATTCCTCTCCAGTGTTGCCATGGATCTTGGGGTGCTTCTGAGTCTCCCCAGGGGAGTCAGGCCTCGTCTCGAGTTGGGGCATGCACGTGCGCTTTCCTCCCGAGCTGCAGCAGTAGTGTCACGCTTCCTGTCACGTGGATCAAGGGATCTGTGGCTTTCCCTCGAGGCTGTCCCTCGAGGCTTTCCCACGAGGCTTTCCCACAGGGCTGTGCCACGTGCCACCTTGGTGTGAGTCGATCCTCGACGTGAAAGACGAGCCGGTGAAGGGAAAAGAGGTTCCTCTGGAATGGACTGAGACATCTGGGGGACTCTTGGAATGGTGGCACGACCCTGGAGTTCCTCTCGCCGTTCCTGTTGAGAGGGCCTCCTCTTGAGATGCGACGGGAACGCCGGGAACTCTTTCCCGACGAAGCAGGGAAAGGATCCCTCATCTCGAGCTACGAGGCGGAAACGGGGCTCCTCTGGATGTGGGCGGGACCCTCGTGATTCCTCTCGAGTGGAGACGGGTATGTCGGGGAACTTCTTGATTTGCACCAAGGGTGTGAAGGACCCTTTCGATGTTCCAGAGGTGAGGTGTGATCAGCCTCGAGACGCCTCAGCGGAAATGGGCCTCATCTCGCCTGGAGGGGAGAACCTCCTGGATTTTCTCGAGTTGCGGCAGGTCTTCTCGAGTTACGACGGCGACCTCAGGGACCCGCTCTGGTGGCCTCAGGAAAGGCCAGTCCCCATGCGAGTTGCTAGGGGACCTCTCGGGATTCCTCTCCCGTCCATGCCGGGGCCTCAGTCCTTGTGTGGACTTGGGGCCGGAACCTGAGGATTCCTCTCCAGTGTTGCCATGGATCTTGGGGTGCTTCTGAGTCTCCCCAGGGGAGTCAGGCCTCGTCTCGAGTGGGGGCATGCACGTGCGCTTTCCTCCCGAGCTGCAGCAGTAGTGTCACGCTTCCTGTCACGTGGATCAAGGGATCTGTGGCTTTCCCTCGAGGCTGTCCCTCGAGGCTTTCCCACGAGGCTTTCCCACAGGTCTGTGCCACGTGCCACCTTGGTATGAGTCGATCCTCGGCGTGAAAGACGAGCCGGTGAAGGGAAAAGAGTTTCCTCTGGAATGGACTGAGACATCTGGGGGACTCTTGGAATGGTGGCACGACCCTGGAGTTCCTCTCGCCGTTCCTGTTGAGAGGGCCTCCTCTTGAGATGCGACGGGAACGCCGGGAACTCTTTCCCGACGAAGCAGGGAAAGGATCCCTCATCTCGAGCTACGAGGCGGAAACGGGGCTCCTCTGGATGTGGGCGGGACCCTCGTGATTCCTCTCGAGTGGAGACGGGTATGTCGGGGAACTTCTTGATTTGCACCAAGGGTGTGAAGGACCCTTTCGATGTTCCAGAGGTGAGGTGTGATCAGCCTCGAGACGCCTCAGCGGAAATGGGCCTCATCTCGCCTGGAGGGGAGAACCTCCTGGATTTTCTCCAGGTGCGGCAGGTCTTCTCGAGTTACGACGGGGACCTCAGGGACCCGCTCTGGTGGCCTCAGGAAAGGCCAGTCCCCATGCGAGTTGCTAGGGGACCTCTCGGGATTCCTCTCCCGTCCATGCCGGGGCCTCAGTCCTTGTGTGGATTCGGGGCCGGAACATGAGGATTCCTCTCCAGTGTTGCCATGGATCTTGGGGTGCTTCTGAGTCTCCCCAGGGAGTCAGGCCTCGTCTCGAGTGGGGGCGATGCACGTGCGCTTTCCTCCCGAGCTGCAGCAGTAGTGTCACGCTTCCTGTCACGTGGATCAAGGGATCTGTGGCTTTCCCTCGAGGCTGTCCCTCGAGGCTTTCCCACGAGGCTTTCCCACAGGGCTGTGCCACGTGCCACCTTGGTATGAGTCGATCCTCGGCGTGAAAGGCGAGCCGGGTGAAGGGAAAAGAGGTTCCTCTGGAATGGACTGAGACCTCTGGGGGACTCTTGGAATGGTTGGCACGACCCTGGAGTTCCTCTCGCCGTTCCTGTTGAGAGGGCCTCCTCTTGAGATGCGACGGGAACGCCGGGGAACTCTTTCCGACGAAGCAAGGAAAGGATCCCTCATCTCGAGCTACGAGGCGGGAACGGGGCTCCTCTGGATGTGGGCGGGACCCACGTGATTCCTCTCGAGTGGGGAGACGGCTAGGTCGGGGTCTTCTTGATTTGCACCATGGGGTGTGAAGGAGCCTTTCGAAGTTCCAGAGGTGAGGTGTGATCAGCCTCGAGACGCCTCAGCGGAAATGGGCCTCATCTCGCCTGGAGGGGAGAACCTCCTGGATTTTCTCGAGTTGCGGCAGGTCTTCTCGAGTTACGACGGCGACCTCAGGGACCCGCTCTGGTGGCCTCAGGAAAGGCCAGTCCCCATGCGAGTTGCTAGGGGACCTCTCGGGATTCCTCTCCCGTCCATGCAGGGGGCCTCAGTCCTTTTGTGGATTCGGGTCCGGAACCTGAGGATTCCTCTCCAGTGTTGCCATGGATCTTGGGGTGCTTCTGAGTCTCCCCAGGGGAGTCAGGCCTCGTCTCGAGTGGGGGCATGCACGTGCGCTTTCCTCCCGAGCTGCAGCAGTAGTGTCACGCTTCCTGTCACGTGGATCAAGGGATCTGTGGCTTTCCCTCGAGGCTGTCCCTCGAGGCTTTCCCACGAGGCTTTCCCACAGGGCTGTGCCACGTGGCACCTTGGTGTGAGTCGATCCTCGGCGTGAAAGACGAGCCGGTGAAGGGAAAAGAGGTTCCTCTGGAATGGACTGAGACATCTGGGGGACTCTTGGAATGGTGGCACGACCCTGGAGTTCCTCTCGCCGTTCCTGTTGAGAGGGCCTCCTCTTGAGATGCGACGGGAACGCCGGGAACTCTTTCCCGACGAAGCAGGGAAAGGATCCCTCATCTCGAGCTACGAGGCGGAAACGGGGCTCCTCTGGATGTGGGCGGGACCCTCGTGATTCCTCTCGAGTGGAGACGGGTATGTCGGGGAACTTCTTGATTTGCACCAAGGGTGTGAAGGACCCTTTCGATGTTCCAGAGGTGAGGTGTGATCAGCCTCGAGACGCCTCAGCGGAAATGGGCCTCATCTCGCCTGGAGGGGAGAACCTCCTGGATTTTCTCGAGTTGTGGCAGGTCTTCTCGAGTTACGACGGGGACCTCAGGGACCCGCTCTGGTGGCCTCAGGAAAGGCCAGTCCCCATGCGAGTTGCTAGGGGACCTCTCGGGATTCCTCTCCCGTCCATGCCGGGCCTCAGTACTTGTGTGGAGTCGGGGCCGGAACCTGAGGATTCCTCTCCAGTGTTGCCATGGATCTTGGGGTGCTTCTGAGTCTCCCCAGGGGAGTCAGGCCTCGTCTCGAGTGGGGGCATGCACGTGCGCTTTCCTCCCGAGCTGCAGCAGTAGTGTCATGCTTCCTGTCATGTGGATCAAGGGATCTGTGGCTTTCCCTCGAGGCTGTCCCTCGAGGCTTTCCCACGAGGCTTTCCCACAGGGCTGTGCCACGTGCCACCTTGGTATGAGTCGATCCTCGGCGTGAAAGTCGAGCCGGTGAAGGGAAAAGAGGTTCCTCTGGAATGGACTGAGACATCTGGGGGACTCTTGGAATGGTGGCACGACCCTGGAGTTCCTCTCGCCGTTCCTGTTGAGAGGGCCTCCTCTTGAGATGCGACGGGAACGCCGGGAACTCTTTCCCGACGAAGCAGGGAAAGGATCCCTCATCTCGAGCTACGAGGCGGGAACGGGTCTCCTCTGGATGTGGGCGGGACCCACGTGATTCCTCTCGAGTGGAGACGGCTAGGTCGGGGTCTTCTTGATTTGCACCATGGGTGTGAAGGAGCCTTTCGAAGTTTCAGAGGTGAGGTGTGATCAGCCTCGAGACGCCTCAGCGGAAATGGGCCTCATCTCGCCTGGAGGGGAGAACCTCCTGGATTTTCTCGAGTTGCGGCAGGTCTTCTCGAGTTACGACGGGGACCTCAGGGACCCGCTCTGGTGGCCTCAGGAAAGGCCAGTCCCCATGCGAGTTGCTAGGGTACCTCTCGGGATTCCTCTCCCGTCCATGCAGGGGCCTCAGTCCTTTTGTGGATTCGGGTCCGGAACCTGAGGATTCCTCTCCAGTGTTGCCATGGATCTTGGGGTGCTTCTGAGTCTCCCCAGGGGAGTCAGGCCTCGTCTCGAGTGGGGGCATGCACGTGCGCTTTCCTCCCGAGCTGCAGCAGTAGTGTCACGCTTCCTGTCACGTGGATCAAGGGATCTGTGGCTTTCCCTCTAGGCTGTCCCTCGAGGCTTTCCCACGAGGCTTTCCCACAGGGCTGTGCCACGTGGCACCTTGGTGTGAGTCGATCCTCGGCGTGAAAGACGAGCCGGTGAAGGGAAAAGAGGTTCCTCTGGAATGGACTGAGACATCTGGGGGACTCTTGGAATGGTGGCACGACCCTGGAGTTCCTCTCGCCGTTCCTGTTGAGAGGGCCTCCTCTTGAGATGCGACGGGAACGCCGGGAACTCTTTCCCGACGAAGCAGGGAAAGGATCCCTCATCTCGAGCTACGAGGCGGAAACGGGGCTCCTCTGGATGTGGGCGGGACCCTCGTGATTCCTCTCGAGTGGAGACGGCTAGGTCGGGGAACTTCTTGATTTGCACCAAGGGTGTGAAGGACCCTTTCGAAGTTCCAGAGGTGAGGTGTGATCAGCCTCGAGACGCCTCAGCGGAAATGGGCCTCATCTCGCCTGGAGGGGAGAACCTCCTGGATTTTCTCGAGTTGCGGCAGGTCTTCTCGAGTTACGACGGGGACCTCAGGGACACGCTCTCGTGGCCTCAGGAAAGGCCAGTCCCCATGCGAGTTGCTAGGGGACCTCTCGGGATTCCTCTCCCGTCCATGCCGGGGCCTCAGTCCTTGTGTGGACTTGGGGCCGGAACCTGAGGATTCCTCTCCAGTGTTGCCATGGATCTTGGGGTGCTTCTGAGTCTCCCCAGGGGAGTCAGGCCTCGTCTCGAGTTGGGGCATGCACGTGCGCTTTCCTCCCGAGCTGCAGCAGTAGTGTCACGCTTCCTGTCACGTGGATCAAGGGATCTGTGGCTTTCCCTCGAGGCTGTCCCTCGAGGCTTTCCCACGAGGCTTTCCCACAGGTCTGTGCCACGTGCCACCTTGGTATGAGTCGATCCTCGGCGTGAAAGACGAGCCGGTGAAGGGAAAAGAGTTTCCTCTGGAATGGACTGAGACATCTGGGGGACTCTTGGAATGGTGGCACGACCCTGGAGTTCCTCTCGCCGTTCCTGTTGAGAGGGCCTCCTCTTGAGATGCGACGGGAACGCCGGGAACTCTTTCCCGACGAAGCAGGGAAAGGATCCCTCATCTCGAGCTACGAGGCGGAAACGGGGCTCCTCTGGATGTGGGCGGGACCCTCGTGATTCCTCTCGAGTGGAGACGGGTATGTCGGGGAACTTCTTGATTTGCACCAAGGGTGTGAAGGACCCTTTCGATGTTCCAGAGGTGAGGTGTGATCAGCCTCGAGACGCCTCAGCGGAAATGGGCCTCATCTCGCCTGGAGGGGAGAACCTCCTGGATTTTCTCCAGGTGCGGCAGGTCTTCTCGAGTTACGACGGGGACCTCAGGGACCCGCTCTGGTGGCCTCAGGAAAGGCCAGTCCCCATGCGAGTTGCTAGGGGACCTCTCGGGATTCCTCTCCCGTCCATGCCGGGGCCTCAGTCCTTGTGTGGATTCGGGGCCGGAACATGAGGATTCCTCTCCAGTGTTGCCATGGATCTTGGGGTGCTTCTGAGTCTCCCCAGGGGAGTCAGGCCTCGTCTCGAGTGGGGGCATGCACGTGCGCTTTCCTCCCGAGCTGCAGCAGTAGTGTCACGCTTCCTGTCACGTGGATCAAGGGATCTGTGGCTTTCCCTCGAGGCTGTCCCTCGAGGCTTTCCCACGAGGCTTTCCCACAGGGCTGTGCCACGTGCCACCTTGGTATGAGTCGATCCTCGGCGTGAAAGGCGAGCCGGTGAAGGGAAAAGAGGTTCCTCTGGAATGGACTGAGACCTCTGGGGGACTCTTGGAATGGTGGCACGACCCTGGAGTTCCTCTCGCCGTTCCTGTTGAGAGGGCCTCCTCTTGAGATGCGACGGGAACGCCGGGAACTCTTTCCCGACGAAGCAAGGAAAGGATCCCTCATCTCGAGCTACGAGGCGGGAACGGCGCTCCTCTGGATGTGGGCGGGACCCACGTGATTCCTCTCGAGTGGAGACGGCTAGGTCGGGGTCTTCTTGATTTGCACCATGGGTGTGAAGGAGCCTTTCGAAGTTCCAGAGGTGAGGTGTGATCAGCCTCGAGACGCCTCAGCGGAAATGGGCCTCATCTCGCCTGGAGGGGAGAACCTCCTGGATTTTCTCGAGTTGCGGCAGGTCTTCTCGAGTTACGACGGCGACCTCAGGGACCCGCTCTGGTGGCCTCAGGAAAGGCCAGTCCCCATGCGAGTTGCTAGGGGACCTCTCGGGATTCCTCTCCCGTCCATGCAGGGGCCTCAGTCCTTTTGTGGATTCGGGTCCGGAACCTGAGGATTCCTCTCCAGTGTTGCCATGGATCTTGGGGTGCTTCTGAGTCTCCCCAGGGGAGTCAGGCCTCGTCTCGAGTGGGGGCATGCACGTGCGCTTTCCTCCCGAGCTGCAGCAGTAGTGTCACGCTTCCTGTCACGTGGATCAAGGGATCTGTGGCTTTCCCTCGAGGCTGTCCCTCGAGGCTTTCCCACGAGGCTTTCCCACAGGGCTGTGCCACGTGGCACCTTGGTGTGAGTCGATCCTCGGCGTGAAAGACGAGCCGGTGAAGGGAAAAGAGGTTCCTCTGGAATGGACTGAGACATCTGGGGGACTCTTGGAATGGTGGCACGACCCTGGAGTTCCTCTCGCCGTTCCTGTTGAGAGGGCCTCCTCTTGAGATGCGACGGGAACGCCGGGAACTCTTTCCCGACGAAGCAGGGAAAGGATCCCTCATCTGGAGCTACGAGGCGGAAACGGGGCTCCTCTGGATGTGGGCGGGACCCTCGTGATTCCTCTCGAGTGGAGACGGGTATGTCGGGGAACTTCTTGATTTGCACCAAGGGTGTGAAGGACCCTTTCGATGTTCCAGAGGTGAGGTGTGATCAGCCTCGAGACGCCTCAGCGGAAATGGGCCTCATCTCGCCTGGAGGGGAGAACCTCCTGGATTTTCTCGAGTTGTGGCAGGTCTTCTCGAGTTACGACGGGGACCTCAGGGACCCGCTCTGGTGGCCTCAGGAAAGGCCAGTCCCCATGCGAGTTGCTAGGGGACCTCTCGGGATTCCTCTCCCGTCCATGCCGGGCCTCAGTACTTGTGTGGAGTCGGGGCCGGAACCTGAGGATTCCTCTCCAGTGTTGCCATGGATCTTGGGGTGCTTCTGAGTCTCCCCAGGGGAGTCAGGCCTCGTCTCGAGTGGGGGCATGCACGTGCGCTTTCCTCCCGAGCTGCAGCAGTAGTGTCATGCTTCCTGTCATGTGGATCAAGGGATCTGTGGCTTTCCCTCGAGGCTGTCCCTCGAGGCTTTCCCACGAGGCTTTCCCACAGGGCTGTGCCACGTGCCACCTTGGTATGAGTCGATCCTCGGCGTGAAAGTCGAGCCGGTGAAGGGAAAAGAGGTTCCTCTGGAATGGACTGAGACATCTGGGGGACTCTTGGAATGGTGGCACGACCCTGGAGTTCCTCTCGCCGTTCCTGTTGAGAGGGCCTCCTCTTGAGATGCGACGGGAACGCCGGGAACTCTTTCCCGACGAAGCAGGGAAAGGATCCCTCATCTCGAGCTACGAGGCGGGAACGGGTCTCCTCTGGATGTGGGCGGGACCCACGTGATTCCTCTCGAGTGGAGACGGCTAGGTCGGGGTCTTCTTGATTTGCACCATGGGTGTGAAGGAGCCTTTCGAAGTTTCAGAGGTGAGGTGTGATCAGCCTCGAGACGCCTCAGCGGAAATGGGCCTCATCTCGCCTGGAGGGGAGAACCTCCTGGATTTTCTCGAGTTGCGGCAGGTCTTCTCGAGTTACGACGGGGACCTCAGGGACCCGCTCTGGTGGCCTCAGGAAAGGCCAGTCCCCATGCGAGTTGCTAGGGTACCTCTCGGGATTCCTCTCCCGTCCATGCAGGGGCCTCAGTCCTTTTGTGGATTCGGGTCCGGAACCTGAGGATTCCTCTCCAGTGTTGCCATGGATCTTGGGGTGCTTCTGAGTCTCCCCAGGGGAGTCAGGCCTCGTCTCGAGTGGGGGCATGCACGTGCGCTTTCCTCCCGAGCTGCAGCAGTAGTGTCACGCTTCCTGTCACGTGGATCAAGGGATCTGTGGCTTTCCCTCTAGGCTGTCCCTCGAGGCTTTCCCACGAGGCTTTCCCACAGGGCTGTGCCACGTGGCACCTTGGTGTGAGTCGATCCTCGGCGTGAAAGACGAGCCGGTGAAGGGAAAAGAGGTTCCTCTGGAATGGACTGAGACATCTGGGGGACTCTTGGAATGGTGGCACGACCCTGGAGTTCCTCTCGCCGTTCCTGTTGAGAGGGCCTCCTCTTGAGATGCGACGGGAACGCCGGGAACTCTTTCCCGACGAAGCAGGGAAAGGATCCCTCATCTCGAGCTACGAGGCGGAAACGGGGCTCCTCTGGATGTGGGCGGGACCCTCGTGATTCCTCTCGAGTGGAGACGGCTAGGTCGGGGAACTTCTTGATTTGCACCAAGGGTGTGAAGGACCCTTTCGAAGTTCCAGAGGTGAGGTGTGATCAGCCTCGAGACGCCTCAGCGGAAATGGGCCTCATCTCGCCTGGAGGGGAGAACCTCCTGGATTTTCTCGAGTTGCGGCAGGTCTTCTCGAGTTACGACGGGGACCTCAGGGACACGCTCTCGTGGCCTCAGGAAAGGCCAGTCCCCATGCGAATTGCTAGGGGACCTCTCGGGATTCCTCTCCCGTCCATGCCGGGACCTCAGTCCTTGTGTGGAGTCGGGGCCGGAACCTGAGGATTCCTCTCCAGTGTTGCCATGGATCTTGGGGTGCTTCTGAGTCTCCCCAGGGGAGTCAGGCCTCGTCTCGTGTTGGGGCATGCACGTGCGCTTTCCTCCCGAGCTGCAGCAGTAGTGTCACGCTTCCTGTCACGTGGATCAAGGGATCTGTGGCTTTCCCTCGAGGCTGTCCCTCGAGGCTTTCCCACGAGGCTTTCCCACAGGGCTGTGCCACGTGCCACCTTGGTATGAGTCGATCCTCGGCGTGAAAGACGAGCCGGTGAAGGGAAAAGAGGTTCCTCTGGAATGGACTGAGACATCTGGGGGACTCTTGGAATGGTGGCACGACCCTGGAGTTCCTCTCGCCGTTCCTGTTGAGAGGGCCTCCTCTTGAGATGCGACGGGAACGCCGGGAACTCTTTCCCGACGAAGCAGGGAAAGGATCCCTCATCTCGAGCTACGAGGCGGAAACGGGGCTCCTCTGGATGTGGGCGGGACCCTCGTGATTCCTCTCGAGTGGAGACGGCTAGGTCGGGGAACTTCTTGATTTGCACCAAGGGTGTGAAGGACCCTTTCGATGTTCCAGAGGTGAGGTGTGATCAGCCTCGAGACGCCTCAGCGGAAATGGGCCTCATCTCGCCTGGAGGGGAGAACCTCCTGGATTTTCTCGAGTTGCGGCAGGTCTTCTCGAGTTACGACGGCGACCTCAGGGACCCGCTCTGGTGGCCTCAGGAAAGGCCAGTCCCCATGCGAGTTGCTAGGGGACCTCTCGGGATTCCTCTCCCGTCCATGCCGGGGCCTCAGTCCTTGTGTGGAGTCGGGGCCGGAACCTGAGGATTCCTCTCCAGTGTTGCCATGGATCTTGGGGTGCTTCTGAGTCTCCCCAGGGGAGTCAGGCCTCGTCTCGAGTGGGGGCATGCACGTGCGCTTTCCTCCCGAGCTGCAGCAGTAGTGTCACGCTTCCTGTCACGTGGATCAAGGGATCTGTGGCTTTCCCTCGAGGCTGTCCCTCGAGGCTTTCCCACGAGGCTTTCCCACAGGTCTGTGCCACGTGCCACCTTGGTATGAGTCGATCCTCGGCGTGAAAGACGAGCCGGTGAAGGGAAAAGAGGTTCCTCTGGAATGGACTGAGACATCTGGGGGACTCTTGGAATGGTGGCACGACCCTGGAGTTCCTCTCGCCGTTCCTGTTGAGAGGGCCTCCTCTTGAGATGCGACGGGAACGCCGGGAACTCTTTCCCGACGAAGCAGGGAAAGGATCCCTCATCTCGAGCTACGAGGCGGAAACGGGGCTCCTCTGGATGTGGGCGGGACCCTCGTGATTCCTCTCGAGTGGAGACGGCTAGGTCGGGGAACTTCTTGATTTGCACCAAGGGTGTGAAGGACCCTTTCGATGTTCCAGAGGTGAGGTGTGATCAGCCTCGAGACGCCTCAGCGGAAATGGGCCTCATCTCGCCTGGAGGGGAGAACCTCCTGGATTTTCTCGAGTTGCGGCAGGTCTTCTCGAGTTACGACGGGGACCTCAGGGACCCGCTCTGGTGGCCTCAGGAAAGGCCAGTCGCCATGCGAGTTGCTAGGGGACCTCTCGGGATTCCTCTCCCGTCCATGCCGGGGCCTCAGTACTTGTGTGGAGTCGGGGCCGGAACCTGAGGATTCCTCTCCAGTGTTGCCATGGATCTTGGGGTGCTTCTGAGTCTCCCCAGGGGAGTCAGGCCTCGTCTCGAGTGGGGGCATGCACGTGCGCTTTCCTCCCGAGCTGCAGCAGTAGTGTCACGCTTCCTGTCACGTGGATCAAGGGATCTGTGGCTTTCCCTCGAGGCTGTCCCTCGAGGCTTTCCCACGAGGCTTTCCCACAGGGCTGTGCCACGTGCCACCTTGGTATGAGTCGATCCTCGGCGTGAAAGACGAGCCGGTGAAGGGAAAAGAGGTTCCTCTGGAATGGACTGAGACATCTGGGGGACTCTTGGAATGGTGGCACGACCCTGGAGTTCCTCTCGCCGTTCCTGTTGAGAGGGCCTCCTCTTGAGATGCGACGGGAACGCCGGGAACTCTTTCCCGACGAAGCAGGGAAAGGATCCCTCATCTCGAGCTACGAGGCGGGAACGGGGCTCCTCTGGATGTGGGCGGGACCCACGTGATTCCTCTCGAGTGGAGACGGCTAGGTCGGGGTCTTCTTGATTTGCACCATGGGTGTGAAGGAGCCTTTCGAAGTTCCAGAGGTGAGGTGTGATCAGCCTCGAGACGCCTCAGCGGAAATGGGCCTCATCTCGCCTGGAGGGGAGAACCTCCTGGATTTTCTCGAGTTGCGGCAGGTCTTCTCGAGTTACGACGGGGACCTCAGGGACCCGCTCTGGTGGCCTCAGGAAAGGCCAGTCCCCATGCGAGTTGCTAGGGGACCTCTCGGGATTCCTCTCCCGTCCATGCCGGGGCCTCAGTCCTTGTGTGGAGTCGGGGCCGGAACCTGAGGATTCCTCTCCAGTGTTGCCATGGATCTTGGGGTGCTTCTGAGTCTCCCCAGGGGAGTCAGGCCTCGTCTCGAGTGGGGGCATGCACGTGCGCTTTCCTCCCGAGCTGCAGCAGTAGTGTCACGCTTCCTGTCACGTGGATCAAGGGATCTGTGGCTTTCCCTCGAGGCTGTCCCTCGAGGCTTTCCCACGAGGCTTTCCCACAGGGCTGTGCCACGTGCCACCTTGGTGTGAGTCGATCCTCGGCGTGAAAGACGAGCCGGTGAAGGGAAAAGAGGTTCCTCTGGAATGGACTGAGACATCTGGGGGACTCTTGGAATGGTGGCACGACCCTGGAGTTCCTCTCGCCGTTCCTGTTGAGAGGGCCTCCTCTTGAGATGCGACGGGAACGCCGGGAACTCTTTCCCGACGAAGCAGGGAAAGGATCCCTCATCTCGAGCTACGAGGCGGAAACGGGGCTCCTCTGGATGTGGGCGGGACCCTCGTGATTCCTCTCGAGTGGAGACGGGTATGTCGGGGAACTTCTTGATTTGCACCAAGGGTGTGAAGGACCCTTTCGATGTTCCAGAGGTGAGGTGTGATCAGCCTCGAGACGCCTCAGCGGAAATGGGCCTCATCTCGCCTGGAGGGGAGAACCTCCTGGATTTTCTCGAGTTGCGGCAGGTCTTCTCGAGTTACGACGGCGACCTCAGGGACCCGCTCTGCTGGCCTCAGGAAAGGCCAGTCCCCATGCGAGTTGCTAGGGGACCTCTCGGGATTCCTCTCCCGTCCATGCCGGGGCCTCAGTCCTTGTGTGGAGTCGGGGCCGGAACCTGAGGATTCCTCTCCAGTGTTGCCATGGATCTTGGGGTGCTTCTGAGTCTCCCCAGGGGAGTCAGGCCTCGTCTCGAGTTGGGGCATGCACGTGCACTTTCCTCCCGCGCTGCAGCAGTAGTGTCACGCTTCTTGTCACGTGGATCAAGGGATCTGTGGCTTTCCCTCGAGTCTGTCCCTCGAGGCTTTCCCACGAGGCTTTCCCACAGGGCTGTGCCACGTGCCACCTTGGTGTGAGTCGATCCTCGGCGTGAAAGACGAGCCGGTGAAGGGAAAAGAGGTTCCTCTGGAATGGACTGAGACATCTGGGGGACTCTTGGAATGGTGGCACGACACTGGAGTTCCTCTCGCCGTTCCTGTTGAGAGGGCCTCCTCTTGAGATGCGACGGGAACGCCGGGAACTCTTTCCCGACGAAGCAGGGAAAGGATCCCTCATCTCGAGCTACGAGGCGGAAACGGGGCTCCTCTGGATGTGGGCGCGACCCTCGTGATTCCTCTCGAGTGGAGACGGGTATGTCGGGGAACTTCTTGGTTTGCACCAAGGGTGTGAAGGACCCTTTCGATGTTCCAGAGGTGAGGTGTGATCAGCCTCGAGACGCCTCAGCGGAAATGGGCCTCATCTCGCCTGGAGGGGAGAACCTCCTGGATTTTCTCGAGTTGTGGCAGGTCTTCTCGAGTTACGACGGGGACCTCAGGGACCCGCTCTGGTGGCCTCAGGAAAGGCCAGTCCCCATGCGAGTTGCTAGGGGACCTCTCGGGATTCCTCTCCCGTCCATGCCGGGCCTCAGTACTTGTGTGGAGTCGGGGCCGGAACCTGAGGATTCCTCTCCAGTGTTGCCATGGATCTTGGGGTGCTTCTGAGTCTCCCCAGGGGAGTCAGGCCTCGTCTCGAGTGGGGGCATGCACGTGCGCTTTCCTCCCGAGCTGCAGCAGTAGTGTCACGCTTCCTGTCACGTGGATCAAGGGATCTGTGGCTTTCCCTCGAGGCTGTCCCTCGAGGCTTTCCCACGAGGCTTTCCCACAGGGCTGTGCCACGTGCCACCTTGGTATGAGTCGATCCTCGGCGTGAAAGACGAGCCGGTGAAGGGAAAAGAGGTTCCTCTGGAATGGACTGAGACATCTGGGGGACTCTTGGAATGGTGGCACGACCCTGGAGTTCCTCTCGCCGTTCCTGTTGAGAGGGCCTCCTCTTGAGATGCGACGGGAATGCCGGGAACTCTTTCCCGACGAAGCAGGGAAAGGATCCCTCATCTCGAGCTACGAGGCGGGAACGGGGCTCCTCTGGATGTGGGCGGGACCCACGTGATTCCTCTCGAGTGGAGACGGCTAGGTCGGGGTCTTCTTGATTTGCACCATGGGTGTGAAGGAGCCTTTCGAAGTTTCAGAGGTGAGGTGTGATCAGCCTCGAGACGCCTCAGCGGAAATGGGCCTCATCTCGCCTGGAGGGGAGAACCTCCTGGATTTTCTCGAGTTGCGGCAGGTCTTCTCGAGTTACGACGGGGACCTCAGGGACCCGCTCTGGTGGCCTCAGGAAAGGCCAGTCCCCATGCGAGTTGCTAGGGGACCTCTCGGGATTCCTCTCCCGTCCATGCAGGGGCCTCAGTCCTTTTGTGGATTCGGGTCCGGAACCTGAGGATTCCTCTCCAGTGTTGCCATGGATCTTGGGGTGCTTCTGAGTCTCCCCAGGGGAGTCAGGCCTCGTCTCGAGTGGGGGCATGCACGTGCGCTTTCCTCCCGAGCTGCAGCAGTAGTGTCACGCTTCCTGTCACGTGGATCAAGGGATCTGTGGCTTTCCCTCTAGGCTGTCCCTCGAGGCTTTCCCACGAGGCTTTCCCACAGGGCTGTGCCACGTGGCACCTTGGTCTGAGTCGATCCTCGGCGTGAAAGACGAACCGGTGAAGGGAAAAGAGGTTCCTCTGGAATGGACTGAGACATCTGGGGGACTCTTGGAATGGTGGCACGACCCTGGAGTTCCTCTCGCCGTTCCTGTTGAGAGGGCCTCCTCTTGAGATGCGACGGGAACGCCGGGAACTCTTTCCCGACGAAGGAGGGAAAGGATCCCTCATCTCGAGCTACGAGGCGGAAACGGGGCTCCTCTGGATGTGGGCGGGACCCTCGTGATTCCTCTCGAGTGGAGACGGCTAGGTCGGGGAACTTCTTGATTTGCACCAAGGGTGTGAAGGACCCTTTCGAAGTTCCAGAGGTGAGGTGTGATCAGCCTCGAGACGCCTCAGCGGAAATGGGCCTCATCTCGCCTGGAGGGGAGAACCTCCTGGATTTTCTCGAGTTGCGGCAGGTCTTCTCGAGTTACGACGGCGACCTCAGGGACCCGCTCTGGTGGCCTCAGGAAAGGCCAGTCCCCATGCGAGTTGCTAGGGGACCTCTCGGGATTCCTCTCCCGTCCAGGCCCGGGGCCTCAGTCCTTGTGTGGAGTCGGGGCCGGAACCTGAGGATTCCTCTCCAGTGTTGCCATGGATCTTGGGGTGCTTCTGAGTCTCCCCAGGGGAGTCAGGCCTCGTCTCGAGTTGGGGCATGCACGTGCGCTTTCCTCCCGAGCTGCAGCAGTAGTGTCACGCTTCCTGTCACGTGGATCAAGGGATCTGTGGCTTTCCCTCGAGGCTGTCCCTCGAGGCTTTCCCACGAGGCTTTCCCACAGGGCTGTGCCACGTGCCACCTTGGTGTGAGTCGATCCTCGACGTGAAAGACGAGCCGGTGAAGGGAAAAGAGGTTCCTCTGGAATGGACTGAGACATCTGGGGGACTCTTGGAATGGTGGCACGACCCTGGAGTTCCTCTCGCCGTTCCTGTTGAGAGGGCCTCCTCTTGAGATGCGACGGGAACGCCGGGAACTCTTTCCCGACGAAGCAGGGAAAGGATCCCTCATCTCGAGCTACGAGGCGGAAACGGGGCTCCTCTGGATGTGGGCGGGACCCTCGTGATTCCTCTCGAGTGGAGACGGGTATGTCGGGGAACTTCTTGATTTGCACCAAGGGTGTGAAGGACCCTTTCGATGTTCCAGAGGTGAGGTGTGATCAGCCTCGAGACGCCTCAGCGGAAATGGGCCTCATCTCGCCTGGAGGGGAGAACCTCCTGGATTTTCTCGAGTTGCGGCAGCTCTTCTCGAGTTACGACGGCGACCTCAGGGACCCGCTCTGGTGGCCTCAGGAAAGGCCAGTCCCCATGCGAGTTGCTAGGGGACCTCTCGGGATTCCTCTCCCGTCCATGCCGGGGCCTCAGTCCTTGTGTGGACTCGGGGCCGGAACCTGAGGATTCCTCTCCAGTGTTGCCATGGATCTTGGGGTGCTTCTGAGTCTCCCCAGGGGAGTCAGGCCTCGTCTCGAGTGGGGGCATGCACGTGCGCTTTCCTCCCGAGCTGCAGCAGTAGTGTCACGCTTCCTGTCACGTGGATCAAGGGATCTGTGGCTTTCCCTCGAGGCTGTCCCTCGAGGCTTTCCCACGAGGCTTTCCCACAGGTCTGTGCCACGTGCCACCTTGGTATGAGTCGATCCTCGGCGTGAAAGACGAGCCGGTGAAGGGAAAAGAGTTTCCTCTGGAATGGACTGAGACATCTGGGGGACTCTTGGAATGGTGGCACGACCCTGGAGTTCCTCTCGCCGTTCCTGTTGAGAGGGCCTCCTCTTGAGATGCGACGGGAACGCCGGGAACTCTTTCCCGACGAAGCAGGGAAAGGATCCCTCATCTCGAGCTACGAGGCGGAAACGGGGCTCCTCTGGATGTGGGCGGGACCCTCGTGATTCCTCTCGAGTGGAGACGGGTATGTCGGGGAACTTCTTGATTTGCACCAAGGGTGTGAAGGACCCTTTCGATGTTCCAGAGGTGAGGTGTGATCAGCCTCGAGACGCCTCAGCGGAAATGGGCCTCATCTCGCCTGGAGGGGAGAACCTCCTGGATTTTCTCCAGGTGCGGCAGGTCTTCTCGAGTTACGACGGGGACCTCAGGGACCCGCTCTGGTGGCCTCAGGAAAGGCCAGTCCCCATGCGAGTTGCTAGGGGACCTCTCGGGATTCCTCTCCCGTCCATGCCGGGGCCTCAGTCCTTGTGTGGATTCGGGGCCGGAACATGAGGATTCCTCTCCAGTGTTGCCATGGATCTTGGGGTGCTTCTGAGTCTCCCCAGGGGAGTCAGGCCTCGTCTCGAGTGGGGGCATGCACGTGCGCTTTCCTCCCGAGCTGCAGCAGTAGTGTCACGCTTCCTGTCACGTGGATCAAGGGATCTGTGGCTTTCCCTCGAGGCTGTCCCTCGAGGCTTTCCCACGAGGCTTTCCCACAGGGCTGTGCCACGTGCCACCTTGGTATGAGTCGATCCTCGGCGTGAAAGGCGAGCCGGTGAAGGGAAAAGAGGTTCCTCTGGAATGGACTGAGACCTCTGGGGGACTCTTGGAATGGTGGCACGACCCTGGAGTTCCTCTCGCCGTTCCTGTTGAGAGGGCCTCCTCTTGAGATGCGACGGGAACGCCGGGAACTCTTTCCCGACGAAGCAAGGAAAGGATCCCTCATCTCGAGCTACGAGGCGGGAACGGGGCTCCTCTGGATGTGGGCGGGACCCACGTGATTCCTCTCGAGTGGAGACGGCTAGGTCGGGGTCTTCTTGATTTGCACCATGGGTGTGAAGGAGCCTTTCGAAGTTCCAGAGGTGAGGTGTGATCAGCCTCGAGACGCCTCAGCGGAAATGGGCCTCATCTCGCCTGGAGGGGAGAACCTCCTGGATTTTCTCGAGTTGCGGCAGGTCTTCTCGAGTTACGACGGCGACCTCAGGGACCCGCTCTGGTGGCCTCAGGAAAGGCCAGTCCCCATGCGAGTTGCTAGGGGACCTCTCGGGATTCCTCTCCCGTCCATGCAGGGGCCTCAGTCCTTTTGTGGATTCGGGTCCGGAACCTGAGGATTCCTCTCCAGTGTTGCCATGGATCTTGGGGTGCTTCTGAGTCTCCCCAGGGGAGTCAGGCCTCGTCTCGAGTGGGGGCATGCACGTGCGCTTTCCTCCCGAGCTGCAGCAGTAGTGTCACGCTTCCTGTCACGTGGATCAAGGGATCTGTGGCTTTCCCTCGAGGCTGTCCCTCGAGCCTTTCCCACGAGGCTTTCCCACAGGGCTGTGCCACGTGCCACCTTGGTGTGAGTCGATCCTCGGCGTGAAAGACGAGCCGGTGAAGGGAAAAGAGGTTCCTCTGGAATGGACTGAGACATCTGGGGGACTCTTGGAATGGTGGCACGACCCTGGAGTTCCTCTCGCCGTTCCTGTTGAGAGGGCCTCCTCTTGAGATGCGACGGGAACGCCGGGAACTCTTTCCCGACGAAGCAGGGAAAGGATCCCTCATCTCGAGCTACGAGGCGGAAACGGGGCTCCTCTGGATGTGGGCGGGACCCTCGTGATTCCTCTCGAGTGGAGACGGGTATGTCGGGGAACTTCTTGATTTGCACCAAGGGTGTGAAGGACCCTTTCGATGTTCCAGAGGTGAGGTGTGATCAGCCTCGAGACGCCTCAGCGGAAATGGGCCTCATCTCGCCTGGAGGGGAGAACCTCCTGGATTTTCTCGAGTTGTGGCAGGTCTTCTCGAGTTACGACGGGGACCTCAGGGACCCGCTCTGGTGGCCTCAGGAAAGGCCAGTCCCCATGCGAGTTGCTAGGGGACCTCTCGGGATTCCTCTCCCGTCCATGCCGGGCCTCAGTACTTGTGTGGAGTCGGGGCCGGAACCTGAGGATTCCTCTCCAGTGTTGCCATGGATCTTGGGGTGCTTCTGAGTCTCCCCAGGGGAGTCAGGCCTCGTCTCGAGTGGGGGCATGCACGTGCGCTTTCCTCCCGAGCTGCAGCAGTAGTGTCATGCTTCCTGTCATGTGGATCAAGGGATCTGTGGCTTTCCCTCGAGGCTGTCCCTCGAGGCTTTCCCACGAGGCTTTCCCACAGGGCTGTGCCACGTGCCACCTTGGTATGAGTCGATCCTCGGCGTGAAAGTCGAGCCGGTGAAGGGAAAAGAGGTTCCTCTGGAATGGACTGAGACATCTGGGGGACTCTTGGAATGGTGGCACGACCCTGGAGTTCCTCTCGCCGTTCCTGTTGAGAGGGCCTCCTCTTGAGATGCGACGGGAACGCCGGGAACTCTTTCCCGACGAAGCAGGGAAAGGATCCCTCATCTCGAGCTACGAGGCGGGAACGGGTCTCCTCTGGATGTGGGCGGGACCCACGTGATTCCTCTCGAGTGGAGACGGCTAGGTCGGGGTCTTCTTGATTTGCACCATGGGTGTGAAGGACCCTTTCGAAGTTTCAGAGGTGAGGTGTGATCAGCCTCGAGACGCCTCAGCGGAAATGGTCCTCATCTCGCCTGGAGGGGAGAACCTCCTGGATTTTCTCGAGTTGCGGCAGGTCTTCTCGATTTACGACGGGGACCTCAGGGACCCGCTCTGGTGGCCTCAGGAAAGGCCAGTCCCCATGCGAGTTGCTAGGGTACCTCTCGGGATTCCTCTCCCGTCCATGCAGGGGCCTCAGTCCTTTTGTGGATTCGGGTCCGGAACCTGAGGATTCCTCTCCAGTGTTGCCATGGATCTTGGGGTGCTTCTGAGTCTCCCCAGGGGAGTCAGGCCTCGTCTCGAGTGGGGGCATGCACGTGCGCTTTCCTCCCGAGCTGCAGCAGTAGTGTCACGCTTCCTGTCACGTGGATCAAGGGATCTGTGGCTTTCCCTCTAGGCTGTCCCTCGAGGCTTTCCCACGAGGCTTTCCCACAGGGCTGTGCCACGTGGCACCTTGGTCTGAGTCGATCCTCGGCGTGAAAGACGAGCCGGTGAAGGGAAAAGAGGTTCCTCTGGAATGGACTGAGACATCTGGGGGACTCTTGGAATGGTGGCACGACCCTGGAGTTCCTCTCGCCGTTCCTGTTGAGAGGGCCTCCTCTTGAGATGCGACGGGAACGCCGGGAACTCTTTCCCGACGAAGCAGGGAAAGGATCCCTCATCTCGAGCTACGAGGCGGAAACGGGGCTCCTCTGGATGTGGGCGGGACCCTCGTGATTCCTCTCGAGTGGAGACGGCTAGGTCGGGGAACTTCTTGATTTGCACCAAGGGTGTGAAGGACCCTTTCGAAGTTCCAGAGGTGAGGTGTGATCAGCCTCGAGACGCCTCAGCGGAAATGGGCCTCATCTCGCCTGGAGGGGAGAACCTCCTGGATTTTCTCGAGTTGCGGCAGGTCTTCTCGAGTTACGACGGGGACCTCAGGGACACGCTCTCGTGGCCTCAGGAAAGGCCAGTCCCCATGCGAATTGCTAGGGGACCTCTCGGGATTCCTCTCCCGTCCATGCCGGGACCTCAGTCCTTGTGTGGAGTCGGGGCCGGAACCTGAGGATTCCTCTCCAGTGTTGCCATGGATCTTGGGGTGCTTCTGAGTCTCCCCAGGGGAGTCAGGCCTCGTCTCGTGTTGGGGCATGCACGTGCGCTTTCCTCCCGAGCTGCAGCAGTAGTGTCACGCTTCCTGTCACGTGGATCAAGGGATCTGTGGCTTTCCCTCGAGGCTGTCCCTCGAGGCTTTCCCACGAGGCTTTCCCACAGGGCTGTGCCACGTGCCACCTTGGTGTGAGTCGATCCTCGGCGTGAAAGACGAGCCGGTGAAGGGAAAAGAGGTTCCTCTGGAATGGACTGAGACATCTGGGGGACTCTTGGAATGGTGGCACGACCCTGGAGTTCCTCTCGCCGTTCCTGTTGAGAGGGCCTCCTCTTGAGATGCGACGGGAACGCCGGGAACTCTTTCCCGACGAAGCAGGGAAAGGATCCCTCATCTCGAGCTACGAGGCGGAAACGGGGCTCCTCTGGATGTGGGCGGGACCCTCGTGATTCCTCTCGAGTGGAGACGGCTAGGTCGGGGAACTTCTTGATTTGCACCAAGGGTGTGAAGGACCCTTTCGATGTTCCAGAGGTGAGGTGTGATCAGCCTCGAGACGCCTCAGCGGAAATGGGCCTCATCTCGCCTGGAGGGGAGAACCTCCTGGATTTTCTCGAGTTGCGGCAGGTCTTCTCGAGTTACGACGGGGACCACAGGGACCCGCTCTGGTGGCCTCAGGAAAGGCCAGTCCCCATGCGAGTTGCTAGGGGACCTCTCGGGATTCCTCTCCCGTCCATGCAGGGGCCTCAGTCCTTTTGTGGATTCGGGTCCGGAACCTGAGGATTCCTCTCCAGTGTTGCCATGGATCTTGGGGTGCTTCTGAGTCTCCCCAGGGGAGTCAGGCCTCGTCTCGAGTGGGGGCATGCACGTGCGCTTTCCTCCCGAGCTGCAGCAGTAGTGTCACGCTTCCTGTCACGTGGATCAAGGGATCTGTGGCTTTCCCTCGAGGCTGTCCCTCGAGGCTTTCCCACGAGGCTTTCCCACAGGGCTGTGCCACGTGCCACCTTGGTGTGAGTCGATCCTCGGCGTGAAAGACGAGCCGGTGAAGGGAAAAGAGGTTCCTCTGGAATGGACTGAGACATCTGGGGGACTCTTGGAATGGTGGCACGACCCTGGAGTTCCTCTCGCCGTTCCTGTTGAGAGGGCCTCCTCTTGAGATGCGACGGGAACGCCGGGAACTCTTTCCCGACGAAGCAGGGAAAGGATCCCTCATCTCGAGCTACGAGGCGGAAACGGGGCTCCTCTGGATGTGGGCGGGACCCTCGTGATTCCTCTCGAGTGGAGACGGCTAGGTCGGGGAACTTCTTGATTTGCACCAAGGGTGTGAAGGACCCTTTCGAAGTTCCAGAGGTGAGGTGTGATCAGCCTCGAGACGCCTCAGCGGAAATGGGCCTCATCTCGCCTGGAGGGGAGAACCTCCTGGATTTTCTCGAGTTGCGGCAGGTCTTCTCGAGTTACGACGGGGACCTCAGGGACCCGCTCTGCTTGCCTCAGGAAAGGCCAGTCCCCATGCGAGTTGCTAGGGGACCTCTCGGGATTCCTCTCCCGTCCATGCCGGGGCCTCAGTCCTTGTGTGGAGTCGGGGCCGGAACCTGAGGATTCCTCTCCAGTGTTGCCATGGATCTTGGGGTGCTTCTGAGTCTCCCCAGGGGAGTCAGGCCTCGTCTCGAGTGGGGGCATGCACGTGCGCTTTCCTCCCGCGCTGCAGCAGTAGTGTCACGCTTCCTGTCACGTGGATCAAGGGATCTGTGGCTTTCCCTCGAGGCTGTCCCTCGAGGCTTTCCCACGAGGCTTTCCCACAGGTCTGTGCCACGTGCCACCTTGGTGTGAGTCGATCCTCGGCGTGAAAGACGAGCCGGTGAAGGGAAAAGAGGTTCCTCTGGAATGGACTGAGACATCTGGGGGACTCTTGGAATGGTGGCACGACCCTGGAGTTCCTCTCGCCGTTCCTGTTGAGAGGGCCTCCTCTTGAGATGCGACGGGAACGCCGGGAACTCTTTCCCGACGAAGCAGGGAAAGGATCCCTCATCTCGAGCTACGAGGCGGAAACGGGGCTCCTCTGGATGTGGGCGGGACCCTCGTGATTCCTCTCGAGTGGAGACGGCTAGGTCGGGGAACTTCTTGATTTGCACCAAGGGTGTGAAGGACCCTTTCGAAGTTCCAGAGGTGAGGTGTGATCAGCCTCGAGACGCCTCAGCGGAAATGGGCCTCATCTCGCCTGGAGGGGAGAACCTCCTGGATTTTCTCGAGTTGCGGCAGGTCTTCTCGAGTTACGACGGCGACCTCAGGGACCCGCTCTGGTGGCCTCAGGAAAGGCCAGTCCCCATGCGAGTTGCTAGGGGACCTCTCGGGATTCCTCTCCCGTCCAGGCCCGGGGCCTCAGTCCTTGTGTGGAGTCGGGGCCGGAACCTGAGGATTCCTCTCCAGTGTTGCCATGGATCTTGGGGTGCTTCTGAGTCTCCCCAGGGGAGTCAGGCCTCGTCTCGAGTTGGGGCATGCACGTGCGCTTTCCTCCCGAGCTGCAGCAGTAGTGTCACGCTTCCTGTCACGTGGATCAAGGGATCTGTGGCTTTCCCTCGAGGCTGTCCCTCGAGGCTTTCCCACGAGGCTTTCCCACAGGGCTGTGCCACGTGCCACCTTGGTGTGAGTCGATCCTCGACGTGAAAGACGAGCCGGTGAAGGGAAAAGAGGTTCCTCTGGAATGGACTGAGACATCTGGGGGACTCTTGGAATGGTGGCACGACCCTGGAGTTCTTCTCGCCGTTCCTGTTGAGAGGGCCTCCTCTTGAGATGCGACGGGAACGCCGGGAACTCTTTCCCGACGAAGCAGGGAAAGGATCCCTCATCTCGAGCTACGAGGCGGAAACGGGGCTCCTCTGGATGTGGGCGGGACCCTCGTGATTCCTCTCGAGTGGAGACGGGTATGTCGGGGAACTTCTTGATTTGCACCAAGGGTGTGAAGGACCCTTTCGATGTTCCAGAGGTGAGGTGTGATCAGCCTCGAGACGCCTCAGCGGAAATGGGCCTCATCTCGCCTGGAGGGGAGAACCTCCTGGATTTTCTCGAGTTGCGGCAGCTCTTCTCGAGTTACGACGGCGACCTCAGGGACCCGCTCTGGTGGCCTCAGGAAAGGCCAGTCCCCATGCGAGTTGCTAGGGGACCTCTCGGGATTCCTCTCCCGTCCATGCCGGGGCCTCAGTCCTTGTGTGGACTCGGGGCCGGAACCTGAGGATTCCTCTCCAGTGTTGCCATGGATCTTGGGGTGCTTCTGAGTCTCCCCAGGGGAGTCAGGCCTCGTCTCGAGTGGGGGCATGCACGTGCGCTTTCCTCCCGAGCTGCAGCAGTAGTGTCACGCTTCCTGTCACGTGGATCAAGGGATCTGTGGCTTTCCCTCGAGGCTGTCCCTCGAGGCTTTCCCACGAGGCTTTCCCACAGGTCTGTGCCACGTGCCACCTTGGTATGAGTCGATCCTCGGCGTGAAAGACGAGCCGGTGAAGGGAAAAGAGTTTCCTCTGGAATGGACTGAGACATCTGGGGGACTCTTGGAATGGTGGCACGACCCTGGAGTTCCTCTCGCCGTTCCTGTTGAGAGGGCCTCCTCTTGAGATGCGACGGGAACGCCGGGAACTCTTTCCCGACGAAGCAGGGAAAGGATCCCTCATCTCGAGCTACGAGGCGGAAACGGGGCTCCTCTGGATGTGGGCGGGACCCTCGTGATTCCTCTCGAGTGGAGACGGGTATGTCGGGGAACTTCTTGATTTGCACCAAGGGTGTGAAGGACCCTTTCGATGTTCCAGAGGTGAGGTGTGATCAGCCTCGAGACGCCTCAGCGGAAATGGGCCTCATCTCGCCTGGAGGGGAGAACCTCCTGGATTTTCTCCAGGTGCGGCAGGTCTTCTCGAGTTACGACGGGGACCTCAGGGACCCGCTCTGGTGGCCTCAGGAAAGGCCAGTCCCCATGCGAGTTGCTAGGGGACCTCTCGGGATTCCTCTCCCGTCCATGCCGGGGCCTCAGTCCTTGTGTGGATTCGGGGCCGGAACATGAGGATTCCTCTCCAGTGTTGCCATGGATCTTGGGGTGCTTCTGAGTCTCCCCAGGGGAGTCAGGCCTCGTCTCGAGTGGGGGCATGCACGTGCGCTTTCCTCCCGAGCTGCAGCAGTAGTGTCACGCTTCCTGTCACGTGGATCAAGGGATCTGTGGCTTTCCCTCGAGGCTGTCCCTCGAGGCTTTCCCACGAGGCTTTCCCACAGGGCTGTGCCACGTGCCACCTTGGTATGAGTCGATCCTCGGCGTGAAAGGCGAGCCGGTGAAGGGAAAAGAGGTTCCTCTGGAATGGACTGAGACCTCTGGGGGACTCTTGGAATGGTGGCACGACCCTGGAGTTCCTCTCGCCGTTCCTGTTGAGAGGGCCTCCTCTTGAGATGCGACGGGAACGCCGGGAACTCTTTCCCGACGAAGCAAGGAAAGGATCCCTCATCTCGAGCTACGAGGCGGGAACGGGGCTCCTCTGGATGTGGGCGGGACCCACGTGATTCCTCTCGAGTGGAGACGGCTAGGTCGGGGTCTTCTTGATTTGCACCATGGGTGTGAAGGAGCCTTTCGAAGTTCCAGAGGTGAGGTGTGATCAGCCTCGAGACGCCTCAGCGGAAATGGGCCTCATCTCGCCTGGAGGGGAGAACCTCCTGGATTTTCTCGAGTTGCGGCAGGTCTTCTCGAGTTACGACGGCGACCTCAGGGACCCGCTCTGGTGGCCTCAGGAAAGGCCAGTCCCCATGCGAGTTGCTAGGGGACCTCTCGGGATTCCTCTCCCGTCCATGCAGGGGCCTCAGTCCTTTTGTGGATTCGGGTCCGGAACCTGAGGATTCCTCTCCAGTGTTGCCATGGATCTTGGGGTGCTTCTGAGTCTCCCCAGGGGAGTCAGGCCTCGTCTCGAGTGGGGGCATGCACGTGCGCTTTCCTCCCGAGCTGCAGCAGTAGTGTCACGCTTCCTGTCACGTGGATCAAGGGATCTGTGGCTTTCCCTCGAGGCTGTCCCTCGAGCCTTTCCCACGAGGCTTTCCCACAGGGCTGTGCCACGTGCCACCTTGGTGTGAGTCGATCCTCGGCGTGAAAGACGAGCCGGTGAAGGGAAAAGAGGTTCCTCTGGAATGGACTGAGACATCTGGGGGACTCTTGGAATGGTGGCACGACCCTGGAGTTCCTCTCGCCGTTCCTGTTGAGAGGGCCTCCTCTTGAGATGCGACGGGAACGCCGGGAACTCTTTCCCGACGAAGCAGGGAAAGGATCCCTCATCTCGAGCTACGAGGCGGAAACGGGGCTCCTCTGGATGTGGGCGGGACCCTCGTGATTCCTCTCGAGTGGAGACGGGTATGTCGGGGAACTTCTTGATTTGCACCAAGGGTGTGAAGGACCCTTTCGATGTTCCAGAGGTGAGGTGTGATCAGCCTCGAGACGCCTCAGCGGAAATGGGCCTCATCTCGCCTGGAGGGGAGAACCTCCTGGATTTTCTCGAGTTGTGGCAGGTCTTCTCGAGTTACGACGGGGACCTCAGGGACCCGCTCTGGTGGCCTCAGGAAAGGCCAGTCCCCATGCGAGTTGCTAGGGGACCTCTCGGGATTCCTCTCCCGTCCATGCCGGGCCTCAGTACTTGTGTGGAGTCGGGGCCGGAACCTGAGGATTCCTCTCCAGTGTTGCCATGGATCTTGGGGTGCTTCTGAGTCTCCCCAGGGGAGTCAGGCCTCGTCTCGAGTGGGGGCATGCACGTGCGCTTTCCTCCCGAGCTGCAGCAGTAGTGTCATGCTTCCTGTCATGTGGATCAAGGGATCTGTGGCTTTCCCTCGAGGCTGTCCCTCGAGGCTTTCCCACGAGGCTTTCCCACAGGGCTGTGCCACGTGCCACCTTGGTATGAGTCGATCCTCGGCGTGAAAGTCGAGCCGGTGAAGGGAAAAGAGGTTCCTCTGGAATGGACTGAGACATCTGGGGGACTCTTGGAATGGTGGCACGACCCTGGAGTTCCTCTCGCCGTTCCTGTTGAGAGGGCCTCCTCTTGAGATGCGACGGGAACGCCGGGAACTCTTTCCCGACGAAGCAGGGAAAGGATCCCTCATCTCGAGCTACGAGGCGGGAACGGGTCTCCTCTGGATGTGGGCGGGACCCACGTGATTCCTCTCGAGTGGAGACGGCTAGGTCGGGGTCTTCTTGATTTGCACCATGGGTGTGAAGGACCCTTTCGAAGTTTCAGAGGTGAGGTGTGATCAGCCTCGAGACGCCTCAGCGGAAATGGTCCTCATCTCGCCTGGAGGGGAGAACCTCCTGGATTTTCTCGAGTTGCGGCAGGTCTTCTCGATTTACGACGGGGACCTCAGGGACCCGCTCTGGTGGCCTCAGGAAAGGCCAGTCCCCATGCGAGTTGCTAGGGTACCTCTCGGGATTCCTCTCCCGTCCATGCAGGGGCCTCAGTCCTTTTGTGGATTCGGGTCCGGAACCTGAGGATTCCTCTCCAGTGTTGCCATGGATCTTGGGGTGCTTCTGAGTCTCCCCAGGGGAGTCAGGCCTCGTCTCGAGTGGGGGCATGCACGTGCGCTTTCCTCCCGAGCTGCAGCAGTAGTGTCACGCTTCCTGTCACGTGGATCAAGGGATCTGTGGCTTTCCCTCTAGGCTGTCCCTCGAGGCTTTCCCACGAGGCTTTCCCACAGGGCTGTGCCACGTGGCACCTTGGTCTGAGTCGATCCTCGGCGTGAAAGACGAGCCGGTGAAGGGAAAAGAGGTTCCTCTGGAATGGACTGAGACATCTGGGGGACTCTTGGAATGGTGGCACGACCCTGGAGTTCCTCTCGCCGTTCCTGTTGAGAGGGCCTCCTCTTGAGATGCGACGGGAACGCCGGGAACTCTTTCCCGACGAAGCAGGGAAAGGATCCCTCATCTCGAGCTACGAGGCGGAAACGGGGCTCCTCTGGATGTGGGCGGGACCCTCGTGATTCCTCTCGAGTGGAGACGGCTAGGTCGGGGAACTTCTTGATTTGCACCAAGGGTGTGAAGGACCCTTTCGAAGTTCCAGAGGTGAGGTGTGATCAGCCTCGAGACGCCTCAGCGGAAATGGGCCTCATCTCGCCTGGAGGGGAGAACCTCCTGGATTTTCTCGAGTTGCGGCAGGTCTTCTCGAGTTACGACGGGGACCTCAGGGACACGCTCTCGTGGCCTCAGGAAAGGCCAGTCCCCATGCGAATTGCTAGGGGACCTCTCGGGATTCCTCTCCCGTCCATGCCGGGACCTCAGTCCTTGTGTGGAGTCGGGGCCGGAACCTGAGGATTCCTCTCCAGTGTTGCCATGGATCTTGGGGTGCTTCTGAGTCTCCCCAGGGGAGTCAGGCCTCGTCTCGTGTTGGGGCATGCACGTGCGCTTTCCTCCCGAGCTGCAGCAGTAGTGTCACGCTTCCTGTCACGTGGATCAAGGGATCTGTGGCTTTCCCTCGAGGCTGTCCCTCGAGGCTTTCCCACGAGGCTTTCCCACAGGGCTGTGCCACGTGCCACCTTGGTGTGAGTCGATCCTCGGCGTGAAAGACGAGCCGGTGAAGGGAAAAGAGGTTCCTCTGGAATGGACTGAGACATCTGGGGGACTCTTGGAATGGTGGCACGACCCTGGAGTTCCTCTCGCCGTTCCTGTTGAGAGGGCCTCCTCTTGAGATGCGACGGGAACGCCGGGAACTCTTTCCCGACGAAGCAGGGAAAGGATCCCTCATCTCGAGCTACGAGGCGGAAACGGGGCTCCTCTGGATGTGGGCGGGACCCTCGTGATTCCTCTCGAGTGGAGACGGCTAGGTCGGGGAACTTCTTGATTTGCACCAAGGGTGTGAAGGACCCTTTCGATGTTCCAGAGGTGAGGTGTGATCAGCCTCGAGACGCCTCAGCGGAAATGGGCCTCATCTCGCCTGGAGGGGAGAACCTCCTGGATTTTCTCGAGTTGCGGCAGGTCTTCTCGAGTTACGACGGGGACCACAGGGACCCGCTCTGGTGGCCTCAGGAAAGGCCAGTCCCCATGCGAGTTGCTAGGGGACCTCTCGGGATTCCTCTCCCGTCCATGCAGGGGCCTCAGTCCTTTTGTGGATTCGGGTCCGGAACCTGAGGATTCCTCTCCAGTGTTGCCATGGATCTTGGGGTGCTTCTGAGTCTCCCCAGGGGAGTCAGGCCTCGTCTCGAGTGGGGGCATGCACGTGCGCTTTCCTCCCGAGCTGCAGCAGTAGTGTCACGCTTCCTGTCACGTGGATCAAGGGATCTGTGGCTTTCCCTCGAGGCTGTCCCTCGAGGCTTTCCCACGAGGCTTTCCCACAGGGCTGTGCCACGTGCCACCTTGGTGTGAGTCGATCCTCGGCGTGAAAGACGAGCCGGTGAAGGGAAAAGAGGTTCCTCTGGAATGGACTGAGACATCTGGGGGACTCTTGGAATGGTGGCACGACCCTGGAGTTCCTCTCGCCGTTCCTGTTGAGAGGGCCTCCTCTTGAGATGCGACGGGAACGCCGGGAACTCTTTCCCGACGAAGCAGGGAAAGGATCCCTCATCTCGAGCTACGAGGCGGAAACGGGGCTCCTCTGGATGTGGGCGGGACCCTCGTGATTCCTCTCGAGTGGAGACGGCTAGGTCGGGGAACTTCTTGATTTGCACCAAGGGTGTGAAGGACCCTTTCGAAGTTCCAGAGGTGAGGTGTGATCAGCCTCGAGACGCCTCAGCGGAAATGGGCCTCATCTCGCCTGGAGGGGAGAACCTCCTGGATTTTCTCGAGTTGCGGCAGGTCTTCTCGAGTTACGACGGGGACCTCAGGGACCCGCTCTGCTTGCCTCAGGAAAGGCCAGTCCCCATGCGAGTTGCTAGGGGACCTCTCGGGATTCCTCTCCCGTCCATGCCGGGGCCTCAGTCCTTGTGTGGAGTCGGGGCCGGAACCTGAGGATTCCTCTCCAGTGTTGCCATGGATCTTGGGGTGCTTCTGAGTCTCCCCAGGGGAGTCAGGCCTCGTCTCGAGTGGGGGCATGCACGTGCGCTTTCCTCCCGCGCTGCAGCAGTAGTGTCACGCTTCCTGTCACGTGGATCAAGGGATCTGTGGCTTTCCCTCGAGGCTGTCCCTCGAGGCTTTCCCACGAGGCTTTCCCACAGGTCTGTGCCACGTGCCACCTTGGTGTGAGTCGATCCTCGGCGTGAAAGACGAGCCGGTGAAGGGAAAAGAGGTTCCTCTGGAATGGACTGAGACATCTGGGGGACTCTTGGAATGGTGGCACGACCCTGGAGTTCCTCTCGCCGTTCCTGTTGAGAGGGCCTCCTCTTGAGATGCGACGGGAACGCCGGGAACTCTTTCCCGACGAAGCAGGGAAAGGATCCCTCATCTCGAGCTACGAGGCGGAAACGGGGCTCCTCTGGATGTGGGCGGGACCCTCGTGATTCCTCTCGAGTGGAGACGGGTATGTCGGGGAACTTCTTGATTTGCACCAAGGGTGTGAAGGACCCTTTCGATGTTCCAGAGGTGAGGTGTGATCAGCCTCGAGACGCCTCAGCGGAAATGGGCCTCATCTCGCCTGGAGGGGAGAACCTCCTGGATTTTCTCGAGTGGCGGCAGGTCTTCTCGAGTTACGAAGGCGACCTCAGGGACCCGCTCTGGTGGCCTCAGGAAAGGCCAGTCCCCATGCGAGTTGCTAGGGGACCTCTCGGGATTCCTCTCCCGTCCATGCCGGGGCCTCAGTCCTTGTGTGGACTCGGGGCCGGAACCTGAGGATTCCTCTCCAGTGTTGCCATGGATCTTGGGGTGCTTCTGAGTCTCCCCAGGGGAGTCAGGCCTCGTCTCGAGTGGGGGCATGCACGTGCGCTTTCCTCCCGAGCTGCAGCAGTAGTGTCACGCTTCCTGTCACGTGGATCAAGGGATCTGTGGCTTTCCCTCGAGGCTGTCCCTCGAGGCTTTCCCACGAGGCTTTCCCACAGGTCTGTGCCACGTGCCACCTTGGTATGAGTCGATCCTCGGCGTGAAAGACGAGCCGGTGAAGGGAAAAGAGGTTCCTCTGGAATGGACTGAGACATCTGGGGGACTCTTGGAATGGTGGCACGACCCTGGAGTTCCTCTCGCCGTTCCTGTTGAGAGGGCCTCCTCTTGAGATGCGACGGGAACGCCGGGAAATCTTTCCCGACGAAGCAGGGAAACGATCCGTCATCTCGAGCTACGAGGCGGAAACGGGGCTCCTCTGGATGTGGGCGGGACCCTCGTGATTCCTCTCGAGTGGAGACGGGTATGTCGGGGAACTTCTTGATTTGCACCAAGGGTGTGAAGGACCCTTTCGATGTTCCAGAGGTGAGGTGTGATCAGCCTCGAGACGCCTCAGCGGAAATGGGCCTCATCTCGCCTGGAGGGGAGAACCTCCTGGATTTTCTCGAGTTGCGGCAGGTCTTCTCGAGTTACGACGGGGACCTCAGGGACCCGCTCTGGTGGCCTCAGGAAAGGCCAGTCCCCATGCGAGTTGCTAGGGGACCTCTCGGGATTCCTCTCCCGTCCATGCAGGGGCCTCAGTCTTTTTGTGGATTCGGGTCCGGAACCTGAGGATTCCTCTCCAGTGTTGCCATGGATCTTGGGGTGCTTCTGAGTCTCCCCAGGGGAGTCAGGCCTCGTCTCGAGTGGGGGCATGCACGTGCGCTTTCCTCCCGAGCTGCAGCAGTAGTGTCACGCTTCCTGTCACGTGGATCAAGGGATCTGTGGCTTTCCCTCGAGGCTGTCCCTCGAGGCTTTCCCACGAGGCTTTCCCACAGGGCTGTGCCACGTGGCACCTTGGTGTGAGTCGATCCTCGGCGTGAAAGACGAGCCGGTGAAGGGCAAAGAGGTTCCTCTGGAATGGACTGAGACATCTGGGGGACTCTTGGAATGGTGGCACGACCCTGGAGTTCCTCTCGCCGTTCCTGTTGAGAGGGCCTCCTCTTGAGATGCGACGGGAACGCCGGGAACTCTTTCCCGACGAAGCAGGGAAAGGATCCCTCATCTCGAGCTACGAGGCGGAAACGGGGCTCCTCTGGATGTGGGCGGGACCCTCGTGATTCCTCTCGAGTGGAGACGGCTAGGTCGGGGAACTTCTTGATTTGCACCAAGGGTGTGAAGGACCCTTTCGAAGTTCCAGAGGTGAGGTGTGATCAGCCTCGAGACGCCTCAGCGGAAATGGGCCTCATCTCGCCTGGAGGGGAGAACCTCCTGGATTTTCTCGAGTTGCGGCAGGTCTTCTCCAGTTACGACGGGGACCTCAGGGACCCGCTCTGCTTGCCTCAGGAAAGGCCAGTCCCCATGCGAGTTGCTAGGGGACCTCTCGGGATTCCTCTCCCGTCCATGCCGGGGCCTCAGTCCTTGTGTGGAGTCGGGGCCGGAACCTGAGGATTCCTCTCCAGTGTTGCCATGGATCTTGGGGTGCTTCTGAGTCTCCCCAGGGGAGTCAGGCCTCGTCTCGAGTGGGGGCATGCACGTGCGCTTTCCTCCCGCGCTGCAGCAGTAGTGTCACGCTTCCTGTCACGTGGATCAAGGGATCTGTGGCTTTCCCTCGAGGCTGTCCCTCGAGGCTTTCCCACGAGGCTTTCCCACAGGTCTGTGCCACGTGCCACCTTGGTGTGAGTCGATCCTCGGCGTGAAAGACGAGCCGGTGAAGGGAAAAGAGGTTCCTCTGGAATGGACTGAGACATCTGGGGGACTCTTGGAATGGTGGCACGACCCTGGAGTTCCTCTCGCCGTTCCTGTTGAGAGGGCCTCCTCTTGAGATGCGACGGGAACGCCGGGAACTCTTTCCCGACGAAGCAGGGAAAGGATCCCTCATCTCGAGCTACGAGGCGGAAACGGGGCTCCTCTGGATGTGGGCGGGACCCTCGTGATTCCTCTCGAGTGGAGACGGGTATGTCGGGGAACTTCTTGATTTGCACCAAGGGTGTGAAGGACCCTTTCGATGTTCCAGAGGTGAGGTGTGATCAGCCTCGAGACGCCTCAGCGGAAATGGGCCTCATCTCGCCTGGAGGGGAGAACCTCCTGGATTTTCTCGAGTGGCGGCAGGTCTTCTCGAGTTACGAAGGCGACCTCAGGGACCCGCTCTGGTGGCCTCAGGAAAGGCCAGTCCCCATTCGAGTTGCTAGGGGACCTCTCGGGATTCCTCTCCCGTCCATGCCGGGGCCTCAGTCCTTGTGTCGAGTCGGGGCCGGAACCTGAGGATTCCTCTCCAGTGTTGCCATGGATCTTGGGGTGCTTCTGAGTCTCCCCAGGGGAGTCAGGCCTCGTCTCGAGTGGGGGCATGCACGTGCGCTTTCCTCCCGCGCTGCAGCAGTAGTGTCACGCTTCCTGTCACGTGGATCAAGGGATCTGTGGCTTTCCCTCGAGGCTGTCCCTCGAGGCTTTCCCACGAGGCTTTCCCACAGGTCTGTGCCACGTGCCACCTTGGTGTGAGTCGATCCTCGGCGTGAAAGACGAGCCGGTGAAGGGAAAAGAGGTTCCTCTGGAATGGACTGAGACATCTGGGGGACTCTTGGAATGGTGGCACGACCCTGGAGTTCCTCTCGCCGTTCCTGTTGAGAGGGCCTCCTCTTGAGATGCGACGGGAACGCCGGGAACTCTTTCCCGACGAAGCAGGGAAAGGATCCCTCATCTCGAGCTACGAGGCGGAAACGGGGCTCCTCTGGATGTGGGCGGGACCCTCGTGATTCCTCTCGAGTGGAGACGGGTATGTCGGGGAACTTCTTGATTTGCACCAAGGGTGTGAAGGACCCTTTCGATGTTCCAGAGGTGAGGTGTGATCAGCCTCGAGACGCCTCAGCGGAAATGGGCCTCATCTCGCCTGGAGGGGAGAACCTCCTGGATTTTCTCGAGTGGCGGCAGGTCTTCTCGAGTTACGAAGGCGACCTCAGGGACCCGCTCTGGTGGCCTCAGGAAAGGCCAGTCCCCATGCGAGTTGCTAGGGGACCTCTCGGGATTCCTCTCCCGTCCATGCCGGGGCCTCAGTCCTTGTGTCGAGTCGGGGCCGGAACCTGAGGATTCCTCTCCAGTGTTGCCATGGATCTTGGGGTGCTTCTGAGTCTCCCCAGGGGAGTCAGGCCTCGTCTCGAGTGGGGGCATGCACGTGCGCTTTCCTCCCGAGCTGCAGCAGTAGTGTCACGCTTCCTGTCACGTGGATCAAGGGATCTGTGGCTTTCCCTCGAGGCTGTCCCTCGAGGCTTTCCCACGAGGCTTTCCCACAGGTCTGTGCCACGTGCCACCTTGGTATGAGTCGATACTCGGCGTGAAAGACGAGCCGGTGAAGGGAAAAGAGGTTCCTCTGGAATGGACTGAGACATCTGGGGGACTCTTGGAATGGTGGCACGACCCTGGAGTTCCTCTCGCCGTTCCTGTTGAGAGGGCCTCCTCTTGAGATGCGACGGGAACGCCGGGAAATCTTTCCCGACGAAGCAGGGAAACGATCCCTCATCTCGAGCTACGAGGCGGAAACGGGGCTCCTCTGGATGTGGGCGGGACCCTCGTGATTCCTCTCGAGTGGAGACGGGTATGTCGGGGAACTTCTTGATTTGCACCAAGGGTGTGAAGGACCCTTTCGATGTTCCAGAGGTGAGGTGTGATCAGCCTCGAGACGCCTCAGCGGAAATGGGCCTCATCTCGCCTGGAGGGGAGAACCTCCTGGATTTTCTCGAGTTGCGGCAGGTCTTCTCGAGTTACGACGGGGACCTCAGGGACCCGCTCTGGTGGCCTCAGGAAAGGCCAGTCCCCATGCGAGTTGCTAGGGGACCTCTCGGGATTCCTCTCCCGTCCATGCAGGGGCCTCAGTCTTTTTGTGGATTCGGGTCCGGAACCTGAGGATTCCTCTCCAGTGTTGCCATGGATCTTGGGGTGCTTCTGAGTCTCCCCAGGGGAGTCAGGCCTCGTCTCGAGTGGGGGCATGCACGTGCACTTTCCTCCCGAGCTGCAGCAGTAGTGTCACGCTTCCTGTCACGTGGATCAAGGGATCTGTGGCTTTCCCTCGAGGCTGTCCCTCGAGGCTTTCCCACGAGGCTTTCCCACAGGGCTGTGCCACGTGGCACCTTGGTGTGAGTCGATCCTCGGCGTGAAAGACGAGCCGGTGAAGGGAAAAGAGGTTCCTCTGGAATGGACTGAGACATCTGGGGGACTCTTGGAATGGTGGCACGACCCTGGAGTTCCTCTCGCCGTTCCTGTTGAGAGGGCCTCCTCTTGAGATGCGACGGGAACGCCGGGAACTCTTTCCCGACGAAGCAGGGAAAGGATCCCTCATCTCGAGCTACGAGGCGGAAACGGGGCTCCTCTGGATGTGGGCGGGACCCTCGTGATTCCTCTCGAGTGGAGACGGCTAGGTCGGGGAACTTCTTGATTTGCACCAAGGGTGTGAAGGACCCTTTCGAAGTTCCAGAGGTGAGGTGTGATCAGCCTCGAGACGCCTCAGCGGAAATGGGCCTCATCTCGCCTGGAGGGGAGAACCTCCTGGATTTTCTCGAGTTGCGGCAGGTCTTCTCGAGTTACGACGGGGACCTCAGGGACCCGCTCTGCTTGCCTCAGGAAAGGCCAGTCCCCATGCGAGTTGCTAGGGGACCTCTCGGGATTACTCTCCCGTCCATACCGGGGCCTCAGTCCTTGTGTGGAGTCGGGGCCGGAACCTGAGGATTCCTCTCCAGTGTTGCCATGGATCTTGGGGTGCTTCTGAGTCTCCCCAGGGGAGTCAGGCCTCGTCTCGAGTGGGGGCATGCACGTGCGCTTTCCTCCCGCGCTGCAGCAGTAGTGTCACGCTTCCTGTCACGTGGATCAAGGGATCTGTGGCTTTCCCTCGAGGCTGTCCCTCGAGGCTTTCCCACGAGGCTTTCCCACAGGGCTGTGCCACGTGCCACCTTGGTGTGAGTCGATCCTCGGCGTGAAAGACGAGCCAGTGAAGGGAAAAGAGGTTCCTCTGGAATGGACTGAGACATCTGGGGGACTCTTGGAATGGTGGCACGACCCTGGAGTTCCTCTCGCCGTTCCTGTTGAGAGGGCCTCCTCTTGAGATGCGACGGGAACGCCGGGAACTCTTTCCCGACGAAGCAGGGAAAGGATCCCTCATTTCGAGCTACGAGGCGGAAACGGGGCTCCTCTGGATGTGGGCAGGACCCACGTGATTCCTCTCGAGTGGAGACGGCTAGGTCGGGGAACTTCTTGATTAGCACCAAGGGTGTGAAGGACCCTTTCGAAGTTCCAGAGGTGAGGTGTGATCAGCCTGGAGACGCCTCAGCGGAAATGGGCCTCATCTCGGCTGGAGGGGAGAACCTCCTGGATTTTCTCGAGTTGCGGCAGGTCTTCTCGAGTTACGACGGGGACCACAGGGACCCGCTCTGGTGGCCTCAGGAAAGGACAGTCCCCATGCGAGTTGCAAGGGGACCTCTCGGGATTCCTCTCCCGTCCATGCCGGGGCCTCAGTCCTTGGTGGAGTCGGGGCCGGAACCTGAGGATTCCTCTCCAGTGTTGCCATGGATCTTGGGGTGCTTCTGAGTCTCCCCAGGGGAGTCAGGCCTCGTCTCGAGTGGGGGCATGCACGTGCGCTTTCCTCCCGAGCTGCAGCAGTAGTGTCACGCTTCCTGTCACGTGGATCAAGGGATCTGTGTCTTTCCCTCGAGGCTGTCCCTCGAGGCTTTCCCACGAGGCTTTCCCACAGGGCTGTGCCACGTGCCACCTTGGTGTGAGTCGATCCTCGGCATGAAAGACGAGCCGGTGAAGGGAAAAGAGGTTCCTCTGGAATGGACTGAGACTTCTGGGGGACTCTTGGAATGGTGGCACGACCCTGGAGTTCCTCTCGCCGTTCCTGTTGAGAGGGCCTCCTCTTGAGATGCGACGGGAACGCCGGGAACTCTTTCCCGACGAAGCAGGGAAAGGATCCCTCATCTCGAGCTACGAGGCGGAAACGGGGCTCCTCTGGATGTGGGCGGGACCCTCGTGATTCCTCTCGAGTGGAGACGGCTAGGTCGGGGAACTTCTTGATTTGCACCAAGGGTGTGAAGGACCCTTTCGAAGTTCCAGAGGTGAGGTGTGATCAGCCTCGAGACGCCTCAGCGGAAATGGGCCTCATCTCGCCTGGAGGGGAGAACCTCCTGAATTTTCTCGAGTTGCGGCAGGTCTTCTCGAGTTACGACGGGGACCACAGGGACCCGCTCTGGTGGCCTCAGGAAAGGCCAGTCCCCATGCGAGTTGCAAGGGGACCTCTCGGGATTCCTCTCCCGTCCATGCCGGGGCCTCAGTCCTTGTGTGGAGTCGGGGCCGGAACCTGAGGATTCCTCTCCAGTGTTGCCATGGATCTTGGGGTGCTTCTGAGTCTCCCCAGGGGAGTCAGGCCTCGTCTCGAGTGGGGGCATGCACGTGCGCTTTCCTCCCGCGCTGCAGCAGTAGGTGTCACGCTTCCTGTCACGTGGATCAAGGGATCTGTGGCTTTCCCTCGAGGCTGTCCCTCGAGGCTTTCCCACGAGGCTTTCCCACAGGGCTGTGCCACGTGCCACCTTGCTGTGAGTCGATCCTCGGCGTGAAAGACGAGCCGGTGAAGGGAAAAGAGGTTCCTATGGAATGGACTGAGACATCTGGGGGACTCTTGGAATGGTGGCACGACCCTGGAGTTCCTCTCGCCGTTCCTGTTGAGAGGGCCTCCTCTTGAGATGCGACGGGAACGCCGGGAACTCTTTCCCGACGAAGCAGGGAAAGGATCCCTCATCTCGAGCTACGAGGCGGAAACGGGGCTCCTCTGGATGTGGGCAGGACCCACGTGATTCCTCTCGAGTGGAGACGGCTAGGTCGGGGAACTTCTTGATTTGCACCAAGGGTGTGAAGGACCCTTTCGAAGTTCCAGAGGTGAGGTGTGATCAGCCTCGAGACGCCTCAGCGGAAATGGGCCTCATCTCGGCTGGAGGGGAGAACCTCCTGGATTTTCTCGAGTTGCGGCAGGTCTTCTCGAGTTACGACGGGGACCACAGGGACCCGCTCTGGTGGCCTCAGGAAAGGACAGTCCCCATGCGAGTTGCAAGGGGACCTCTCGGGATTCCTCTCCCGTCCATGCCGGGGCCTCAGTCCTTGGTGGAGTCGGGGCCGGAACCTGAGGATTCCTCTCCAGTGTTGCCATGGATCTTGGGGTGCTTCTGAGTCTCCCCAGGGGAGTCAGGCCTCGTCTCGAGTGGGGGCATGCACGTGCGCTTTCCTCCCGAGCTGCAGCAGTAGTGTCACGCTTCCTGTCACGTGGATCAAGGGATCTGTGTCTTTCCCTCGAGGCTGTCCCTCGAGGCTTTCCCACGAGGCTTTCCCACAGGTCTGTGCCACGTGCCACCTTGGTGTGAGTCGATCCTCGGCATGAAAGACGAGCCGGTGAAGGGAAAAGAGGTTCCTCTGGAATGGACTGAGACTTCTGGGGGACTCTTGGAATGGTGGCACGACCCTGGAGTTCCTCTCGCCGTTCCTGTTGAGAGGGCCTCCTCTTGAGATGCGACGGGAACGCCGGGAACTCTTTCCCGATGAAGCAGGGAAAGGATCCCTCATCTCGAGCTACGAGGCGGGAACGGGGCTCCTCTGGATGTGGGCGGGACCCACGTGATTCCTCTCGAGTGGAGACGGCTAGGTCGGGGAACTTCTTGATTTGCACCAAGGGTGTGAAGGAGCCTTTCGAAGTTCCAGAGGTGAGGTGTGATCAGCCTCGAGACGCCTCAGCGGAAATGGGCCTCATCTCGCCTGGAGGGGAGAACCTCCTGGATTTTCTCGAGTTGCGGCAGGTCTTCTCGAGTTACGACTGGGACCTCAGGGACCCGCTCTGGTGGCCTCAGGAAAGGCCAGTCCCCATGCGAGTTGCTAGGGGACCTCTCGGGATTCCTCTCCCGTCCATGCCGGGGCCTCAGTCCTTGTGTGGAGTCGGGGCCGGAACCTGAGGATTCCTCTCCAGTGTTGCCATGGATCTTGGGGTGCTTCTGAGTCTCCCCAGGGGAGTCAGGCCTCGTCTCGAGTGGGGGCATGCACGTGCGCTTTCCTCCCGAGCTGCAGCAGTAGTGTCACGCTTCCTGTCACGTGGATCAAGGGATCTGTGGCTTTCCCTCGAGGCTGTCCCTCGAGGCTTTCCCACGAGGCTTTCCCACAGGGCTGTGCCACGTGGCACCTTGGTGTGAGTCGATCCTCGGCGTGAAAGACGAGCCGGTGAAGGGAAAAGAGGTTCCTCTGGAATGGACTGAGATATCTGGGGGACTCTTGGAATGGTGGCACGACCCTGGAGTTCCTCTCGCCGTTCCTGTTGAGAGGGCCTCCTCTTGAGATGCGACGGGAACGCCGGGAACTCTTTCCGGACGAAGCAGGGAAAGGATCCCTCATCTCGAGCTACGAGGCGGAAACGGGGCTCCTCTGGATGTGGGCGGGACCCTCGTGATTCCTCTCGAGTGGAGACGGGTATGTCGGGGAACTTCTTGATTTGCACCAAGGGTGTGAAGGACCCTTTCGAAGTTCCAGAGGTGAGGTGTGATCAGCCTCGAGACGCCTCAGCGGAAATGGGCCTCATCTCGCCTGGAGGGGAGAACCTCCTGGATTTTCTCGAGTTGCGGCAGGTCTTCTCGAGTTACGACGGCGACCTCAGGGACCCGCTCTGGTGGCCTCAGGAAAGGCCAGTCCCCATGCGAGTTGCTAGGGGACCTCTCGGGATTCCTCTCCCGTCCATGCCGGGGCCTCAGTCCTTGTGTGGAGTCGGGGCCGGAACCTGAGGATTCCTCTCCAGTGTTGCCATGGATCTTGGGGTGCTTCTGAGTCTCCCCAGGGGAGTCAGGCCTCGTCTCGAGTGGGGGCATGCACGTGCGCTTTCCTCCCGAGCTGCAGCAGTAGTGTCACGCTTCCTGTCACGTGGATCAAGGGATCTGTGGCTTTCCCTCGAGGCTGTCCCTCGAGGCTTTCCCACGAGGCTTTCCCACAGGGCTGTGCCACGTGCCACCTTGGTGTGAGTCGATCCTCGGCGTGAAAGACGAGCCGGTGAAGGGAAAAGAGGTTCCTCTGGAATGGACTGAGACATCTGGGGGACTCTTGGAATGGTGGCACGACCCTGGAGTTCCTCTCGCCGTTCCTGTTGAGAAGGCCTCCTCTTGAGATGCGACGGGAACGCCGGGAACTCTTTCCCGACGAAGCAGGGAAAGGATCCCTCATCTCGAGCTACGAGGCGGAAACGGGGCTCCTCTGGATGTGGGCGGGACCCTCGTGATTCCTCTCGAGTGGAGACGGCTAGGTCGGGGAACTTCTTGATTTGCACCAAGGGTGTGAAGGACCCTTTCGAAGTTCCAGAGGTGAGGTGTGATCAGCCTCGAGACGCCTCAGCGGAAATGGGCCTCATCTCGCCTGGAGGGGAGAACCTCCTGGATTTTCTCGAGTTGCGGCAGGTCTTCTCGAGTTACGACGGGGACCTCAGGGACCCGCTCTGCTTGCCTCAGGAAAGGCCAGTCCCCATGCGAGTTGCTAGGGGACCTCTCGGGATTCCTCTCCCGTCCATGCCGGGGCCTCAGTCCTTGTGTGGAGTCGGGGCCGGAACCTGAGGATTCCTCTCCAGTGTTGCCATGGATCTTGGGGTGCTTCTGAGTCTCCCCAGGGGAGTCAGGCCTCGTCTCGAGTGGGGGCATGCACGTGCGCTTTCCTCCCGAGCTGCAGCAGTAGTGTCACGCTTCCTGTCACGTGGATCAAGGGATCTGTGGCTTTCCCTCGAGGCTGTCCCTCGAGGCTTTCCCACGAGGCTTTCCCACAGGGCTGTGCCACGTGCCACCTTGGTGTGAGTCGATCCTCGGCGTGAAAGACGAGCCGGTGAAGGGAAAAGAGGTTCCTCTGGAATGGACTGAGACATCTGGGGGACTCTTGGAATGGTGGCACGACCCTGGAGTTCCTCTCGCCGTTCCTGTTGAGAGGGCCTCCTCTTGAGATGCGACGGGAACGCCGGGAACTCTTTCCCGACGAAGCAGGGAAAGGATCCCTCATTTCGAGCTACAAGGCGGAAACGGGGCTCCTCTGGATGTGGGCAGGACCCACGTGATTCCTCTCGAGTGGAGACGGCTAGGTCGGGGAACTTCTTGATTTGCACCAAGGGTGTGAAGGACCCTTTCGAAGTTCCAGAGGTGAGGTGTGATCAGCCTCGAGACGCCTCAGCGGAAATGGGCCTCATCTCGGCTGGAGGGGAGAACATCCTGGATTTTCTCGAGTTGCGGCAGGTCTTCTCGAGTTACGACGGGGACCACAGGGACCCGCTCTGGTGGCCTCAGGAAAGGACAGTCCCCATGCGAGTTGCAAGGGGACCTCTCGGGATTCCTCTCCCGTCCATGCCGGGGCCTCAGTCCTTGGTGGAGTCGGGGCCGGAACCTGAGGATTCCTCTCCAGTGATGCCATGGATCTTGGGGTGCTTCTGAGTCTCCCCAGGGGAGTCAGGCCTCGTCTCGAGTGGGGGCATGCACGTGCGCTTTCCTCCCGAGCTGCAGCAGTAGTGTCACGCTTCCTGTCACGTGGATCAAGGGATCTGTGTCTTTCCCTCGAGGCTGTCCCTCGAGGCTTTCCCACGAGGCTTTCCCACAGGGCTGTGCCACGTGCCACCTTGGTGTGAGTCGATCCTCGGCGTGAAAGACGAGCCGGTGAAGGGAAAAGAGGTTCCTCTGGAATGGACTGAGACTTCTGGGGGACTCTTGGAATGGTGGCACGACCCTGGAGTTCCTCTCGCCGTTCCTGTTGAGAGGGCCTCCTCTTGAGATGCGAAGGGAACGCCGGGAACTCTTTCCCGATGAAGCAGGGAAAGGATCCCTCATCTGGAGCTACGAGGCGGGAACGGGGCTCCTCTGGATGTGGGCGGGACCCACGTGATTCCTCTCGAGTGGAGACGGCTAGGTCGGGGAACTTCTTGATTTGCACCAAGGGTGTGAAGGAGCCTTTCGAAGTTCCAGAGGTGAGGTGTGATCAGCCTCGAGACGCCTCAGCGGAAATGGGCCTCATCTCGCCTGGAGGGGAGAACCTCCTGGATTTTCTCGAGTTGCGGCAGGTCTTCTCGAGTTACGACGGCGACCTCAGGGACCCGCTCTGGTGGCCTCAGGAAAGGCCAGTCCCCATGCGAGTTGCTAGGGGACCTCTCGGGATTCCTCTCCCGTCCATGCCGGGGCTTCAGTCCTTGTGTGGAGTCGGGGCCGGAACCTGAGGATTCCTCTCCAGTGTTGCCATGGATCTTGGGGTGCTTCTGAGTCTCCCCAGGGGAGTCAGGCCTCGTCTCGAGTGGGGGCATGCACGAGCGCTTTCCTCCCGAGCTGCAGCAGTAGTGTCACGCTTCCTGTCACGTGGATCAAGGGATCTGTGGCTTTCCCTCGAGGCTGTCCCTCGAGGCTTTCCCACGAGGCTTTCCCACAGGGCTGTGCCACGTGGCACCTTGGTGTGAGTCGATCCTCGGCGTGAAAGACGAGCCGGTGAAGGGAAAAGAGGTTCCTCTGGAATGGACTGAGATATCTGGGGGACTCTTGGAATGGTGGCACGACCCTGGAGTTCCTCTCGCCGTTCCTGTTGAGAGGGCCTCCTCTTGAGATGCGACGGGAACGCCGGGAACTCTTTCCCGACGAAGCAGGGAAAGGATCCCTCATCTCGAGCTACGAGGCGGAAACGGGGCTCCTCTGGATGTGGGCGGGACCCTCGTGATTCCTCTCGAGTGGAGACGGCTAGGTCGGGGAACTTCTTGATTTGCACCAAGGGTGTGAAGGACCCTTTCGAAGTTCCAGAGGTGAGGTGTGATCAGCCTCGAGACGCCTCAGCGGAAATGGGCCTCATCTCGCCTGGAGGGGAGAACCTCCTGAATTTTCTCGAGTTGCGGCAGGTCTTCTCGAGTTACGACGGGGACCACAGGGACCCGCTCTGGTGGCCTCAGGAAAGGCCAGTCCCCATGCGAGTTGCAAGGGGACCTCTCGGGATTCCTCTCCCGTCCATGCCGGGGCCTCAGTCCTTGGTGGAGTCGGGGCCGGAACCTGAGGATTCCTCTCCAGTGTTGTCATGGATCTTGGGGTGCTTCTGAGTCTCCCCAGGGGAGTCAGGCCTCGTCTCGAGTGGGGGCATGCACGTGCGCTTTCCTCCCGAGCTGCAGCAGTAGTGTCACGCTTCCTGTCACGTGGATCAAGGGATCTGTGGCTTTCCCTCGAGGCTGTCCCTCGAGGCTTTCCCACGAGGCTTTCCCACAGGGCTGTGCCACGTGCCACCTTGGTGTGAGTCGATCCTCGGCGTGAAAGACGAGCCGGTGAAGGGAAAAGAGTTTCCTCTGGAATGTACTGAGACTTCTGGGGGACTCTTGGAATGGTGGCACGACCCTGGAGTTCCTCTCGCCTTTCCTGTTGAGAGGGCCTCCTCTTGAGATGTGACGGGAAAGCCGGGAACTCTTTCCTGAAGAAGCAGGGAAAGGATCCCTCATCTGGAGCTACGAGGCGGAAACGGGGCTCCTCTGGATGTGGGTGGCACCCACGTGATTCCTCTCGAGTGGAGACAGCTACGTCGGGGAACTTCTTGATTTGCACCAAGGGTGTGAAGGAGCCTTTCGAAGTTCCAGAGGTGAGGTGTGATCAGCCTCGAGACGCCTCAGCGGAAATGGGCCTCATCTCGCCTGGAGGGGAGAACCTCCTGGATTTTCTCGAGTTGCGGCAGGTCTTCTCGAGTTACGACGGCGACCTCAGGGACCCGCTCTGGTGGCCTCAGGAAAGGCCAGTCCCCATGCGAGTTGCTAGGGGACCTCTCGGGATTCCTCTCCCGTCCATGCCGGGGCTTCAGTCCTTGTGTGGAGTCGGGGCCGGAACCTGAGGATTCCTCTCCAGTGTTGCCATGGATCTTGGGGTGCTTCTGAGTCTCCCCAGGGGAGTCAGGCCTCGTCTCGAGTGGGGGCATGCACGAGCGCTTTCCTCCCGAGCTGCAGCAGTAGTGTCACGCTTCCTGTCACGTGGATCAAGGGATCTGTGGCTTTCCCTCGAGGCTGTCCCTCGAGGCTTTCCCACGAGGCTTTCCCACAGGGCTGTGCCACGTGGCACCTTGGTGTGAGTCGATCCTCGGCGTGAAAGACGAGCCGGTGAAGGGAAAAGAGGTTCCTCTGGAATGGACTGAGATATCTGGGGGACTCTTGGAATGGTGGCACGACCCTGGAGTTCCTCTCGCCGTTCCTGTTGAGAGGGCCTCCTCTTGAGATGCGACGGGAACGCCGGGAACTCTTTCCCGACGAAGCAGGGAAAGGATCCCTCATCTCGAGCTACGAGGCGGAAACGGGGCTCCTCTGGATGTGGGCGGGACCCTCGTGATTCCTCTCGAGTGGAGACGGCTAGGTCGGGGAACTTCTTGATTTGCACCAAGGGTGTGAAGGACCCTTTCGAAGTTCCAGAGGTGAGGTGTGATCAGCCTCGAGACGCCTCAGCGGAAATGGGCCTCATCTCGCCTGGAGGGGAGAACCTCCTGAATTTTCTCGAGTTGCGGCAGGTCTTCTCGAGTTACGACGGGGACCACAGGGACCCGCTCTGGTGGCCTCAGGAAAGGCCAGTCCCCATGCGAGTTGCAAGGGGACCTCTCGGGATTCCTCTCCCGTCCATGCCGGGGCCTCAGTCCTTGGTGGAGTCGGGGCCGGAACCTGAGGATTCCTCTCCAGTGTTGTCATGGATCTTGGGGTGCTTCTGAGTCTCCCCAGGGGAGTCAGGCCTCGTCTCGAGTGGGGGCATGCACGTGCGCTTTCCTCCCGAGCTGCAGCAGTAGTGTCACGCTTCCTGTCACGTGGATCAAGGGATCTGTGGCTTTCCCTCGAGGCTGTCCCTCGAGGCTTTCCCACGAGGCTTTCCCACAGGGCTGTGCCACGTGCCACCTTGGTGTGAGTCGATCCTCGGCGTGAAAGACGAGCCGGTGAAGGGAAAAGAGTTTCCTCTGGAATGTACTGAGACTTCTGGGGGACTCTTGGAATGGTGGCACGACCCTGGAGTTCCTCTCGCCTTTCCTGTTGAGAGGGCCTCCTCTTGAGATGTGACGGGAAAGCCGGGAACTCTTTCCTGAAGAAGCAGGGAAAGGATCCCTCATCTCGAGCTACGAGGCGGAAACGGGGCTCCTCTGGATGTGGGTGGCACCCACGTGATTCCTCTCGAGTGGAGACAGCTACGTCGGGGAACTTCTTGATTTGCACCAAGGGTGTGAAGGACCCTTTCGAAGTTCCAGAGGTGAGGTGTGATCAGCCTCGAGACGCCTCAGCGGAAATGGGCCTCATCTCGCCTGGAGGGGAGAACCTCCTGGATTTTCTCGAGTTGCGGCAGGTCGTCTCGAGTTACGACGGGGACCACAGGGACCCGCTCTGCTGGCCTCAGGAAAGGCCAGTCCCCTTGCGAGTTGCAAGGGGACCTCTCGGGATTCCTCTCCCGGCCATGCCGGGGCCTCAGTCCTTGTTTGGAGTCCAGGCCGGATCCTGAGGGTTCCTCTCCAGTGTTGCCATGGATCTTGGGGTGCTTCTGAGTCTCCCCAGGGGAGTCAGGCCTCGTCTCGAGTGGGGGCATTCACGTGCGCTTTCCTCCCGAGCTGCAGCAGTAGTGTCACGCTTCCTGTCACGTGGATCAAGGGATCTGTGGCTTTCCCTCGAGGCTGTCCCTCGAGGCTTTCCCACGAGGCTTTCCCACAGGGCTGTGCCACGTGCCACCTTGGTGTGAGTCGATCCTCGGCGTGAAAGACGAGCCGGTGAAGGGAAAAGAGGTTCCTCTGGAATGGACTGAGACATCTGGGGGACTCTTGGAATGGTGGCACGACCCTGGAGTTCCTCTCGCCGTTCCTGTTGAGAGGGTCTCCTCTTGAGATGCGACGGGAACGCCGGGAACTCTTTCCCGACGAAGCAGGGAAAGGATCCCTCATCTCGAGCTACGAGGCGGAAACGGGGCTCCTCTGGATGTGGGCGGGACCCTCGTGATTCCTCTCGAGTGGAGACGGGTATGTCGGGGAACTTCTTGATTTGCACCAAGGGTGTGAAGGACCCTTTCGATTTTCCAGAGGTGAGGTGTGATCAGCCTCGAGACGCCTCAGCGGAAATGGGCCTCATCTCGCCTGGAGGGGAGAACCTCCTGGATTTTCTCGAGTTGAGGCAGGTCTTCTCGAGTTACGACGGGGACCTCAGGGACCCGCTCTCGTGGCCTCATGAAAGGCCAGTCCCCATGCGAGTTGCTAGGGGACCTCTCGGGATTCCTCTCCCGTCCATGCCGGGGCCTCAGTCCTTGTGTGGAGTCGGGGCCGGAACCTGAGGATTCCTCTCCAGTGTTGCCATGGATCTTGGGGTGCTTCTGAGTCTCCCCAGGGGAGTCAGGCCTCGTCTCGAGTGGGGACATGCACGTGCGCTTTCCTCCCGAGCTGCAGCAGTAGTTTCACGCTTCCTGTCACGTGGATCAAGGGATCTGTGGCTTTCCCTCGAGGCTGTCCCTCGAGGCTTTCCCACGAGGCTTTCCCACAGGGCTGTGCCACGTGCCACCTTGGTGTGAGTCGATCCTCGGCGTGAAAGACGAGCCGGTGAAGGGAAAAGAGGTTCCTCTGGAATGGACTGAGACTTCTGGGGGACTCTTGGAATGGTGGCACGACCCTGGAGTTCCTCTCGCCGTTCCTGTTGAGAGGGCCTCCTCTTGAGTTGCGACGGGAACGCCGGGAACTCTTTCCCGACGAAGCAGGGAAAGGATCCCTCATCTCGAGCTACGAGGCGGGAACGGGGCTCCTCTGGATGTGGACGGGACCCACGTGATTCCTCTCGAGTGGAGACGGCTAGGTCGGGGAACTTATGATTTGCACCAAGGGTGTGAAGGAGCCTTTCGAAGTTCCAGAGGTGAGGTGTGATCAGCCTCGAGACGCCTCAGCGGAAATGGGCCTCATCTCGCCTGGAGGGGAGAACCTCCTGGATTTTCTCGAGTTGCGGCAGGTCTTCTCGAGTTACGACGGGGACCACAGGGACCCGCTCTGGTGGCCTCAGGAAAGGCCAGTCCCCATGCGAGTTGCTAGGGGACCTCTCGGGATTCCTCTCCCGTCCATGCAGGGGCCTCGGTCCTTTTGTGGATCCGGGTCCGGAACCTGAGGATTCCTCTCCAGTGTTGCCATGGATCTTGGGGTGCTTCTGAGTCTCCCCAGGGGAGTCAGGCCTCGTCTCGAGTTGGGGCATGCACGTGCGCTTTCCTCCCGAGCTGCAGCAGTAGTGTCACGCTTCCTGTCACGTGGATCAAGGGATCTGTGGCTTTCCCTCGAGGCTGTCCCTCGAGGCTTTCCCACGAGGCTTTCCCACAGGGCTGTGCCACGTGCCACCTTGGTGTGAGTCGATCCTCGGTGTGAAAGACGAGCCGATGAAGGGAAAAGAGGTTCCTCTGGAATGGACTGAGACATCTGGGGGACTCTTGGAATGGTGGCACGACCCTGGAGTTCCTCTCGCCGTTCCTGTTGAGAGGGCCTCCTCTTGAGATGCGACGGGAACGCCGGGAACTCTTTCCCGACGAAGTAGGGAAAGGATCCCTCATCTCGAGCTACGAGGCGGAAACGGGGCTCCTCTGGATGTGGGCGGGACCCTCGTGATTCCTCTCGAGTGGAGACGGGTATGTCGGGGAACTTCTTGATTTGCACCAAGGGTGTGAAGGACCCTTTCGATGTTCCAGAGGTGAGGTGTGATCAGCCTCGAGACGCCTCAGCGGAAATGGGCCTCATCTCGCCTGGAGGGGAGAACCTCCTGGATTTTCTCGAGTTGTGGCAGGTCTTCTCGAGTTACGACGGGGACCTCAGGGACCCGCTCTGGTGGCCTCAGGAAAGGCCAGTCCCCATGCGAGTTGCTAGGGGACCTCTCGGGATTCCTCTCCCGTCCATGCCGGGCCTCAGTACTTGTGTGGATTCGGGGGCCGGAACCTGAGGATTCCTCTCCAGTGTTGCCATGGATCTTGGGGTGCTTCTGAGTCTCCCCAGGGGGAGTCAGGCCTCGTCTCGAGTGGGGGCATGCACGTGTGCTTTCCTCCCGAGCTGCAGCAGTAGTGTCACGCTTCCTGTCATGTGGATCAAGGGATCTGTGGCTTTCCCCTCGAGGCTGTCCCTCGAGGCTTTCCCACGAGGCTTTCCCACAGGGCTGTGCCACGTGCCACCTTGGTATGAGTCGATCCTCGGCGTGAAAGACGAGCCGGTGAAGGGAAAAGAGGTTCCTCTGGAATGGACTGAGACATCTGGGGGACTCTTGGAATGGTGGCACGACCCTGGAGTTCCTCTCGCCGTTCCTGTTGAGAGGGCCTCCTCTTGAGATGCGACGGGGAACGCCGGGAACTCTTTCCCGACGAAGCAGGGAAAGGATCCCTCATCTCGAGCTACGAGGCGGGAACGGGGCTCCTCTGGATGTGGGCGGGACCCACGTGATTCCTCTCGAGTGGAGACGGCTAGGTCGGGGTCTTCTTGATTTGCACCATGGGGTGTGAAGGAGCCTTTCGAAGTTTCAGAGGTGAGGTGTGATCAGCCTCGAGACGCCTCAGCGGAAATGGGCCTCATCTCGCCTGGAGGGGAGAACCTCCTGGATTTTCTCGAGTTGCGGCAGGTCTTCTCGAGTTACGACGGGGACCTCAGGGACCCGCTCTGGTGGCCTCAGGAAAGGCCAGTCCCCATGCGAGTTGCTAGGGTACCTCTCGGGATTCCTCTCCCGTCCATGCAGGGGACTCAGTCCTTTTGTGGATTCGGGTCCGGAACCTGAGGATTCCTCTCCAGTGTTGCCATGGATCTTGGGGTGCTTCTGAGTCTCCCCAGGGGAGTCAGGCCTCGTCTCGAGTGGGGGCATGCACGTGCGCTTTCCTCCCGCGCTGCAGCAGTAGTGTCACGCTTCCTGTCACGTGGATCAAGGGATCTGTGGCTTTCCCTCGAGGCTGTCCCTCGAGGCTTTCCCACGAGGCTTTCCCACAGGGCTGTGCCACGTGCCACCTTGCTGTGAGTCGATCCTCGGCGTGAAAGACGAGCCGGTGAAGGGAAAAGAGGTTCCTCTGGAATGGACTGAGACATCTGGGGGACTCTTGGAATGGTGGCACGACCCTGGAGTTCCTCTCGCCGTTCCTGTTGAGAGGGCCTCCTCTTGAGATGCGACGGGAACGCCGGGAACTCTTTCCCGACGAAGCAGGGAAAGGATCCCTCATCTCGAGCTACGAGGCGGAAACGGGGCTCCTCTGGATGTGGGCAGGACCCACGTGATTCCTCTCGAGTGGAGACGGCTAGGTCGGGGAACTTCTTGATTTGCACCAAGGGTGTGAAGGACCCTTTCGAAGTTCCAGAGGTGAGGTGTGATCAGCCTCGAGACGCCTCAGCGGAAATGGGCCTCATCTCGCCTGGAGGGGAGAACCTCCTGGATTTTCTCGAGTTGCGGCAGGTCTTCTCGAGTTACGACGGGGACCACAGGGACCCGCTCTGGTGGCCTCAGGAAAGGACAGTCCCCATGCGAGTTGCAAGGGGACCTCTCGGGATTCCTCTCCCGTCCATGCCGGGGCCTCAGTCCTTGGTGGAGTCGGGGCCGGAACCTGAGGATTCCTCTCCAGTGTTGCCATGGATCTTGGGGTGCTTCTGAGTCTCCCCAGGGGAGTCAGGCCTCGTCTCGAGTGGGGGCATGCACGTGCGCTTTCCTCCCGAGCTGCAGCAGTAGTGTCACGCTTCCTGTCACGTGGATCAAGGGATCTGTGTCTTTCCCTCGAGGCTGTCCCTCGAGGCTTTCCCACGAGGCTTTCCCACAGGGCTGTGCCACGTGCCACCTTGGTGTGAGTCGATCCTCGGCATGAAAGACGAGCCGGTGAAGGGAAAAGAGGTTCCTCTGGAATGGACTGAGACTTCTGGGGGACTCTTGGAATGGTGGCACGACCCTGGAGTTCCTCTCGCCGTTCCTGTTGAGAGGGCCTCCTCTTGAGATGCGACGGGAACGCCGGGAACTCTTTCCCGATGAAGCAGGGAAAGGATCCCTCATCTCGAGCTACGAGGCGGGAACGGGGCTCCTCTGGATGTGGGCGGGACCCACGTGATTCCTCTCGAGTGGAGACGGCTAGGTCGGGGAACTTCTTGATTTGCACCAAGGGTGTGAAGGAGCCTTTCGAAGTTCCAGAGGTGAGGTGTGATCAGCCTCGAGACGCCTCAGCGGAAATGGGCCTCATCTCGCCTGGAGGGGAGAACCTCCTGGATTTTCTCGAGTTGCGGCAGGTCTTCTCGAGTTACGACGGCGACCTCAGGGACCCGCTCTGGTGGCCTCAGGAAAGGCCAGTCCCCATGCGAGTTGCTAGGGGACCTCTCGGGATTCCTCTCCCGTCCATGCCGGGGCCTCAGTCCTTGTGTGGAGTCGGGGCCGGAACCTGAGGATTCCTCTCCAGTGTTGCCATGGATCTTGGGGTGCTTCTGAGTCTCCCCAGGGGAGTCAGGCCTCGTCTCGAGTGGGGGCATGCACGTGCGCTTTCCTCCCGAGCTGCAGCAGTAGTGTCACGCTTCCTGTCACGTGGATCAAGGGATCTGTGGCTTTCCCTCGAGGCTGTCCCTCGAGGCTTTCCCACGAGGCTTTCCCACAGGGCTGTGCCACGTGGCACCTTGGTGTGAGTCGATCCTCGGCGTGAAAGACGAGCCGGTGAAGGGAAAAGAGGTTCCTCTGGAATGGACTGAGATATCTGGGGGACTCTTGGAATGGTGGCACGACCCTGGAGTTCCTCTCGCCGTTCCTGTTGAGAGGGCCTCCTCTTGAGATGCGACGGGAACGCCGGGAACTCTTTCCGGACGAAGCAGGGAAAGGATCCCTCATCTCGAGCTACGAGGCGGAAACGGGGCTCCTCTGGATGTGGGCGGGACCCTCGTGATTCCTCTCGAGTGGAGACGGGTATGTCGGGGAACTTCTTGATTTGCACCAAGGGTGTGAAGGACCCTTTCGAAGTTCCAGAGGTGAGGTGTGATCAGCCTCGAGACGCCTCAGCGGAAATGGGCCTCATCTCGCCTGGAGGGGAGAACCTCCTGGATTTTCTCGAGTTGCGGCAGGTCTTCTCGAGTTACGACGGCGACCTCAGGGACCCGCTCTGGTGGCCTCAGGAAAGGCCAGTCCCCATGCGAGTTGCTAGGGGACCTCTCGGGATTCCTCTCCCGTCCATGCCGGGGCCTCAGTCCTTGTGTGGAGTCGGGGCCGGAACCTGAGGATTCCTCTCCAGTGTTGCCATGGATCTTGGGGTGCTTCTGAGTCTCCCCAGGGGAGTCAGGCCTCGTCTCGAGTGGGGGCATGCACGTGCGCTTTCCTCCCGAGCTGCAGCAGTAGTGTCACGCTTCCTGTCACGTGGATCAAGGGATCTGTGGCTTTCCCTCGAGGCTGTCCCTCGAGGCTTTCCCACGAGGCTTTCCCACAGGGCTGTGCCACGTGGCACCTTGGTGTGAGTCGATCCTCGGCGTGAAAGACGAGCCGGTGAAGGGAAAAGAGGTTCCTCTGGAATGGACTGAGACATCTGGGGGACTCTTGGAATGGTGGCACGACCCTGGAGTTCCTCTCGCCGTTCCTGTTGAGAAGGCCTCCTCTTGAGATGCGACGGGAACGCCGGGAACTCTTTCCCGACGAAGCAGGGAAAGGATCCCTCATCTCGAGCTACGAGGCGGAAACGGGGCTCCTCTGGATGTGGGCAGGACCCTCGTGATTCCTCTCGAGTGGAGACGGCTAGGTCGGGGAACTTCTTGATTTGCACCAAGGGTGTGAAGGACCCTTTCGAAGTTCCAGAGGTGAGGTGTGATCAGCCTCGAGACGCCTCAGCGGAAATGGGCCTCATCTCGCCTGGAGGGGAGAACCTCCTGGATTTTCTCGAGTTGCGGCAGGTCTTCTCGAGTTACGACGGGGACCTCAGGGACCCGCTCTGCTTGCCTCAGGAAAGGCCAGTCCCCATGCGAGTTGCTAAGGGACCTCTCGGGATTCCTCTCCCGTCCATGCCGGGGCCTCAGTCCTTGGTGGAGTCGGGGCCGGAACCTGAGGATTCCTCTCCAGTGATGCCATGGATCTTGGGGTGCTTCTGAGTCTCCCCAGGGGAGTCAGGCCTCGTCTCGATTGGGGGCATGCACGTGCGCTTTCCTCCCGAGCTGCAGCAGTAGTGTCACGCTTCCTGTCACGTGGATCAAGGGATCTGTGTCTTTCCCTCGAGGCTGTCCCTCGAGGCTTTCCCACGAGGCTTTCCCACAGGGCTGTGCCACGTGCCACCTTGGTGTGAGTCGATCCTCGGCGTGAAAGACGAGCCGGTGAAGGGAAAAGAGGTTCCTCTGGAATGGACTGAGACTTCTGGGGGACTCTTGGAATGGTGGCACGACCCTGGAGTTCCTCTCGCCGTTCCTGTTGAGAGGGCCTCCTCTTGAGATGCGAAGGGAACGCCGGGAACTCTTTCCCGATGAAGCAGGGAAAGGATCCCTCATCTGGAGCTACGAGGCGGGAACGGGGCTCCTCTGGATGTGGGCGGGACCCACGTGATTCCTCTCGAGTGGAGACGGCTAGGTCGGGGAACTTCTTGATTTGCACCAAGGGTGTGAAGGAGCCTTTCGAAGTTCCAGAGGTGAGGTGTGATCAGCCTCGAGACGCCTCAGCGGAAATGGGCCTCATCTCGCCTGGAGGGGGAGAACCTCCTGGATTTTCTCGAGTTGCGGCAGGTCTTCTCGAGTTACGACGGCGACCTCAGGGACCCGCTCTGGTGGCCTCAGGAAAGGCCAGTCCCCATGCGAGTTGCTAGGGGACCTCTCGGGATTCCTCTCCCGTCCATGCCGGGGCTTCAGTCCTTGTGTGGAGTCGAGGCCGGAACCTGAGGATTCCTCTCCAGTGTTGCCATGGATCTTGGGGTGCTTCTGAGTCTCCCCAGGGGAGTCAGGCCTCGTCTCGAGTGGGGGCATGCACGTGCGCTTTCCTCCCGAGCTGCAGCAGTAGTGTCACGCTTCCTGTCACGTGGATCAAGGGATCTGTGGCTTTCCCTCGAGGCTGTCCCTCGAGGCTTTCCCACGAGGCTTTCCCACAGGGCTGTGCCACGTGGCACCTTGGTGTGAGTCGATCCTCGGCGTGAAAGACGAGCCGGTGAAGGGAAAAGAGGTTCCTCTGGAATGGACTGAGATATCTGGGGGACTCTTGGAATGGTGGCACGACCCTGGAGTTCCTCTCGCCGTTCCTGTTGAGAGGGCCTCCTCTTGAGATGCGACGGGAACGCCGGGAACTCTTTCCCGACGAAGCAGGGAAAGGATCCCTCATCTCGAGCTACGAGGCGGAAACGGGGCTCCTCTGGATGTGGGCGGGACCCTCGTGATTCCTCTCGAGTGGAGACGGCTAGGTCGGGGAACTTCTTGATTTGCACCAAGGGTGTGAAGGACCCTTTCGAAGTTCCAGAGGTGAGGTGTGATCAGCCTCGAGACGCCTCAGCGGAAATGGGCCTCATCTCGCCTGGAGGGGAGAACCTCCTGAATTTTCTCGAGTTGCGGCAGGTCTTCTCGAGTTACGACGGGGACCACAGGGACCCGCTCTGGTGGCCTCAGGAAAGGCCAGTCCCCATGCGAGTTGCAAGGGGACCTCTCGGGATTCCTCTCCCGTCCATGCCGGGGCCTCAGTCCTTGGTGGAGTCGGGGCCGGAACCTGAGGATTCCTCTCCAGTGTTGCCATGGATCTTGGGGTGCTTCTGAGTCTCCCCAGGGGAGTCAGGCCTCGTCTCGAGTGGGGGCATGCACGTGCGCTTTCCTCCCGAGCTGCAGCAGTAGTGTCACGCTTCCTGTCACGTGGATCAAGGGATCTGTGGCTTTCCCTCGAGGCTGTCCCTCGAGGCTTTCCCACGAGGCTTTCCCACAGGGCTGTGCCACGTGCCACCTTGGTGTGAGTCGATCCTCGGCGTGAAAGACGAGCCGGTGAAGGGAAAAGAGTTTCCTCTGGAATGTACTGAGACTTCTGGGGGACTCTTGGAATGGTGGCACGACCCTGGAGTTCCTCTCGCCTTTCCTGTTGAGAGGGCCTCCTCTTGAGATGTGACGGGAAAGCCGGGAACTCTTTCCTGAAGAAGCAGGGAAAGGATCCCTCATCTCGAGCTACGAGGCGGAAACGGGGCTCCTCTGGATGTGGGTGGCACCCACGTGATTCCTCTCGAGTGGAGACAGCTACGTCGGGGAACTTCTTGATTTGCACCAAGGGTGTGAAGGACCCTTTCGAAGTTCCAGAGGTGAGGTGTGATCAGCCTCGAGACGCCTCAGCGGAAATGGGCCTCATCTCGCCTGGAGGGGAGAACCTCCTGGATTTTCTCGAGTTGCGGCAGGTCTTCTCGAGTTACGACGGGGACCTCAGGGACCCGCTCTCGTGGCCTCAGGAAAGGCCAGTCCCCATGCGAGTTGCTAGGGGACCTCTCGGGATTCCTCTCCCGTCCATGCCGGGGCCTCAGTCCTTGTGTGGAGTCGGGGCCGGAACCTGAGGATTCCTCTCCAGTGTTGCCATGGATCTTGGGGTGCTTCTGAGTCTCCCCAGGGGAGTCAGGCCTCGTCTCGAGTTGGGGCATGCACGTGCGCTTTCCTCCCGCGCTGCAGCAGTAGTGTCACGCTTCTTGTCACGTGGATCAAGGGATCTGTGGCTTTCCCTCGAGGCTGTCCCTCGAGGCTTTCCCACGAGGCTTTCCCACAGGGCTGTGCCACGTGCCACCTTGGTATGAGTCGATCCTCGGCGTGAAAGACGAGCCGGTGAAGGGAAAAGAGGTTCCTCTGGAATGGACTGAGACATCTGGGGGACTCTTGGAATGGTGGCACGACCCTGGAGTTCCTCTCGCCGTTCCTGTTGAGAGGGCCTCCTCTTGAGATGCGACGGGAACGCCGGGAACTCTTTCCCGACGAAGTAGGGAAAGGATCCCTCATCTCGAGCTACGAGGCGGAAACGGGGCTCCTCTGGATGTGGGCGGGACCCTCGTGATTCCTCTCGAGTGGAGACGGGTATGTCGGGGAACTTCTTGATTTGCACCAAGGGTGTGAAGGACCCTTTCGATGTTCCAGAGGTGAGGTGTGATCAGCCTCGAGACGCCTCAGCGGAAATGGGCCTCATCTCGCCTGGAGGGGAGAACCTCCTGGATTTTCTCGAGTTGTGGCAGGTCTTCTCGAGTTACGACGGGGACCTCAGGGACCCGCTCTGGTGGCCTCAGGAAAGGCCAGTCCCCATGCGAGTTGCTAGGGGACCTCTCGGGATTCCTCTCCCGTCCATGCCGGGCCTCAGTACTTGTGTGGATTCGGGGCCGGAACCTGAGGATTCCTCTCCAGTGTTGCCATGGATCTTGGGGTGCTTCTGAGTCTCCCCAGGGGAGTCAGGCCTCGTCTCGAGTGGGGGCATGCACGTGTGCTTTCCTCCCGAGCTGCAGCAGTAGTGTCACGCTTCCTGTCATGTGGATCAAGGGATCTGTGGCTTTCCCTCGAGGCTGTCCCTCGAGGCTTTCCCACGAGGCTTTCCCACAGGGCTGTGCCACGTGCCACCTTGGTATGAGTCGATCCTCGGCGTGAAAGACGAGCCGGTGAAGGGAAAAGAGGTTCCTCTGGAATGGACTGAGACATCTGGGGGACTCTTGGAATGGTGGCACGACCCTGGAGTTCCTCTCGCCGTTCCTGTTGAGAGGGCCTCCTCTTGAGATGCGACGGGAACGCCGGGAACTCTTTCCCGACGAAGCAGGGAAAGGATCCCTCATCTCGAGCTACGAGGCGGGAACGGGGCTCCTCTGGATGTGGGCGGGACCCACGTGATTCCTCTCGAGTGGAGACGGCTAGGTCGGGGTCTTCTTGATTTGCACCATGGGTGTGAAGGAGCCTTTCGAAGTTTCAGAGGTGAGGTGTGATCAGCCTCGAGACGCCTCAGCGGAAATGGGCCTCATCTCGCCTGGAGGGGAGAACCTCCTGGATTTTCTCGAGTTGCGGCAGGTCTTCTCGAGTTACGACGGGGACCTCAGGGACCCGCTCTGGTGGCCTCAGGAAAGGCCAGTCCCCATGCGAGTTGCTAGGGTACCTCTCGGGATTCCTCTCCCGTCCATGCAGGGGCCTCAGTCCTTTTGTGGATTCGGGTCCGGAACCTGAGGATTCCTCTCCAGTGTTGCCATGGATCTTGGGGTGCTTCTGAGTCTCCCCAGGGGAGTCAGGCCTCGTCTCGAGTGGGGGCATGCACGTGCGCTTTCCTCCCGAGCTGCAGCAGTAGTGTCACGCTTCCTGTCACGTGGATCAAGGGATCTGTGGCTTTCCCTCTAGGCTGTCCCTCGAGGCTTTCCCACGAGGCTTTCCCACAGGGCTGTGCCACGTGGCACCTTGGTCTGAGTCGATCCTCGGCGTGAAAGACGAGCCGGTGAAGGGAAAAGAGGTTCCTCTGGAATGGACTGAGACATCTGGGGGACTCTTGGAATGGTGGCACGACCCTGGAGTTCCTCTCGCCGTTCCTGTTGAGAGGGCCTACTCTTGAGATGCGACGGGAACGACGGGAACTCTTTCCCGACGAAGGAGGGAAAGGATCCCTCATCTCGAGCTACGAGGCGGAAACGGGGCTCCTCTGGATGTGGGCGGGACCCTCGTGATTCCTCTCGAGTGGAGACGGCTAGGTCGGGGAACTTCTTGATTTGCACCAAGGGTGTGAAGGACCCTTTCGAAGTTCCAGAGGTGAGGTGTGATCAGCCTCGAGACGCCTCATCGGAAATGGGCCTCATCTCGCCTGGAGGGGAGAACCTCCTGGATTTTCTCGAGTTGCGGCAGGTCTTCTCGAGTTACGACGGGGAACTCAGGGACCCGCTCTGGTGGCCTCAGGAAAGGCCAGTCCCCATGCGAGTTGCTAGGGGACCTCTCGGGATTCCTCTCCCGTCCATGCCGGGGCCTCAGTCCTTGTGTGGAGTCGGGGCCGGAACCTGAGGGTTCCTCTCCAGTGTTGCCATGGATCTTGGGGTGCTTCTGAGTCTCCCCAGGGGAGTCAGGCCTCGTCTCGAGTTGGGGCATGCACGTCCGCTTTCCTCCCGAGCTGCAGCAGTAGTGTCACGCTTCCTGTCACGTGGATCAAGGGATCTGTGGCTTTCCCTCGAGGCTGTCCCTCGAGGCTTTCCCACGAGGCTTTCCCACAGGGCTGTGCCACGTGCCACCTTGGTGTGAGTCGATCCTCGGCGTGAAAGACGAGCCGGTGAAGGGAAAAGAGGTTCCTCTGGAATGGACTGAGACATCTGGGGGACTCTTGGAATGGTGGCACGACCCTGGAGTTCCTCTCGCCGTTCCTGTTGAGAGGGCCTCCTCTTGAGATGCGACGGGAACGCCGGGAACTCTTTCCCGACGAAGCAGGGAAAGGATCCCTCATCTCGAGCTACGAGGCGGAAACGGGGCTCCTCTGGATGTGGGCGGGACCCTCGTGATTCCTCTCGAGTGGAGACGGGTATGTCGGGGAACTTCTTGATTTGCACCAAGGGTGTGAAGGACCCTTTCGATGTTCCAGAGGTGAGGTGTGATCAGCCTCGAGACGCCTCAGCGGAAATGGGCCTCATCTCGCCTGGAGGGGAGAACCTCCTGGATTTTCTCCAGGTGCGGCAGGTCTTCTCGAGTTACGACGGGGACCTCAGGGACCCGCTCTGGTGGCCTCAGGAAAGGCCAGTCCCCATGCGAGTTGCTAGGGGACCTCTCGGGATTCCTCTCCCGTCCATGCCGGGGCCTCAGTCCTTGTGTGGAGTCGGGGCCGGAACCTGAGGATTCCTCTCCAGTGTTGCCATGGATCTTGGGGTGCTTCTGAGTCTCCCCAGGGGAGTCAGGCCTCGTCTCGAGTGGGGGCATGCACGTGCGCTTTCCTCCCGAGCTGCAGCAGTAGTGTCACGCTTCCTGTCACGTGGATCAAGGGATCTGTGGCTTTCCCTCGAGGCTGTCCCTCGAGGCTTTCCCACGAGGCTTTCCCACAGGGCTGTGCCACGTGCCACCTTGGTATGAGTCGATCCTCGGCGTGAAAGACGAGCCGGTGAAGGGAAAAGAGGTTCCTCTGGAATGGACTGAGACCTCTGGGGGACTCTTGGAATGGTGGCACGACCCTGGAGTTCCTCTCGCCGTTCCTGTTGAGAGGGCCTCCTCTTGAGATGCGACGGGAACGCCGGGAACTCTTTCCCGACGAAGCAGGGAAAGGATCCCTCATCTCGAGCTACGAGGCGGGAACGGGGCTCCTCTGGATGTGGGCGGGACCCACGTGATTCCTCTCGAGTGGAGACGGCTAGGTCGGGGTCTTCTTGATTTGCACCATGGGTGTGAAGGAGCCTTTCGAAGTTCCAGAGGTGAGGTGTGATCAGCCTCGAGACACCTCAGCGGAAATGGGCCTCATCTCGCCTGGAGGGGAGAACCTCCTGGATTTTCTCGAGTTGCGGCAGGTCTTCTCGAGTTACGACGGCGACCTCAGGGACCCGCTCTGGTGGCCTCAGGAAAGGCCAGTCCCCATGCGAGTTGCTAGGGGACCTCTCGGGATTCCTCTCCCGTCCATGCAGGGGCCTCAGTCCTTTTGTGGATTCGGGTCCGGAACCTGAGGATTCCTCTCCAGTGTTGCCATGGATCTTGGGGTGCTTCTGAGTCTCCCCAGGGGAGTCAGGCCTCGTCTCGAGTGGGGGCATGCACGTGCGCTTTCCTCCCGAGCTGCAGCAGTAGTGTCACGCTTCCTGTCACGTGGATCAAGGGATCTGTGGCTTTCCCTAGAGGCTGTCCCTCGAGGCTTTCCCACGAGGCTTTCCCACAGGGCTGTGCCACGTGGCACCTTGGTGTGAGTCGATCCTCGGCGTGAAAGACGAGCCGGTGAAGGGAAAAGAGGTTCCTCTGGAATGGACTGAGACATCTGGGGGACTCTTGGAATGGTGGCACGACCCTGGAGTTCCTCTCGCCGTTCCTGTTGAGAGGGCCTCCTCTTGAGATGCGACGGGAACGCCGGGAACTCTTTCCCGACGAAGCAGGGAAAGGATCCCTCATCTCGAGCTACGAGGCGGAAACGGGGCTCCTCTGGATGTGGGCGGGACCCTCGTGATTCCTCTCGAGTGGAGACGGGTATGTCGGGGAACTTCTTGATTTGCACCAAGGGTGTGAAGGACCCTTTCGATGTTCCAGAGGTGAGGTGTGATCAGCCTCGAGACGCCTCAGCGGAAATGGGCCTCATCTCGCCTGGAGGGGAGAACCTCCTGGATTTTCTCGAGTTGTGGCAGGGCTTCTCGAGTTACGACGGGGACCTCAGGGACCCGCTCTGGTGGCCTCAGGAAAGGCCAGTCCCCATGCGAGTTGCTAGGGGACCTCTCGGGATTCCTCTCCCGTCCATGCCGGGCCTCAGTACTTGTGTGGAGTCGGGGCCGGAACCTGAGGATTCCTCTCCAGTGTTGCCATGGATCTTGGGGTGCTTCTGAGTCTCCCCAGGGGAGTCAGGCCTCGTCTCGAGTGGGGGCATGCACGTGCGCTTTCCTCCCGAGCTGCAGCAGTAGTGTCACGCTTCCTGTCACGTGGATCAAGGGATCTGTGGCTTTCCCTCGAGGCTGTCCCTCGAGGCTTTCCCACGAGGCTTTCCCACAGGGCTGTGCCACGTGCCACCTTGGTATGAGTCGATCCTCGGCGTGAAAGACGAGCCGGTGAAGGGAAAAGAGGTTCCTCTGGAATGGACTGAGACCTCTGGGGGACTCTTGGAATGGTGGCACGACCCTGGAGTTCCTCTCGCCGTTCCTGTTGAGAGGGCCTCCTCTTGAGATGCGACGGGAACGCCGGGAACTCTTTCCCGACGAAGCAGGGAAAGGATCCCTCATCTCGAGCTACGAGGCGGGAACGGGGCTCCTCTGGATGTGGGCGGGACCCACGTGATTCCTCTCGAGTGGAGACGGCTAGGTCGGGGTCTTCTTGATTTGCACCATGGGTGTGAAGGAGCCTTTCGAAGTTCCAGAGGTGAGGTGTGATCAGCCTCGAGACGCCTCAGCGGAAATGGGCCTCATCTCGCCTGGAGGGGAGAACCTCCTGGATTTTCTCGAGTTGCGGCAGGTCTTCTCGAGTTACGACGGCGACCTCAGGGACCCGCTCGGGTGGCCTCAGGAAAGGCCAGTCCCCATGCGAGTTGCTAGGGGACCTCTCGGGATTCCTCTCCCGTCCATGCAGGGGCCTCAGTCCTTTTGTGGATTCGGGTCCGGAACCTGAGGATTCCTCTCCAGTGTTGCCATGGATCTTGGGGTGCTTCTGAGTCTCCCCAGGGGAGTCAGGCCTCGTCTCGAGTGGGGGCATGCACGTGCGCTTTCCTCCCGAGCTGCAGCAGTAGTGTCACGCTTCCTGTCACGTGGATCAAGGGATCTGTGGCTTTCCCTCGAGGCTGTCCCTCGAGGCTTTCCCACGAGGCTTTCCCACAGGGCTGTGCCACGTGGCACCTTGGTGTGAGTCGATCCTCGGCGTGAAAGACGAGCCGGTGAAGGGAAAAGAGGTTCCTCTGGAATGGACTGAGACATCTGGGGGACTCTTGGAATGGTGGCACGACCATGGAGTTCCTCTCGCCGTTCCTGTTGAGAGGGCCTCCTCTTGAGATGCGACGGGAACGCCGGGAACTCTTTCCCGACGAAGCAGGGAAAGGATCCCTCATCTCGAGCTACGAGGCGGAAACGGGGCTCCTCTGGATGTGGGCGGGACCCTCGTGATTCCTCTCGAGTGGAGACGGGTATGTCGGGGAACTTCTTGATTTGCACCAAGGGTGTGAAGGACCCTTTCGATGTTCCAGAGGTGAGGTGTGATCAGCCTCGAGACGCCTCAGCGGAAATGGGCCTCATCTCGCCTGGAGGGGAGAACCTCCTGGATTTTCTCGAGTTGTGGCAGGTCTTCTCGAGTTACGACGGGGACCTCAGGGACCCGCTCTGGTGGCCTCAGGAAAGGCCAGTCCCCATGCGAGTTGCTAGGGGACCTCTCGGGATTCCTCTCCCGTCCATGCCGGGCCTCAGTACTTGTGTGGAGTCGGGGCCGGAACCTGAGGATTCCTCTCCAGTGTTGCCATGGATCTTGGGGTGCTTCTGAGTCTCCCCAGGGGAGTCAGGCCTCGTCTCGAGTGGGGGCATGCACGTGCGCTTTCCTCCCGAGCTGCAGCAGTAGTGTCACGCTTCCTGTCATGTGGATCAAGGGATCTGTGGCTTTCCCTCGAGGCTGTCCCTCGAGGCTTTCCCACGAGGCTTTCCCACAGGGCTGTGCCACGTGCCACCTTGGTATGAGTCGATCCTCGGCGTGAAAGACGAGCCGGTGAAGGGAAAAGAGGTTCCTCTGGAATGGACTGAGACATCTGGGGGACTCTTGGAATGGTGGCACGACCCTGGAGTTCCTCTCGCCGTTCCTGTTGAGAGGGCCTCCTCTTGAGATGCGACGGGAACGCCGGGAACTCTTTCCCGACGAAGCAGGGAAAGGATCCCTCATCTCGAGCTACGAGGCGGGAACGGGGCTCCTCTGGATGTGGGCGGGACCCACGTGATTCCTCTCGAGTGGAGACGGCTAGGTCGGGGTCTTCTTGATTTGCACCATGGGTGTGAAGGAGCCTTTCGAAGTTTCAGAGGTGAGGTGTGATCAGCCTCGAGACGCCTCAGCGGAAATGGGCCTCATCTCGCCTGGAGGGGAGAACCTCCTGGATTTTCTCGAGTTGCGGCAGGTCTTCTCGAGTTACGACGGGGACCTCAGGGACCCGCTCTGGTGGCCTCAGGAAAGGCCAGTCCCCATGCGAGTTGCTAGGGTACCTCTCGGGATTCCTCTCCCGTCCATGCAGGGGCCTCAGTCCTTTTGTGGATTCGGGTCCGGAACCTGAGGATTCCTCTCCAGTGTTGCCATGGATCTTGGGGTGCTTCTGAGTCTCCCCAGGGGAGTCAGGCCTCGTCTCGAGTGGGGGCATGCACGTGCGCTTTCCTCCCGAGCTGCAGCAGTAGTGTCACGCTTCCTGTCACGTGGATCAAGGGATCTGTGGCTTTCCCTCTAGGCTGTCCCTCGAGGCTTTCCCACGAGGCTTTCCCACAGGGCTGTGCCACGTGGCACCTTGGTCTGAGTCGATCCTCGGCGTGAAAGACGAGCCGGTGAAGGGAAAAGAGGTTCCTCTGGAATGGACTGAGACATCTGGGGGACTCTTGGAATGGTGGCACGACCCTGGAGTTCCTCTCGCCGTTCCTGTTGAGAGGGCCTCCTCTTGAGATGCGACGGGAACGCCGGGAACTCTTTCCCGACGAAGGAGGGAAAGGATCCCTCATCTCGAGCTACGAGGCGGAAATGGGGCTCCTCTGGATGTGGGCGGGACCCTCGTGATTCCTCTCGAGTGGAGACGGCTAGGTCGGGGAACTTCTTGATTTGCACCAAGGGTGTGAAGGACCCTTTCGAAGTTCCAGAGGTGAGGTGTGATCAGCCTCGAGACGCCTCATCGGAAATGGGCCTCATCTCGCCTGGAGGGGAGAACCTCCTGGATTTTCTCGAGTTGCGGCAGGTCTTCTCGAGTTACGACGGGGAACTCAGGGACCCGCTCTGGTGGCCTCAGGAAAGGCCAGTCCCCATGCGAGTTGCTAGGGGACCTCTCGGGATTCCTCTCCCGTCCATGCCGGGGCCTCAGTCCTTGTGTGGAGTCGGGGCCGGAACCTGAGGATTCCTCTCCAGTGTTGCCATGGATCTTGGGGTGCTTCTGAGTCTCCCCAGGGGAGTCAGGCCTCGTCTCGAGTTGGGGCATGCACGTGCGCTTTCCTCCCGAGCTGCAGCAGTAGTGTCACGCTTCCTGTCACGTGGATCAAGGGATCTGTGGCTTTCCCTCGAGGCTGTCCCTCGAGGCTTTCCCACGAGGCTTTCCCACAGGGCTGTGCCACGTGCCACCTTGGTGTGAGTCGATCCTCGGCGTGAAAGACGAGCCGGTGAAGGGAAAAGAGGTTCCTCTGGAATGGACTGAGACATCTGGGGGACTCTTGGAATGGTGGCACGACCCTGGAGTTCCTCTCGCCGTTCCTGTTGAGAGGGCCTCCTCTTGAGATGCGACGGGAACGCCGGGAACTCTTTCCCGACGAAGCAGGGAAAGGATCCCTCATCTCGAGCTACGAGGCGGAAACGGGGCTCCTCTGGATGTGGGCGGGACCCTCGTGATTCCTCTCGAGTGGAGACGGGTATGTCGGGGAACTTCTTGATTTGCACCAAGGGTGTGAAGGACCCTTTCGATGTTCCAGAGGTGAGGTGTGATCAGCCTCGAGACGCCTCAGCGGAAATGGGCCTCATCTCGCCTGGAGGGGAGAACCTCCTGGATTTTCTCGAGTTGTGGCAGGTCTTCTCGAGTTACGACGGGGACCTCAGGGACCCGCTCTGGTGGCCTCAGGAAAGGCCAGTCCCCATGCGAGTTGCTAGGGGACCTCTCGGGATTCCTCTCCCGTCCATGCCGGGCCTCAGTACTTGTGTGGATTCGGGGCCGGAACCTGAGGATTCCTCTCCAGTGTTGCCATGGATCTTGGGGTGCTTCTGAGTCTCCCCAGGGGAGTCAGGCCTCGTCTCGAGTGGGGGCATGCACGTGCGCTTTCCTCCCGAGCTGCAGCAGTAGTGTCACGCTTCCTGTCATGTGGATCAAGGGATCTGTGGCTTTCCCTCGAGGCTGTCCCTCGAGGCTTTCCCACGAGGCTTTCCCACAGGGCTGTGCCACGTGCCACCTTGGTATGAGTCGATCCTCGGCGTGAAAGACGAGCCGGTGAAGGGAAAAGAGGTTCCTCTGGAATGGACTGAGACATCTGGGGGACTCTTGGAATGGTGGCACGACCCTGGAGTTCCTCTCGCCGTTCCTGTTGAGAGGGCCTCCTCTTGAGATGCGACGGGAACGCCGGGAACTCTTTCCCGACGAAGCAGGGAAAGGATCCCTCATCTTGAGCTACGAGGCGGGAACGGGGCTCCTCTGGATGTGGGCGGGACCCACGTGATTCCTCTCGAGTGGAGACGGCTAGGTCGGGGTCTTCTTGATTTGCACCATGGGTGTGAAGGAGCCTTTCGAAGTTTCAGAGGTGAGGTGTGATCAGCCTCGAGACGCCTCAGCGGAAATGGGCCTCATCTCGCCTGGAGGGGAGAACCTCCTGGATTTTCTCGAGTTGCGGCAGGTCTTCTCGAGTTACGACGGGGACCTCAGGGACCCGCTCTGGTGGCCTCAGGAAAGGCCAGTCCCCATGCGAGTTGCTAGGGTACCTCTCGGGATTCCTCTCCCGTCCATGCAGGGGCCTCAGTCCTTTTGTGGATTCGGGTCCGGAACCTGAGGATTCCTCTCCAGTGTTGCCATGGATCTTGGGGTGCTTCTGAGTCTCCCCAGGGGAGTCAGGCCTCGTCTCGAGTGGGGGCATGCACGTGCGCTTTCCTCCCGAGCTGCAGCAGTAGTGTCACGCTTCCTGTCCCGTGGATCAAGGGATCTGTGGCTTTCCCTCGAGGCTGTCCCTCGAGGCTTTCCCACGAGGCTTTCCCACAGGGCTGTGCCACGTGGCACCTTGGTCTGAGTCGATCCTCGGCGTGAAAGACGAGCCGGTGAAGGGAAAAGAGGTTCCTCTGGAATGGACTGAGACATCTGGGGGACTCTTGGAATGGTGGCACGACCCTGGAGTTCCTCTCGCCGTTCCTGTTGAGAGGGCCTCCTCTTGAGATGCGACGGGAACGCCGGGAACTCTTTCCCGACGAAGGAGGGAAAGGATCCCTCATCTCGAGCTACGAGGCGGAAACGGGGCTCCTCTGGATGTGGGCGGGACCCTCGTGATTCCTCTCGAGTGGAGACGGCTAGGTCGGGGAACTTCTTGATTTGCACCAAGGGTGTGAAGGACCCTTTCGAAGTTCCAGAGGTGAGGTGTGATCAGCCTCGAGACGCCTCATCGGAAATGGGCCTCATCTCGCCTGGAGGGGAGAACCTCCTGGATTTTCTCGAGTTGCGGCAGGTCTTCTCGAGTTACGACGGGGAACTCAGGGACCCGCTCTGGTGGCCTCAGGAAAGGCCAGTCCCCATGCGAGTTGCTAGGGGACCTCTCGGGATTCCTCTCCCGTCCATGCCGGGGCCTCAGTCCTTGTGTGGAGTCGGGGCCGGAACCTGAGGATTCCTCTCCAGTGTTGCCATGGATCTTGGGGTGCTTCTGAGTCTCCCCAGGGGAGTCAGGCCTCGTCTCGAGTTGGGGCATGCACGTGCGCTTTCCTCCCGAGCTGCAGCAGTAGTGTCACGCTTCCTGTCACGTGGATCAAGGGATCTGTGGCTTTCCCTCGAGGCTGTCCCTCGAGGCTTTCCCACGAGGCTTTCCCACAGGGCTGTGCCACGTGCCACCTTGGTGTGAGTCGATCCTCGGCGTGAAAGACGAGCCGGTGAAGGGAAAAGAGGTTCCTCTGGAATGGACTGAGACATCTGGGGGACTCTTGGAATGGTGGCACGACCCTGGAGTTCCTCTCGCCGTTCCTGTTGAGAGGGCCTCCTCCTGAGATGCGACGGGAACGCCGGGAACTCTTTCCCGACGAAGCAGGGAAAGGATCCCTCATCTCGAGCTACGAGGCGGAAACGGGGCTCCTCTGGATGTGGGCGGGACCCTCGTGATTCCTCTCGAGTGGAGACGGGTATGTCGGGGAACTTCTTGATTTGCACCAAGGGTGTGAAGGACCCTTTCGATGTTCCAGAGGTGAGGTGTGATCAGCCTCGAGACGCCTCAGCGGAAATGGGCCTCATCTCGCCTGGAGGGGAGAACCTCCTGGATTTTCTCGAGTTGCGGCAGGTCTTCTCGAGTTACGACGGCGACCTCAGGGACCCGCTCTGGTGGCCTCAGGAAAGGCCAGTCCCCATGCGAGTTGCTAGGGGACCTCTCGGGATTCCTCTCCCGTCCATGCCGGGGCCTCAGTCCTTGTGTGGAGTCGGGGCCGGAACCTGAGGATTCCTCTCCAGTGTTGCCATGGATCTTGGGGTGCTTCTGAGTCTCCCCAGGGGAGTCAGGCCTCGTCTCCAGTGGGGGCATGCACGTGCGCTTTCCTCCCGAGCTGCAGCAGTAGTGTCACGCTTCCTGTCACGTGGATCAAGGGATCTGTGGCTTTCCCTCGAGGCTGTCCCTCGAGGCTTTCCCACGAGGCTTTCCCACAGGTCTGTGCCACGTGCCACCTTGGTATGAGTCGATCCTCGGCGTGAAAGATGAGCCGGTGAAGGGAAAAGAGGTTCCTCTGGAATGGACTGAGACATCTGGGGGACTCTTGGAATGGTGGCACGACCCTGGAGTTCCTCTCGCCGTTCCTGTTGAGAGGGCCTCCTCTTGAGATGCGACGGGAACGCCGGGAACTCTTTCCCGACGAAGCAGGGAAAGGATCCCTCATCTCGAGCTACGAGGCGGAAACGGGGCTCCTCTGGATGTGGGCGGGACCCTCGTGATTCCTCTCGAGTGGAGACGGGTATGTCGGGGAACTTCTTGATTTGCACCAAGGGTGTGAAGGACCCTTTCGATGTTCCAGAGGTGAGGTGTGATCAGCCTCGAGACGCCTCAGCGGAAATGGGCCTCATCTCGCCTGGAGGGGAGAACCTCCTGGATTTTCTCCAGGTGCGGCAGGTCTTCTCGAGTTACGACGGGGACCTCAGGGACCCGCTCTGGTGGCCTCAGGAAAGGCCAGTCCCCATGCGAGTTGCTAGGGGACCTCTCGGGATTCCTCTCCCGTCCATGCCGGGGCCTCAGTCCTTGTGTGGAGTCGGGGCCGGAACCTGAGGATTCCTCTCCAGTGTTGCCATGGATCTTGGGGTGCTTCTGAGTCTCCCCAGGGGAGTCAGGCCTCGTCTCGAGTGGGGGCATGCACGTGCGCTTTCCTCCCGAGCTGCAGCAGTAGTGTCACGCTTCCTGTCACGTGGATCAAGGGATCTGTGGCTTTCCCTCGAGGCTGTCCCTCGAGGCTTTCCCACGAGGCTTTCCCACAGGGCTGTGCCACGTGCCACCTTGGTATGAGTCGATCCTCGGCGTGAAAGACGAGCCGGTGAAGGGAAAAGAGGTTCCTCTGGAATGGACTGAGACCTCTGGGGGACTCTTGGAATGGTGGCACGACCCTGGAGTTCCTCTCGCCGTTCCTGTTGAGAGGGCCTCCTCTTGAGATGCGACGGGAACGCCGGGAACTCTTTCCCGACGAAGCAGGGAAAGGATCCCTCATCTCGAGCTACGAGGCGGGAACGGGGCTCCTCTGGATGTGGGCGGGACCCACGTGATTCCTCTCGAGTGGAGACGGCTAGGTCGGGGTCTTCTTGATTTGCACCATGGGTGTGAAGGAGCCTTTCGAAGTTCCAGAGGTGAGGTGTGATCAGCCTCGAGACGCCTCAGCGGAAATGGGCCTCATCTCGCCTGGAGGGGAGAACCTCCTGGATTTTCTCGAGTTGCGGCAGGTCTTCTCGAGTTACGACGGCGACCTCAGGGACCCGCTCTGGTGGCCTCAGGAAAGGCCAGTCCCCATGCGAGTTGCTAGGGGACCTCTCGGGATTCCTCTCCCGTCCATGCAGGGGCCTCAGTCCTTTTGTGGATTCGGGTCCGGAACCTGAGGATTCCTCTCCAGTGTTGCCATGGATCTTGGGGTGCTTCTGAGTCTCCCCAGGGGAGTCAGGCCTCGTCTCGAGTGGGGGCATGCACGTGCGCTTTCCTCCCGAGCTGCAGCAGTAGTGTCACGCTTCCTGTCACGTGGATCAAGGGATCTGTGGCTTTCCCTAGAGGCTGTCCCTCGAGGCTTTCCCACGAGGCTTTCCCACAGGGCTGTGCCACGTGGCACCTTGGTGTGAGTCGATCCTCGGCGTGAAAGACGAGCCGGTGAAGGGAAAAGAGGTTCCTCTGGAATGGACTGAGACATCTGGGGGACTCTTGGAATGGTGGCACGACCCTGGAGTTCCTCTCGCCGTTCCTGTTGAGAGGGCCTCCTCTTGAGATGCGACGGGAACGCCGGGAACTCTTTCCCGACGAAGCAGGGAAAGGATCCCTCATCTCGAGCTACGAGGCGGAAACGGGGCTCCTCTGGATGTGGGCGGGACCCTCGTGATTCCTCTCGAGTGGAGACGGGTATGTCGGGGAACTTCTTGATTTGCACCAAGGGTGTGAAGGACCCTTTCGATGTTCCAGAGGTGAGGTGTGATCAGCCTCGAGACGCCTCAGCGGAAATGGGCCTCATCTCGCCTGGAGGGGAGAACCTCCTGGATTTTCTCGAGTTGTGGCAGGTCTTCTCGAGTTACGACGGGGACCTCAGGGACCCGCTCTTGTGGCCTCAGGAAAGGCCAGTCCCCATGCGAGTTGCTAGGGGACCTCTCGGGATTCCTCTCCCGTCCATGCCGGGCCTCAGTACTTGTGTGGAGTCGGGGCCGGAACCTGAGGATTCCTCTCCAGTGTTGCCATGGATCTTGGGGTGCTTCTGAGTCTCCCCAGGGGAGTCAGGCCTCGTCTCGAGTGGGGGCATGCACGTGCGCTTTCCTCCCGAGCTGCAGCAGTAGTGTCACGCTTCCTGTCATGTGGATCAAGGGATCTGTGGCTTTCCCTCGAGGCTGTCCCTCGAGGCTTTCCCACGAGGCTTTCCCACAGGGCTGTGCCACGTGCCACCTTGGTGTGAGTCGATCCTCGGCGTGAAAGACGAGCCGGTGAAGGGAAAAGAGGTTCCTCTGGAATGGACTGAGACATCTGGGGGACTCTTGGAATGGTGGCACGACCCTGGAGTTCCTCTCGCCGTTCCTGTTGAGAGGGCCTCCTCTTGAGATGCGACGGGAACGCCGGGAACTCTTTCCCGACGAAGCAGGGAAAGGATCCCTCATCTCGAGCTACGAGGCGGGAACGGGGCTCCTCTGGATGTGGGCGGGACCCACGTGATTCCTCTCGAGTGGAGACGGCTAGGTCGGGGTCTTCTTGATTTGCACCATGGGTGTGAAGGAGCCTTTCGAAGTTTCAGAGGTGAGGTGTGATCAGCCTCGAGACGCCTCAGCGGAAATGGGCCTCATCTCGCCTGGAGGGGAGAACCTCCTGGATTTTCTCGAGTTGCGGCAGGTCTTCTCGAGTTACGACGGGGACCTCAGGGACCCGCTCTGGTGGCCTCAGGAAAGGCCAGTCCCCATGCGAGTTGCTAGGGTACCTCTCGGGATTCCTCTCCCGTCCATGCAGGGGCCTCAGTCCTTTTGTGGATTCGGGTCCGGAACCTGAGGATTCCTCTCCAGTGTTGCCATGGATCTTGGGGTGCTTCTGAGTCTCCCCAGGGGAGTCAGGCCTCGTCTCGAGTGGGGGCATGCACGTGCGCTTTCCTCCCGAGCTGCAGCAGTAGTGTCACGCTTCCTGTCACGTGGATCAAGGGATCTGTGGCTTTCCCTCTAGGCTGTCCCTCGAGGCTTTCCCACGAGGCTTTCCCACAGGGCTGTGCCACGTGGCACCTTGGTCTGAGTCGATCCTCGGCGTGAAAGACGAGCCGGTGAAGGGAAAAGAGGTTCCTCTGGAATGGACTGAGACATCTGGGGGACTCTTGGAATGGTGGCACGACCCTGGAGTTCCTCTCGCCGTTCCTGTTGAGAGGGCCTCCTCTTGAGATGCGACGGGAACGCCGGGAACTCTTTCCCGACGAAGCAGGGAAAGGATCCCTCATCTCGAGCTACGAGGCGGAAACGGGGCTCCTCTGGATGTGGGCGGGACCCTCGTGATTCCTCTCGAGTGGAGACGGCTAGGTCGGGGAACTTCTTGATTTGAACCAAGGGTGTGAAGGACCCTTTCGAAGTTCCAGAGGTGAGGTGTGATCAGCCTCGAGACGCCTCAGCGGAAATGGGCCTCATCTCGCCTGGAGGGGAGAACCTCCTGGATTTTCTCGAGTTGCGGCAGGTCTTCTCGAGTTACGACGGGGACCTCAGGGACACGCTCTCGTGGCCTCAGGAAAGGCCAGTCCCCATGCGAATTGCTAGGGGACCTCTCGGGATTCCTCTCCCGTCCATGCCGGGACCTCAGTCCTTGTGTGGAGTCGGGGCCGGAACCTGAGGATTCCTCTCCAGTGTTGCCATGGATCTTGGGGTGCTTCTGAGTCTCCCCAGGGGAGTCAGGCCTCGTCTCGTGTTGGGGCATGCACGTGCGCTTTCCTCCCGAGCTGCAGCAGTAGTGTCACGCTTCCTGTCACGTGGATCAAGGGATCTGTGGCTTTCCCTCGAGGCTGTCCCTCGAGGCTTTCCCACGAGGCTTTCCCACAGGGCTGTGCCACGTGCCACCTTGGTATGAGTCGATCCTCGGCGTGAAAGACGAGCCGGTGAAGGGAAAAGAGGTTCCTCTGGAATGGACTGAGACATCTGGGGGACTCTTGGAATGGTGGCACGACCCTGGAGTTCCTCTCGCCGTTCCTGTTGAGAGGGCCTCCTCTTGAGATGCGACGGGAACGCCGGGAACTCTTTCCCGACGAAGCAGGGAAAGGATCCCTCATCTCGAGCTACGAGGCGGGAACGGGGCTCCTCTGGATGTGGGCGGGACCCACGTGATTCCTCTCGAGTGGAGACGGCTAGGTCGGGGTCTTCTTGATTTGCACCATGGGTGTGAAGGAGCCTTTCGAAGTTTCAGAGGTGAGGTGTGATCAGCCTCGAGACGCCTCAGCGGAAATGGGCCTCATCTCGCCTGGAGGGGAGAACCTCCTGGATTTTCTCGAGTTGCGGCAGGTCTTCTCGAGTTACGACGGGGACCTCAGGGACCCGCTCTGGTGGCCTCAGGAAAGGCCAGTCCCCATGCGAGTTGCTAGGGTACCTCTCGGGATTCCTCTCCCGTCCATGCAGGGGCCTCAGTCCTTTTGTGGATTCGGGTCCGGAACCTGAGGATTCCTCTCCAGTGTTGCCATGGATCTTGGGGTGCTTCTGAGTCTCCCCAGGGGAGTCAGGCCTCGTCTCGAGTGGGGGCATGCACGTGCGCTTTCCTCCCGAGCTGCAGCAGTAGTGTCACGCTTACTGTCACGTGGATCAAGGGATCTGTGGCTTTCCCTCTAGGCTGTCCCTCGAGGCTTTCCCACGAGGCTTTCCCACAGGGCTGTGCCACGTGGCACCTTGGTCTGAGTCGATCCTCGGCGTGAAAGACGAGCCGGTGAAGGGAAAAGAGGTTCCTCTGGAATGGACTGAGACATCTGGGGGACTCTTGGAATGGTGGCACGACCCTGGAGTTCCTCTCGCCGTTCCTGTTGAGAGGGCCTCCTCTTGAGATGCGACGGGAACGCCGGGAACTCTTTCCCGACGAAGCAGGGAAAGGATCCCTCATCTCGAGCTACGAGGCGGAAACGGGGCTCCTCTGGATGTGGGCGGGACCCTCGTGATTCCTCTCGAGTGGAGACGGCTAGGTCGGGGAACTTCTTGATTTGCACCAAGGGTGTGAAGGACCCTTTCGATGTTCCAGAGGTGAGGTGTGATCAGCCTCGAGACGCCTCAGCGGAAATGGGCCTCATCTCGCCTGGAGGGGAGAACCTCCTGGATTTTCTCGAGTTGCGGCAGGTCTTCTCGAGTTACGACGGCGACCTCAGGGACCCGCTCTGGTGGCCTCAGGAAAGGCCAGTCCCCATGCGAGTTGCTAGGGGACCTCTCGGGATTCCTCTCCCGTCCATGCCGGGGCCTCAGTCCTTGTGTGGAGTCGGGGCCGGAACCTGAGGATTCCTCTCCAGTGTTGCCATGGATCTTGGGGTGCTTCTGAGTCTCCCCAGGGGAGTCAGGCCTCGTCTCGAGTGGGGGCATGCACGTGCGCTTTCCTCCCGAGCTGCAGCAGTAGTGTCACGCTTCCTGTCACGTGGATCAAGGGATCTGTGGCTTTCCCTCGAGGCTGTCCCTCGAGGCTTTCCCACGAGGCTTTCCCACAGGTCTGTGCCACGTGCCACCTTGGTATGAGTCGATCCTCGGCGTGAAAGACGAGCCGGTGAAGGGAAAAGAGGTTCCTCTGGAATGGACTGAGACATCTGGGGGACTCTTGGAATGGTGGCACGACCCTGGAGTTCCTCTCGCCGTTCCAGTTGAGAGGGCCTCCTCTTGAGATGCGACGGGAACGCCGGGAACTCTTTCCCGACGAAGCAGGGAAACGATCCCTCATTTCGAGCTACGAGGCGGAAACGGGGCTCCTCTGGATGTGGGCAGGACCCACGTGATTCCTCTCGAGTGGAGACGGCTAGGTCGGGGAACTTCTTGATTTGCACCAAGGGTGTGAAGGACCCTTTCGAAGTTCCAGAGGTGAGGTGTGATCAGCCTCGAGACGCCTCAGCGGAAATGGGCCTCATCTCGGCTGGAGGGGAGAACCTCCTGGATTTTCTCGAGTTGCGGCAGGTCTTCTCGAGTTACGACGGGGACCACAGGGACCCGCTCTGGTGGCCTCAGGAAAGGACAGTCCCCATGCGAGTTGCAAGGGGACCTCTCGGGATTCCTCTCCCGTCCATGCCGGGGCCTCAGTCCTTGGTGGAGTCGGGGCCGGAACCTGAGGATTCCTCTCCAGTGTTGCCATGGATCTTGGGGTGCTTCTGAGTCTCCCCAGGGGAGTCAGGCCTCGTCTCGAGTGGGGGCATGCACGTGCGCTTTCCTCCCGAGCTGCAGCAGTAGTGTCACGCTTCCTGTCACGTGGATCAAGGGATCTGTGGCTTTCCCTCGAGGCTGTCCCTCGAGGCTTTCCCACGAGGCTTTCCCACAGGGCTGTGCCACGTGCCACCTTGGTGTGAGTCGATCCTCGGCATGAAAGACGAGCCGGTGAAGGGAAAAGAGGTTCCTCTGGAATGGACTGAGACTTCTGGGGGACTCTTGGAATGGTGGCACGACCCTGGAGTTCCTCTCGCCGTTCCTGTTGAGAGGGCCTCCTCTTGAGATGCGACGGGAACGCCGGGAACTCTTTCCCGATGAAGCAGGGAAAGGATCCCTCATCTCGAGCTACGAGGCGGGAACGGGGCTCCTCTGGATGTGGGCGGGACCCACGTGATTCCTCTCGAGTGGAGACGGCTAGGTCGGGGAACTTCTTGATTTGCACCAAGGGTGTGAAGGAGCCTTTCGAAGTTCCAGAGGTGAGGTGTGATCAGCCTCGAGACGCCTCAGCGGAAATGGGCCTCATCTCGCCTGGAGGGGAGAACCTCCTGGATTTTCTCGAGTTGCGGCAGGTCTTCTCGAGTTACGACGGCGACCTCAGGGACCCGCTCTGGTGGCCTCAGGAAAGGCCAGTCCCCATGCGAGTTGCTAGGGGACCTCTCGGGATTCCTCTCCCGTCCATGCCGGGGCCTCAGTCCTTGTGTGGAGTCGGGGCCGGAACCTGAGGATTCCTCTCCAGTGTTGCCATGGATCTTGGGGTGCTTCTGAGTCTCCCCAGGGGAGTCAGGCCTCGTCTCGAGTGGGGGCATGCACGTGCGCTTTCCTCCCGAGCTGCAGCAGTAGTGTCACGCTTCCTGTCACGTGGATCAAGGGATCTGTGGCTTTCCCTCGAGGCTGTCCCTCGAGGCTTTCCCACGAGGCTTTCCCACAGGGCTGTGCCACGTGGCACCTTGGTGTGAGTCGATCCTCGGCGTGAAAGACGAGCCGGTGAAGGGAAAAGAGGTTCCTCTGGAATGGACTGAGATATCTGGGGGACTCTTGGAATGGTGGCACGACCCTGGAGTTCCTCTCGCCGTTCCTGTTGAGAGGGCCTCCTCTTGAGATGCGACGGGAACGCCGGGAACTCTTTCCCGACGAAGCAGGGAAAGGATCCCTCATCTCGAGCTACGAGGCGGAAACGGGGCTCCTCTGGATGTGGGCGGGACCCTCGTGATTCCTCTCGAGTGGAGACGGCTAGGTCGGGGAACTTCTTGATTTGCACCAAGGGTGTGAAGGACCCTTTCGAAGTTCCAGAGGTGAGGTGTGATCAGCCTCGAGACGCCTCAGCGGAAATGGGCCTCATCTCGCCTGGAGGGGAGAACCTCCTGGATTTTCTCGAGTTGCGGCAGGTCTTCTCGAGTTACGACGGGGACCTCAGGGACCCGCTCTGGTGGCCTCAGGAAAGGCCAGTCCCCATGCGAGTTGCTAGGGGACCTCTCGGGATTCCTCTCCCGTCCATGCCGGGGCCTCAGTACTTGTGTGGAGTCGGGGCCGGAACCTGAGGATTCCTCTCCAGTGTTGCCATGGATCTTGGGGTGCTTCTGAGTCTCCCCAGGGGAGTCAGGCCTCGTCTCGAGTGGGGGCATGCACGTGCGCTTTCCTCCCGAGCTGCAGCAGTAGTGTCACGCTTCCTGTCACGTGGATCAAGGGATCTGTGGCTTTCCCTCGAGGCTGTCCCTCGAGGCTTTCCCACGAGGCTTTCCCACAGGGCTGTGCCACGTGCCACCTTGGTGTGAGTCGATCCTCGGCGTGAAAGACGAGCCGGTGAAGGGAAAAGAGGTTCCTCTGGAATGGACTGAGACATCTGGGGGACTCTTGGAATGGTGGCACGACCCTGGAGTTCCTCTCGCCGTTCCTGTTGAGAGGGCCTCCTCTTGAGATGCGACGGGAACGCCGGGAACTCTTTCCCGACGAAGCAGGGAAAGGATCCCTCATCTCGAGCTACGAGGCGGGAACGGGGCTCCTCTGGATGTGGGCGGGACCCACGTGATTCCTCTCGAGTGGAGACGGCTAGGTCGGGGTCTTCTTGATTTGCACCATGGGTGTGAAGGAGCCTTTCGAAGTTCCAGAGGTGAGGTGTGATCAGCCTCGAGACGCCTCAGCGGAAATGGGCCTCATCTCGGCTGGAGGGGAGAACCTCCTGGATTTTCTCGAGTTGCGGCAGGTCTTCTCGAGTTACGACGGGGACCACAGGGACCCGCTCTGGTGGCCTCAGGAAAGGCCAGTCCCCATGCGAGTTGCTAGGGGACCTCTCGGGATTCCTCTCCCGTCCATGCAGGGGCCTCAGTCCTTTTGTGGATTCGGGTCCGGAACCTGAGGATTCCTCTCCAGTGTTGCCATGGATCTTGGGGTGCTTCTGAGTCTCCCCAGGGGAGTCAGGCCTCGTCTCGAGTGGGGGCATGCACGTGCGCTTTCCTCCCGAGCTGCAGCAGTAGTGTCACGCTTCCTGTCACGTGGATCAAGGGATCTGTGGCTTTCCCTCGAGGCTGTCCCTCGAGGCTTTCCCACGAGGCTTTCCCACAGGGCTGTGCCACGTGGCACCTTGGTGTGAGTCGATCCTCGGCGTGAAAGACGAGCCGGTGAAGGGAAAAGAGGTTCCTCTGGAATGGACTGAGACATCTGGGGGACTCTTGGAATGGTGGCACGACCCTGGAGTTCCTCTCGCCGTTCCTGTTGAGAGGGCCTCCTCTTGAGATGCGACGGGAACGCCGGGAACTCTTTCCCGACGAAGCAGGGAAAGGATCCCTCATCTCGAGCTACGAGGCGGAAACGGGGCTCCTCTGGATGTGGGCGGGACCCTCGTGATTCCTCTCGAGTGGAGACGGCTAGGTCGGGGAACTTCTTGATTTGCACCAAGGGTGTGAAGGACCCTTTCGAAGTTCCAGAGGTGAGGTGTGATCAGCCTCGAGACGCCTCAGCGGAAATGGGCCTCATCTCGCCTGGAGGGGAGAACCTCCTGGATTTTCTCGAGTTGCGGCAGGTCTTCTCGAGTTACGACGGGGACCTCAGGGACCCGCTCTGCTTGCCTCAGGAAAGGCCAGTCCCCATGCGAGTTGCTAGGGGACCTCTCGGGATTCCTCTCCCGTCCATGCCGGGGCCTCAGTCCTTGTGTGGAGTCGGGGCCGGAACCTGAGGATTCCTCTCCAGTGTTGCCATGGATCTTGGGGTGCTTCTGAGTCTCCCCAGGGGAGTCAGGCCTCGTCTCGAGTGGGGGCATGCACGTGTGCTTTCCTCCCGCGCTGCAGCAGTAGTGTCACGCTTCCTGTCACGTGGATCAAGGGATCTGTGGCTTTCCCTCGAGGCTGTCCCTCGAGGCTTTCCCACGAGGCTTTCCCACAGGGCTGTGCCACGTGCCACCTTGGTGTGAGTCGATCCTCGGCGTGAAAGACGAGCCGGTGAAGGGAAAAGAGGTTCCTCTGGAATGGACTGAGACATCTGGGGGACTCTTGGAATGGTGGCACGACCCTGGAGTTCCTCTCGCCGTTCCTGTTGAGAGGGCCTCCTCTTGAGATGCGACGGGAACGCCGGGAACTCTTTCCCGACGAAGCAGGGAAACGATCCCTCATTTCGAGCTACGAGGCGGAAACGGGGCTCCTCTGGATGTGGGCAGGACCCACGTGATTCCTCTCGAGTGGAGACGGCTAGGTCGGGGAACTTCTTGATTTGCACCAAGGGTGTGAAGGACCCTTTCGAAGTTCCAGAGGTGAGGTGTGATCAGCCTCGAGACGCCTCAGCGGAAATGGGCCTCATCTCGGCTGGAGGGGAGAACCTCCTGGATTTTCTCGAGTTGCGGCAGGTCTTCTCGAGTTACGACGGGGACCACAGGGACCCGCTCTGGTGGCCTCAGGAAAGGACAGTCCCCATGCGAGTTGCAAGGGGACCTCTCGGGATTCCTCTCCCGTCCATGCCGGGGCCTCAGTCCTTGGTGGAGTCGGGGCCGGAACCTGAGGATTCCTCTCCAGTGTTGCCATGGATCTTGGGGTGCTTCTGAGTCTCCCCAGGGGAGTCAGGCCTCGTCTCGAGTGGGGGCATGCACGTGCGCTTTCCTCCCGAGCTGCAGCAGTAGTGTCACGCTTCCTGTCACGTGGATCAAGGGATCTGTGTCTTTCCCTCGAGGCTGTCCCTCTAGGCTTTCCCACGAGGCTTTCCCACAGGGCTGTGCCACGTGCCACCTTGGTGTGAGTCGATCCTCGGCATGAAAGACGAGCCGGTGAAGGGAAAAGAGGTTCCTCTGGAATGGACTGAGACTTCTGGGGGACTCTTGGAATGGTGGCACGACCCTGGAGTTCCTCTCGCCGTTCCTGTTGAGAGGGCCTCCTCTTGAGATGCGACGGGAACGCCGGGAACTCTTTCCCGATGAAGCAGGGAAAGGATCCCTCATCTCGAGCTACGAGGCGGGAACGGGGCTCCTCTGGATGTGGGCGGGACCCACGTGATTCCTCTCGAGTGGAGACGGCTAGGTCGGGGAACTTCTTGATTTGCACCAAGGGTGTGAAGGAGCCTTTCGAAGTTCCAGAGGTGAGGTGTGATCAGCCTCGAGACGCCTCAGCGGAAATGGGCCTCATCTCGCCTGGAGGGGAGAACCTCCTGGATTTTCTCGAGTTGCGGCAGGTCTTCTCGAGTTACGACGGCGACCTCAGGGACCCGCTCTGGTGGCCTCAGGAAAGGCCAGTCCCCATGCGAGTTGCTAGGGGACCTCTCGGGATTCCTCTCCCGTCCATGCCGGGGCCTCAGTCCTTGTGTGGAGTCGGGGCCGGAACCTGAGGATTCCTCTCCAGTGTTGCCATGGATCTTGGGGTGCTTCTGAGTCTCCCCAGGGGAGTCAGGCCTCGTCTCGAGTGGGGGCATGCACGTGCGCTTTCCTCCCGAGCTGCAGCAGTAGTGTCACGCTTCCTGTCACGTGGATCAAGGGATCTGTGGCTTTCCCTCGAGGCTGTCCCTCGAGGCTTTCCCACGAGGCTTTCCCACAGGGCTGTGCCACGTGGCACCTTGGTGTGAGTCGATCCTCGGCGTGAAAGACGAGCCGGTGAAGGGAAAAGAGGTTCCTCTGGAATGGACTGAGATATCTGGGGGACTCTTGGAATGGTGGCACGACCCTGGAGTTCCTCTCGCCGTTCCTGTTGAGAGGGCCTCCTCTTGAGATGCGACGGGAACGCCGGGAACTCTTTCCCGACGAAGCAGGGAAAGGATCCCTCATCTCGAGCTACGAGGCGGGAACGGGGCTCCTCTGGATGTGGGCGGGACCCTCGTGATTCCTCTCGAGTGGAGACGGCTAGGTCGGGGTCTTCTTGATTTGCACCATGGGTGTGAAGGAGCCTTTCGAAGTTCCAGAGGTGAGGTGTGATCAGCCTCGAGACGCCTCAGCGGAAATGGGCCTCATCTCGCCTGGAGGGGAGAACCTCCTGGATTTTCTCGAGTTGCGGCAGGTCTTCTCGAGTTACGACGGGGACCACAGGGACCCGCTCTGGTGGCCTCAGGAAAGGCCAGTCCCCATGCGAGTTGCTAGGGGACCTCTCGGGATTCCTCTCCCGTCCATGCAGGGGCCTCAGTCCTTTTGTGGATTCGGGTCCGGAACCTGAGGATTCCTCTCCAGTGTTGCCATGGATCTTGGGGTGCTTCTGAGTCTCCCCAGGGGAGTCAGGCCTCGTCTCGAGTGGGGGCATGCACGTGCGCTTTCCTCCCGAGCTGCAGCAGTAGTGTCACGCTTCCTGTCACGTGGATCAAGGGATCTGTGGCTTTCCCTCGAGGCTGTCCCTCGAGGCTTTCCCACGAGGCTTTCCCACAGGGCTGTGCCACGTGGCACCTTGGTGTGAGTCGATCCTCGGCGTGAAAGACGAGCCGGTGAAGGGAAAAGAGGTTCCTCTGGAATGGACTGAGACATCTGGGGGACTCTTGGAATGGTGGCACGACCCTGGAGTTCCTCTCGCCGTTCCTGTTGAGAGGGCCTCCTCTTGAGATGCGACGGGAACGCCGGGAACTCTTTCCCGACGAAGCAGGGAAAGGATCCCTCATCTCGAGCTACGAGGCGGAAACGGGGCTCCTCTGGATGTGGGCGGGACCCTCGTGATTCCTCTCGAGTGGAGACGGCTAGGTCGGGGAACTTCTTGATTTGCACCAAGGGTGTGAAGGACCCTTTCGAAGTTCCAGAGGTGAGGTGTGATCAGCCTCGAGACGCCTCAGCGGAAATGGGCCTCATCTCGCCTGGAGGGGAGAACCTCCTGGATTTTCTCGAGTTGCGGCAGGTCTTCTCGAGTTACGACGGGGACCTCAGGGACCCGCTCTGCTTGCCTCAGGAAAGGCCAGTCCCCATGCGAGTTGCTAGGGGACCTCTCGGGATTCCTCTCCCGTCCATGCCGGGGCCTCAGTCCTTGTGTGGAGTCGGGGCCGGAACCTGAGGATTCCTCTCCAGTGTTGCCATGGATCTTGGGGTGCTTCTGAGTCTCCCCAGGGGAGTCAGGCCTCGTCTCGAGTGGGGGCATGCACGTGCGCTTTCCTCCCGCGCTGCAGCAGTAGTGTCACGCTTCCTGTCACGTGGATCAAGGGATCTGTGGCTTTCCCTCGAGGCTGTCCCTCGAGGCTTTCCCACGAGGCTTTCCCACAGGGCTGTGCCACGTGCCACCTTGGTGTGAGTCGATCCTCGGCGTGAAAGACGAGCCGGTGAAGGGAAAAGAGGTTCCTCTGGAATGGACTGAGACATCTGGGGGACTCTTGGAATGGTGGCACGACCCTGGAGTTCCTCTCGCCGTTCCTGTTGAGAGGGCCTCCTCTTGAGATGCGACGGGAACGCCGGGAACTCTTTCCCGACGAAGCAGGGAAACGATCCCTCATTTCGAGCTACGAGGCGGAAACGGGGCTCCTCTGGATGTGGGCAGGACCCACGTGATTCCTCTCGAGTGGAGACGGCTAGGTCGGGGAACTTCTTGATTTGCACCAAGGGTGTGAAGGACCCTTTCGAAGTTCCAGAGGTGAGGTGTGATCAGCCTCGAGACGCCTCAGCGGAAATGGGCCTCATCTCGGCTGGAGGGGAGAACCTCCTGGATTTTCTCGAGTTGCGGCAGGTCTTCTCGAGTTACGACGGGGACCACAGGGACCCGCTCTGGTGGCCTCAGGAAAGGACAGTCCCCATGCGAGTTGCAAGGGGACCTCTCGGGATTCCTCTCCCGTCCATGCCGGGGCCTCAGTCCTTGGTGGAGTCGGGGCCGGAACCTGAGGATTCCTCTCCAGTGTTGCCATGGATCTTGGGGTGCTTCTGAGTCTCCCCAGGGGAGTCAGGCCTCGTCTCGAGTGGGGGCATGCACGTGCGCTTTCCTCCCGAGCTGCAGCAGTAGTGTCACGCTTCCTGTCACGTGGATCAAGGGATCTGTGTCTTTCCCTCGAGGCTGTCCCTCTAGGCTTTCCCACGAGGCTTACCCACAGGGCTGTGCCACGTGCCACCTTGGTGTGAGTCGATCCTCGGCATGAAAGACGAGCCGGTGAAGGGAAAAGAGGTTCCTCTGGAATGGACTGAGACTTCTGGGGGACTCTTGGAATGGTGGCACGACCCTGGAGTTCCTCTCGCCGTTCCTGTTGAGAGGGCCTCCTCTTGAGATGCGACGGGAACGCCGGGAACTCTTTCCCGATGAAGCAGGGAAAGGATCCCTCATCTCGAGCTACGAGGCGGGAACGGGGCTCCTCTGGATGTGGGCGGGACCCACGTGATTCCTCTCGAGTGGAGACGGCTAGGTCGGGGAACTTCTTGATTTGCACCAAGGGTGTGAAGGAGCCTTTCGAAGTTCCAGAGGTGAGGTGTGATCAGCCTCGAGACGCCTCAGCGGAAATGGGCCTCATCTCGCCTGGAGGGGAGAACCTCCTGGATTTTCTCGAGTTGCGGCAGGTCTTCTCGAGTTACGACGGCGACCTCAGGGACCCGCTCTGGTGGCCTCAGGAAAGGCCAGTCCCCATGCGAGTTGCTAGGGGACCTCTCGGGATTCCTCTCCCGTCCATGCCGGGGCCTCAGTCCTTGTGTGGAGTGGGGGCCGGAACCTGAGGATTCCTCTCCAGTGTTGCCATGGATCTTGGGGTGCTTCTGAGTCTCCCCAGGGGAGTCAGGCCTCGTCTCGAGTGGGGGCATGCACGTGCGCTTTCCTCCCGAGCTGCAGCAGTAGTGTCACGCTTCCTGTCACGTGGATCAAGGGATCTGTGGCTTTCCCTCGAGGCTGTCCCTCGAGGCTTTCCCACGAGGCTTTCCCACAGGGCTGTGCCACGTGGCACCTTGGTGTGAGTCGATCCTCGGCGTGAAAGACGAGCCGGTGAAGGGAAAAGAGGTTCCTCTGGAATGGACTGAGATATCTGGGGGACTCTTGGAATGGTGGCACGACCCTGGAGTTCCTCTCGCCGTTCCTGTTGAGAGGGCCTCCTCTTGAGATGCGACGGGAACGCCGGGAACTCTTTCCCGACGAAGCAGGGAAAGGATCCCTCATCTCGAGCTACGAGGCGGAAACGGGGCTCCTCTGGATGTGGGCGGGACCCTCGTGATTCCTCTCGAGTGGAGACGGCTAGGTCGGGGAACTTCTTGATTTGCACCAAGGGTGTGAAGGACCCTTTCGAAGTTCCAGAGGTGAGGTGTGATCAGCCTCGAGACGCCTCAGCGGAAATGGGCCTCATCTCGCCTGGAGGGGAGAACCTCCTGGATTTTCTCGAGTTGCGGCAGGTCTTCTCGAGTTACGACGGGGACCTCAGGGACCCGCTCTGCTTGCCTCAGGAAAGGCCAGTCCCCATGCGAGTTGCTAGGGGACCTCTCGGGATTCCTCTCCCGTCCATGCCGGGGCCTCAGTCCTTGTGTGGAGTCGGGGCCGGAACCTGAGGATTCCTCTCCAGTGTTGCCATGGATCTTGGGGTGCTTCTGAGTCTCCCCAGGGGAGTCAGGCCTCGTCTCGAGTGGGGGCATGCACGTGCGCTTTCCTCCCGCGCTGCAGCAGTAGTGTCACGCTTCCTGTCACGTGGATCAAGGGATCTGTGGCTTTCCCTCGAGGCTGTCCCTCGAGGCTTTCCCACGAGGCTTTCCCACAGGTCTGTGCCACGTGCCACCTTGGTGTGAGTCGATCCTCGGCGTGAAAGACGAGCCGGTGAAGGGAAAAGAGGTTCCTCTGGAATGGACTGAGACATCTGGGGGACTCTTGGAATGGTGGCACGACCCTGGAGTTCCTCTCGCCGTTCCTGTTGAGAGGGCCTCCTCTTGAGATGCGACGGGAACGCCGGGAACTCTTTCCCGACGAAGCAGGGAAAGGATCCCTCATCTCGAGCTACGAGGCGGAAACGGGGCTCCTCTGGATGTGGGCAGGACCCACGTGATTCCTCTCGAGTGGAGACGGCTAGGTCGGGGAACTTCTTGATTTGCACAAAGGGTGTGAAGGACCCTTTCGAAGTTCCAGAGGTGAGGTGTGATCAGCCTCGAGACGCCTCAGCGGAAATGGGCCTCATCTCGGCTGGAGGGGAGAACCTCCTGGATTTTCTCGAGTTGCGGCAGGTCTTCTCGAGTTACGACGGGGACCACAGGGACCCGCTCTGGTGGCCTCAGGAAAGGACAGTCCCCATGCGAGTTGCAAGGGGACCTCTCGGGATTCCTCTCCCGTCCATGCCGGGGCCTCAGTCCTTGGTGGAGTCGGGGCCGGAACCTGAGGATTCCTCTCCAGTGTTGCCATGGATCTTGGGGTGCTTCTGAGTCTCCCCAGGGGAGTCAGGCCTCGTCTCGAGTGGGGGCATGCACGTGCGCTTTCCTCCCGAGCTGCAGCAGTAGTGTCACGCTTCCTGTCACGTGGATCAAGGGATCTGTGTCTTTCCCTCGAGGCTGTCCCTCTAGGCTTTCCCACGAGGCTTTCCCACAGGGCTGTGCCACGTGCCACCTTGGTGTGAGTCGATCCTCGGCGTGAAAGTCGAGCCGGTGAAGGGAAAAGAGGTTCCTCTGGAATGGACTGAGATATCTGGGGGACTCTTGGAATGGTGGCACGACCCTGGAGTTCCTCTCGCCGTTCCTGTTGAGAGGGCCTCCTCTTGAGATGCGACAGGAACGCCGGGAACTCTTTCCCGACGAAGCAGGGAAAGGATCCCTCATCTCGAGCTACGAGGCGGAAACGGGGCTCCTCTGGATGTGGGCGGGACCCTCGTGATTCCTCTCGAGTGGAGACGGCTAGGTCGGGGAACTTCTTGATTTGCACCAAGGGTGTGAAGGACCCTTTCGAAGTTCCAGAGGTGAGGTGTGATCAGCCTCGAGACGCCTCAGCGGAAATGGGCCTCATCTCGCCTGGAGGGGAGAACCTCCTGGATTTTCTCGAGTTGCGGCAGGTCTTCTCGAGTTACGACGGGGACCTCAGGGACCCGCTCTGGTGGCCTCAGGAAAGGCCAGTCCCCATGCGAGTTGCTAGGGGACCTCTCGGGATTCCTCTCCCGTCCATGCCGGGGCCTCAGTACTTGTGTGGAGTCGGGGCCGGAACCTGAGGATTCCTCTCCAGTGTTGCCATGGATCTTGGGGTGCTTCTGAGTCTCCCCAGGGGAGTCAGGCCTCGTCTCGAGTGGGGGCATGCACGTGCGCTTTCCTCCCGAGCTGCAGCAGTAGTGTCACGCTTCCTGTCACGTGGATCAAGGGATCTGTGGCTTTCCCTCGAGGCTGTCCCTCGAGGCTTTCCCACGAGGCTTTCCCACAGGGCTGTGCCACGTGCCACCTTGGTGTGAGTCGATCCTCGGCGTGAAAGACGAGCCGGTGAAGGGAAAAGAGGTTCCTCTGGAATGGACTGAGACATCTGGGGGACTCTTGGAATGGTGGCACGACCCTGGAGTTCCTCTCGCCGTTCCTGTTGAGAGGGCCTCCTCTTGAGATGCGACGGGAACGCCGGGAACTCTTTCCCGACGAAGCAGGGAAAGGATCCCTCATCTCGAGCTACGAGGCGGGAACGGGGCTCCTCTGGATGTGGGCGGGACCCACGTGATTCCTCTCGAGTGGAGACGGCTAGGTCGGGGTCTTCTTGATTTGCACCATGGGTGTGAAGGAGCCTTTCGAAGTTCCAGAGGTGAGGTGTGATCAGCCTCGAGACGCCTCAGCGGAAATGGGCCTCATCTCGCCTGGAGGGGAGAACCTCCTGGATTTTCTCGAGTTGCGGCAGGTCTTCTCGAGTTACGACGGGGACCACAGGGACCCGCTCTGGTGGCCTCAGGAAAGGCCAGTCCCCATGCGAGTTGCTAGGGGACCTCTCGGGATTCCTCTCCCGTCCATGCAGGGGCCTCAGTCCTTTTGTGGATTCGGGTCCGGAACCTGAGGATTCCTCTCCAGTGTTGCCATGGATCTTGGGGTGCTTCTGAGTCTCCCCAGGGGAGTCAGGCCTCGTCTCGAGTGGGGGCATGCACGTGCGCTTTCCTCCCGAGCTGCAGCAGTAGTGTCACGCTTCCTGTCACGTGGATCAAGGGATCTGTGGCTTTCCCTCGAGGCTGTCCCTCGAGGCTTTCCCACGAGGCTTTCCCACAGGGCTGTGCCACGTGGCACCTTGGTGTGAGTCGATCCTCGGCGTGAAAGACGAGCCGGTGAAGGGAAAGGAGGTTCCTCTGGAATGGACTGAGACATCTGGGGGACTCTTGGAATGGTGGCACGACCCTGGAGTTCCTCTCGCCGTTCCTGTTGAGAGGGCCTCCTCTTGAGATGCGACGGGAACGCCGGGAACTCTTTCCCGACGAAGCAGGGAAAGGATCCCTCATCTCGAGCTACGAGGCGGAAACGGGGCTCCTCTGGATGTGGGCGGGACCCTCGTGATTCCTCTCGAGTGGAGACGGCTAGGTCGGGGAACTTCTTGATTTGCACCAAGGGTGTGAAGGACCCTTTCGAAGTTCCAGAGGTGAGGTGTGATCAGCCTCGAGACGCCTCAGCGGAAATGGGCCTCATCTCGCCTGGAGGGGAGAACCTCCTGGATTTTCTCGAGTTGCGGCAGGTCTTCTCGAGTTACGACGGGGACCTCAGGGACCCGCTCTGCTTGCCTCAGGAAAGGCCAGTCCCCATGCGAGTTGCTAGGGGACCTCTCGGGATTCCTCTCCCGTCCATGCCGGGGCCTCAGTCCTTGTGTGGAGTCGGGGCCGGAACCTGAGGATTCCTCTCCAGTGTTGCCATGGATCTTGGGGTGCTTCTGAGTCTCCCCAGGGGAGTCAGGCCTCGTCTCGAGTGGGGGCATGCACGTGCGCTTTCCTCCCGAGCTGCAGCAGTAGTGTCACGCTTCCTGTCACGTGGATCAAGGGATCTGTGGCTTTCCCTCGAGGCTGTCCCTCGAGGCTTTCCCACGAGGCTTTCCCACAGGTCTGTGCCACGTGCCACCTTGGTGTGAGTCGATCCTCGGCGTGAAAGACGAGCCGGTGAAGGGAAAAGAGGTTCCTCTGGAATGGACTGAGACATCTGGGGGACTCTTGGAATGGTGGCACGACCCTGGAGTTCCTCTCGCCGTTCCTGTTGAGAGGGCCTCCTCTTGAGATGCGACGGGAACGCCGGGAACTCTTTCCCGACGAAGCAGGGAAAGGATCCCTCATCTCGAGCTACGAGGCGGAAACGGGGCTCCTCTGGATGTGGGCGGGACCCTCGTGATTCCTCTCGAGTGGAGACGGGTATGTCGGGGAACTTCTTGATTTGCACCAAGGGTGTGAAGGACCCTTTCGATGTTCCAGAGGTGAGGTGTGATCAGCCTCGAGACGCCTCAGCGGAAATGGGCCTCATCTCGCCTGGAGGGGAGAACCTCCTGGATTTTCTCGAGTTGCGGCAGGTCTTCTCGAGTTACGACGGCGACCTCAGGGACCCGCTCTGGTGGCCTCAGGAAAGGCCAGTCCCCATGCGAGTTGCTAGGGGACCTCTCGGGATTCCTCTCCCGTCCATGCCGGGGCCTCAGTCCTTGTGTGGAGTCGGGGCCGGAACCTGAGGATTCCTCTCCAGTGTTGCCATGGATCTTGGGGTGCTTCTGAGTCTCCCCAGGGGAGTCAGGCCTCGTCTCGAGTGGGGGCATGCACGTGCGCTTTCCTCCCGAGCTGCAGCAGTAGTGTCACGCTTCCTGTCACGTGGATCAAGGGATCTGTGGCTTTCCCTCGAGGCTGTCCCTCGAGGCTTTCCCACGAGGCTTTCCCACAGGGCTGTGCCACGTGCCACCTTGGTGTGAGTCGATCCTCGGCGTGAAAGACGAGCCGGTGAAGGGAAAAGAGGTTCCTCTGGAATGGACTGAGACATCTGGGGGACTCTTGGAATGGTGGCACGACCCTGGAGTTCCTCTCGCCGTTCCTGTTGAGAGGGCCTCCTCTTGAGATGCGACGGGAACGCCGGGAACTCTTTCCCGACGAAGCAGGGAAAGGATCCCTCATCTCGAGCTACGAGGCGGAAACGGGGCTCCTCTGGATGTGGGCGGGACCCTCGTGATTCCTCTCGAGTGGAGACGGCTAGGTCGGGGAACTTCTTGATTTGCACCAAGGGTGTGAAGGACCCTTTCGATGTTCCAGAGGTGAGGTGTGATCAGCCTCGAGACGCCTCAGCGGAAATGGGCCTCATCTCGCCTGGAGGGGAGAACCTCCTGGATTTTCTCGAGTTGCGGCAGGTCTTCTCGAGTTACGACGGCGACCTCAGGGACCCGCTCTGGTGGCCTCAGGAAAGGCCAGTCCCCATGCGAGTTGCTAGGGGACCTCTCGGGATTCCTCTCCCGTCCATGCCGGGGCCTCAGTCCTTGTGTGGAGTCGGGGCCGGAACCTGAGGATTCCTCTCCAGTGTTGCCATGGATCTTGGGGTGCTTCTGAGTCTCCCCAGGGGAGTCAGGCCTCGTCTCGAGTGGGGGCATGCACGTGCGCTTTCCTCCCGAGCTGCAGCAGTAGTGTCACGCTTCCTGTCACGTGGATCAAGGGATCTGTGGCTTTCCCTCGAGGCTGTCCCTCGAGGCTTTCCCACGAGGGTTTCCCACAGGTCTGTGCCACGTGCCACCTTGGTATGAGTCGATCCTCGGCGTGAAAGACGAGCCGGTGAAGGGAAAAGAGGTTCCTCTGGAATGGACTGAGACTTCTGGGGGACTCTTTGAATGGTGGCACGACCCTGGAGTTCCTCTCGCCGTTCCTGTTGAGAGGGCCTCCTCTTGAGATGCGACGGGAACGCCGGGAACTCTTTCCCGACGAAGCAGGGAAACGATCCCTCATCTCGAGCTACGAGGCGGAAACGGGGCTCCTCTGGATGTGGGCGGGACCCTCGTGATTCCTCTCGAGTGGAGACGGGTATGTCGGGGAACTTCTTGATTTGCACCAAGGGTGTGAAGGACCCTTTCGATGTTCCAGAGGTGAGGTGTGATCAGCCTCGAGACGCCTCAGCGGAAATGGGCCTCATCTCGCCTGGAGGGGAGAACCTCCTGGATTTTCTCGAGTTGCGGCAGGTCTTCTCGAGTTACGACGGGGACCTCAGGGACCCGCTCTGGTGGCCTCAGGAAAGGCCAGTCCCCATGCGAGTTGCTAGGGGACCTCTCGGGATTCCTCTCCCGTCCATGCAGGGGCCTCAGTCCTTTTGTGGATTCGGGTCCGGAACCTGAGGATTCCTCTCCAGTATTGCCATGGATCTTGGGGTGCTTCTGAGTCTCCCCAGGGGAGTCAGGCCTCGTCTCGAGTGGGGGCATGCACGTGCGCTTTCCTCCCGAGCTGCAGCAGTAGTGTCACGCTTCCTGTCACGTGGATCAAGGGATCTGTGGCTTTCCCTCGAGGCTGTCCCTCGAGGCTTTCCCACGAGGCTTTCCCACAGGGCTGTGCCACGTGGCACCTTGTTGTGAGTCGATCCTCGGCGTGAAAGACGAGCCGGTGAAGGGAAAAGAGGTTCCTCTGGAATGGACTGAGACATCTGGGGGACTCTTGGAATGGTGGCACGACCCTGGAGTTCCTCTCGCCGTTCCTGTTGAGAGGGCCTCCTCTTGAGATGCGACGGGAACGCCGGGAACTCTTTCCCGACGAAGCAGGGAAAGGATCCCTCATCTCGAGCTACGAGGCGGAAACGGGGCTCCTCTGGATGTGGGCGGGACCCTCGTGATTCCTCTCGAGTGGAGACGGCTAGGTCGGGGAACTTCTTGATTTGCACCAAGGGTGTGAAGGACCCTTTCGAAGTTCCAGAGGTGAGGTGTGATCAGCCTCGAGACGCCTCATCGGAAATGGGCCTCATCTCGCCTGGAGGGGAGAACCTCCTGGATTTTCTCGAGTTGCGGCAGGTCTTCTCGAGTTACGACGGGGACCTCAGGGACCCGCTCTGCTTGCCTCAGGAAAGGCCAGTCCCCATGCGAGTTGCTAGGGGACCTCTCGGGATTCCTCTCCCGTCCATGCCGGGGCCTCAGTCCTTGTGTGGAGTCGGGGCCGGAACCTGAGGATTCCTCTCCAGTGTTGCCATGGATCTTGGGGTGCTTCTGAGTCTCCCCAGGGGACTCAGGCCTCGTCTCGAGTGGGGGCATGCACGTGCGCTTTCCTCCCGCGCTGCAGCAGTAGTGTCACGCTTCCTGTCACGTGGATCAAGGGATCTGTGGCTTTCCCTCGAGGCTGTCCCTCGAGGCTTTCCCACGAGGCTTTCCCACAGGGCTGTGCCACGTGCCACCTTGGTGTGAGTCGATCCTCGGCGTGAAAGACGAGCCGGTGAAGGGAAAAGAGGTTCCTCTGGAATGGACTGAGACATCTGGGGGACTCTTGGAATGGTGGCACGACCCTGGAGTTCCTCTCGCCGTTCCTGTTGAGAGGGCCTCCTCTTGAGATGCGACGGGAACGCCGGGAACTCTTTCCCGACGAAGCAGGGAAAGGATCCCTCATTTCGAGCTACGAGGCGGAAACGGGGCTCCTCTGGATGTGGGCAGGACCCACGTGATTCCTCTCGAGTGGAGACGGCTAGGTCGGGGAACTTCTTGATTTGCACCAAGGGTGTGAAGGACCCTTTCGAAGTTCCAGAGGTGAGGTGTGATCAGCCTCGAGACGCCTCAGCGGAAATGGGCCTCATCTCGGCTGGAGGGGAAAACCTCCTGGATTTTCTCGAGTTGCGGCAGGTCTTCTCGAGTTACGACGGGGACCACAGGGACCCGCTCTGGTGGCCTCAGGAAAGGACAGTCCCCATGCGAGTTGCAAGGGGACCTCTCGGGATTCCTCTCCCGTCCATGCCGGGGCCTCAGTCCTTGGTGGAGTCGGGGCCGGAACCTGAGGATTCCTCTCCAGTGTTGCCATGGATCTTGGGGTGCTTCTGAGTCTCCCCAGGGGAGTCAGGCCTCGTCTCGAGTGGGGGCATGCACGTGCGCTTTCCTCCCGAGCTGCAGCAGTAGTGTCACGCTTCCTGTCACGTGGATCAAGGGATCTGTGTCTTTCCCTCGAGGCTGTCCCTCGAGGCTTTCCCACGAGGCTTTCCCACAGGGCTGTGCCACGTGCCACCTTGGTGTGAGTCGATCCTCGGCGTGAAAGACGAGCCGGTGAAGGGAAAAGAGGTTCCTCTGGAATGGACTGAGACTTCTGGGGGACTCTTGGAATGGTGGCACGACCCTGGAGTTCCTCTCGCCGTTCCTGTTGAGAGGGCCTCCTCTTGAGATGCGACGGGAACGCCGGGAACTCTTTCCCGATGAAGCAGGGAAAGGATCCCTCATCTGGAGCTACGAGGCGGGAACGGGGCTCCTCTGGATGTGGGCGGGACCCACGTGATTCCTCTCGAGTGGAGACGGCTAGGTCGGGGAACTTCTTGATTTGCACCAAGGGTGTGAAGGAGCCTTTCGAAGTTCCAGAGGTGAGGTGTGATCAGCCTCGAGACGCCTCAGCGGAAATGGGCCTCATCTCGCCTGGAGGGGAGAACCTCCTGGATTTTCTCGAGTTGCGGCAGGTCTTCTCGAGTTACGACGGCGACCTCAGGGACCAGCTCTGGTGGCCTCAGGAAAGGCCAGTCCCCATGCGAGTTGCTAGGGGACCTCTCGGGATTCCTCTCCCGTCCATGCCGGGGCCTCAGTCCTTGTGTGGAGTCGGGGCCGGAACCTGAGGATTCCTCTCCAGTGTTGCCATGGATCTTGGGGTGCTTCTGAGTCTCCCCAGGGGAGTCAGGCCTCGTCTCGAGTGGGGGCATGCACGTGCGCTTTCCTCCCGAGCTGCAGCAGTAGTGTCACGCTTCCTGTCACGTGGATCAAGGGATCTGTGGCTTTCCCTCGAGGCTGTCCCTCGAGGCTTTCCCACGAGGCTTTCCCACAGGGCTGTGCCACGTGCCACCTTGGTGTGAGTCGATCCTCGGCGTGAAAGACGAGCCGGTGAAGGGAAAAGAGGTTCCTCTGGAATGGACTGAGACATCTGGGGGACTCTTGGAATGGTGGCACGACCCTGGAGTTCCTCTCGCCGTTCCTGTTGAGAGGGCCTCCTCTTGAGATGCGACGGGAACGCCGGGAACTCTTTCCCGACGAAGCAGGGAAAGGATCCCTCATCTCGAGCTACGAGGCGGAAACGGGGCTCCTCTGGATGTGGGCGGGACCCTCGTGATTCCTCTCGAGTGGAGACGGCTAGGTCGGGGAACTTCTTGATTTGCACCAAGGGTGTGAAGGACCCTTTCGAAGTTCCAGAGGTGAGGTGTGATCAGCCTCGAGACGCCTCAGCGGAAATGGGCCTCATCTCGCCTGGAGGGGAGAACCTCCTGAATTTTCTCGAGTTGCGGCAGGTCTTCTCGAGTTACGACGGGGACCACAGGGACCCGCTCTGGTGGCCTCAGGAAAGGCCAGTCCCCATGCGAGTTGCAAGGGGACCTCTCGGGATTCCTCTCCCGTCCATGCCGGGGCCTCAGTCCTTGGTGGAGTCGGGGCCGGAACCTGAGGATTCCTCTCCAGTGTTGCCATGGATCTTGGGGTGCTTCTGAGTCTCCCCAGGGGAATCAGGCCTCGTCTCGAGTGGGGGCATGCACGTGCGCTTTCCTCCCGAGCTGCAGCAGTAGTGTCACGCTTCCTGTCACGTGGATCAAGGGATCTGTGGCTTTCCCTCGAGGCTGTCCCTCGAGGCTTTCCCACGAGGCTTTCCCACAGGGCTGTGCCACGTGCCACCTTGGTGTGAGTCGATCCTCGGCGTGAAAGACGAGCCGGTGAAGGGAAAAGAGTTTCCTCTGGAATGTACTGAGACTTCTGGGGGACTCTTGGAATGGTGGCACGACCCTGGAGTTCCTCTCGCCTTTCCTGTTGAGAGGGCCTCCTCTTGAGATGTGACGGGAAAGCCGGGAACTCTTTCCCGAAGAAGCAGGGAAAGGATCCCTCATCTCGAGCTACGAGGCGGAAACGGGGCTCCTCTGGATGTGGGTGGCACCCACGTGATTCCTCTCGAGTGGAGACAGCTACGTCGGGGAACTTCTTGATTTGCACCAAGGGTGTGAAGGACCCTTTCGAAGTTCCAGAGGTGAGGTGTGATCAGCCTCGAGACGCCTCAGCGGAAATGGGCCTCATCTCGCCTGGAGGGGAGAACCTCCTGGATTTTCTCGAGTTGCGGCAGGTCGTCTCGAGTTACGACGGGGACCACAGGGACCCGCTCTGCTGGCCTCAGGAAAGGCCAGTCCCCTTGCGAGTTGCAAGGGGACCTCTCGGGATTCCTCTCCCGGCCATGCCGGGGCCTCAGTCCTTGTTTGGAGTCCGGGCCGGATCCTGAGGGTTCCTCTCCAGTGTTGCCATGGATCTTGGGGTGCTTCTGAGTCTCCCCAGGGTAGTCAGGCCTCGTCTCGAGTGGGGGCATTCACGTGCGCTTTCCTCCCGAGCTGCAGCAGTCGTGTCACTCTTCCTGTCACGTGGATCAAGGGATCTGTGGCTTTCCCTCGAGGCTGTCCCTCGAGGCTTTCCCACGAGGCTTTCCCACAGGGCTGTGCCACGTGCCACCTTGGTGTGAGTCGATCCTCGGCGTGAAAGACGAGCCGGTGAAGGGAAAAGAGGTTCCTCTGGAATGGACTGAGACATCTGGGGGACTCTTGGAATGGTGGCACGACCCTGGAGTTCCTCTCGCCTTTCCTGTTGAGAGGGCCTCCTCTTGAGATGCGACGGGAACGCCGGGAACTCTTTCCCGAAGAAGCAGGGAAAGGATCCCTCATCTCGAGCTACGAGGCGGAAACGGGGCTCCTCTGGATGTGGGTGGCACCCACGTGATTCCTCTCGAGTGGAGACAGCTACGTCGGGGAACTTCTTGATTTGCACCAAGGGTGTGAAGGACCCTTTCGAAGTTCCAGAGGTGAGGTGTGATCAGCCTCGAGACGCCTCAGCGGAAATGGGACTCATCTCGCCTGGAGGGTAGAACCTCCTGGATTTTCTCGAGTTGCGGCAGGTCGTCTCGAGTTACGACGGGGACCACAGGGACCCGCTCTGCTGGCCTCAGGAAAGGCCAGTCCCCATGCGAGTTGCAAGGGGACCTCTCGGGATTCCTCTCCCGGCCATGCAGGGGCCTCAGTCCTTGTTTGAAGTCCGGGCCGGATCCTGAGGATTCCTCTCCAGTGTTGCCATGGATCTTGGGGTGCTTCTGAGTCTCCCCAGGGGAGTCAGGCCTCGTCTCGAGTGGGGGCATGCACGTGCGCTTTCCTCCCGAGCTGCAGCAGTCGTGTCACACTTCCTGTCACGTGGATCAAGGGATCTGTGGCTTTCCCTCGAGGCTGTCCCTCGAGGCTTTCCCACGAGGCTTTCCCACAGGGCTGTGCCACGTGCCACCTTGGTGTGAGTCGATCCTCGGCGTGAAAGACGAGCCGGTGAAGGGAAAAGAGGTTCCTCTGGAATGGACTGAGACATCTGGGGGACTCTTGGAATGGTGGCACGACCCTGGAGTTCCTCTCGCCGTTCCTGTTGAGAGGGCCTCCTCTTGAGATGCGACGGGAACGCCGGGAACTCTTTCCCGAAGAAGCAGGGAAAGGATCCCTCATCTCGAGCTACGAGGCGGAAACGGGGCTCCTCTGGATGTGGGCGGGACCCTCGTGATTCCTCTCGAGTGGAGACGGCTAGGTCGGGGAACTTCTAGATTTGCACCAAGGGTGTGAAGGACCCATTCGAAGTTCCAGAGGTGAGGTGTGATCAGCCTCGAGACGCCTCGGCGGAAATGGGCCTCATCTCGCCTGGAGGGGAGAACCTCCCGGATTTTCTCGATTTGCGGCAGGTCTTCCCGAGTTACGACGGGGACCTCAGGGACCCGCTCTCGTGGCCTCAGGAAAGGTCAGTCCCCATGCGAGTTGCTAGGGGACCTCTCGGGATTCCTCTCCCGTCCATGCCGGGGCCTCAGTCCTTGTGTGGAGTCGGGGCCAGAACCTGAGGATTCCTCTCCAGTGTTGCCATGGATCTTGGGGTGCTTCTGAGTCTCCCCAGGGGAGTCAGGCCTCGTCTCGAGTGGGGGCATGCACGTGCGCTTTCCTCCCGAGCTGCAGCAGTAGTGTCACGCTTCCTGTCACGTGGATCAAGGGATCTGTGGCTTTCCCTCGAGGCTGTCCCTCGAGGCTTTCCCACGAGGCTTTCCCACAGGGCTGTGCCACGTGCCACCTTGGTGTGAGTCGATCCTCGGCGTGAAAGACGAGCCGGTGAAGGGAAAAGAGGTTCCTCTGGAATGGACTGAGACATCTGGGGGACTCTTGGAATGGTGGCACGACCCTGGAGTTCCTCTCTCCGTTCCTGTTGAGAGGGCCTCCTCTTGAGATGTGACGGGAACGCCGGGAACTCTTTCCCGACGAAGCAGGGAAAGGATCCCTCATCTCGAGCTACGAGGCGGAAACGGGGCTCCTCTGGATGTGGGCGGGACCCTCGTGATTCCTCTCGAGTGGAGACGGGTATGTCGGGGAACTTCTTGATTTGCACCAAGGGTGTGAAGGACCCTTTCGAAGTTCCAGAGGTGAGGTGTGATCAGCCTCGAGACGCCTTGGCGGAAATGGGCCTCATCTCGCCTGGAGGGGAGAACCTCCCGGATTTTCTCGATTTGCGGCAGGTCTTCTCGAGTTACGACGGGGACCTCAGGGACCCGCTCTGGTGGCCTCAGGAAAGGCCAGTCCCCATGCGAGTTGCTACGGGACCTCTCGGGATTCCTCTCCCGTCCATGCCGGGGCCTCAGTCCTTGTGTGGAGTCGGGGCCGGAACCTGAGGATTCCTCTCCAGTGTTGCCATGGATCTTGGGGTGCTTCTGAGTCTCCCCAGGGGAGTCAGGCCTCGTCTCGAGTGGGGGCATGCACGTGCGCTTTCCTCCCGAGCTGCAGCAGTAATGTCACGCTTCCTGTCACGTGGATCAAGGGATCTGTGGCTTTCCCTCGAGGCTGTCCCTCGAGGCTTTCCCACGAGGCTTTCCCACAGGGCTGTGCCACGTGCCACCTTGGTGTGAGTCGATCCTCGGCGTGAAAGACGAGCCGGTGAAGGGAAAAGAGGTTCCTCTGGAATGGACTGAGACATCTGGGGGACTCTTGGAATGGTGGCACGACCCTGGTGTTCCTCTCGCCGTTCCTGTTGAGAGGGCCTCCTCTTGAGATGCGACGGGAACGCCGGGAACTCTTTCCCGACGAAGCAGGGAAAGGATCCCTCATCTCGAGCTACGAGGCGGAAACGGGGCTCCTCTGGATGTGGGCGGGACCCTCGTGATTCCTCTCGAGTGGAGACGGGTATGTCGGGGAACTTCTTGATTTGCACCAAGGGTGTGAAGGAGCCTTTCGAAGTTCCAGAGGTGAGGTGTGATCAGCCTCGAGACGCCTCAGCGGAAATGGGCCTCATCTCGCCTGGAGGGGAGAACCTCCTGGATTTTCTCGAGTTGCGGCAGGTCTTCTCGAGTTACGACGGGGACCTCAGGGACCCGCTCTGGTGGCCTCAGGAAAGGCCAGTCCCCATGCGAGTTGCTAGGGGTACTCTCGGGATTCCTCTCCCGGCCATCCCGGGGCCTCAGTCCTTGTGTGGAGTCGGGGCCGGAACCTGAGGATTCCTCTCCAGTGTTGCCATGGATCTTGGGGTGCTTCTGAGTCTCCCCAGGGGAGTCAGGCCTCGTCTCGAGTGGGGGCATGCACGTGCGCTTTCCTCCCGAGCTGCAGCAGTAGTGTCACGCTTCCTGTCACGTGGATCAAGGGATCTGTGGCTTTCCCGGGAGACTGTCCCTCGAGGCTTTCCCACGAGGCTTTCCCAAAGGGCTGTGCCACGTGCTACCTTGGTGTGAGTCGATCCTCGGCGTGAAAGACGAGCCGGTGAAGGGAAAAGAGGTTCCTCTGGAATGGACTGAGACATCTGGGGGACTCTTGGAATGGTGGCACGACCCTGGAGTTCCTCTCGCCGTTCCTGTTGAGAGGGCCTCCTCTTGAGATGCGACGGGAACGCCGGGAACTCTTTCCCGACGAAGCAGGGAAAGGATCCCTCATCTCGAGCTACGAGGCGGAAACGGGGCTCCTCTGGATGTGGGCGGGACCCTCGTGATTCCTCTCGAGTGGAGACGGGTATGTCGGGGAACTTCTTGATTTGCACCAAGGGTGTGAAGGAGCCTTTCGAAGTTCCAGAGGTGAGGTGTGATCAGCCTCGAGACGCCTCAGCGGAAATGGGCCTCATCTCGCCTGGAGGGGAGAACCTCCTGGATTTTCTCGAGTTGCGGCAGGTCTTCTCGAGTTACGACGGGGACCTCAGGGACCCGCTCTGGTGGCCTCAGGAAAGGCCAGTCCCCATGCGAGTTGCTAGGGGACCTCTCGGGATTCCTCTCCCGGCCATCCCGGGGCCTCAGTCCTTGTGTGGAGTCGGGGCCGGAACCTGAGGATTCCTCTCCAGTGTTGCCATGGATCTTGGGGTGCTTCTGAGTCTCCCCAGGGGAGTCAGGCCTCGTCTCGAGTGGGGGCATGCACGTGCGCTTTCCTCCCGAGCTGCAGCAGTAGTGTCACGCTTCCTGTCACGTGGATCAAGGGATCTGTGGCTTTCCCGGGAGACTGTCCCTCGAGGCATTCCCACGAGGCTTTCCCAAAGGGCTGTGCCACGTGCTACCTTGGTGTGAGTCGATCCTCGGCGTGAAAGACGAGCCGGTGAAGGGAAAAGAGGTTCCTCTGGAATGGACTGAGACATCTGGGGGACTCTTGGAATGGTGGCACGACCCTGGAGTTCCTCTCGCCGTTCCTGTTGAGAGGGCCTCCTCTTGAGATGCGACGGGAACGCCGGGAACTCTTTCCCGACGAAGCAGGGAAAGGATCCCTCATCTCGAGCTACGAGGCGGAAACGGGGCTCCTCTGGATGTGGGCGGGACCCTCGTGATTCCTCTCGAGTGGAGACGGGTATGTCGGGGAACTTCTTGATTTGCACCAAGGGTGTGAAGGACCCTTTCGAAGTTCTAGAGGGGAGGTGTGATCAGCCTCGAGACGCCTCAGCGGAAATGGGCCTCATCTCGCCTGGATGGGAGAACCTCCCGGATTTTCTCGAGTTGCGGCAGGTCTTCTCGAGTTACGACGGGGACCACAGGGACCCGCTCTGGTGGCCTAAGGAAAGGCCAGTCCCCATGCGAGTTGCTAGGGGACTTCTCGGGATTCCTCTCCATTCCATGCCTTGGCCTCAGGCCTTGTGTGGAGTCGGGGCCGGAACCTGAGGATTCCTCTCCAGTGTTGCCATGGATCTTGGGGTGCTTCTGAGTCTCCCCAGGGGAGTCAGGCCTCGTCTCGAGTGGGGGCATGCACGTGCGCTTTCCTCCCGAGCTGCAGCAGTAGTGTCACGCTTCCTGTCACGTGGATCAAGGGATCTGTGGCTTTCCCTCGAGGCTGTCCCTCGAGGCTTTCCCACGAGGCTTTCCCACAGGGCTGTGCCACGTGCCACCTTGGTGTGAGTCGATCCTTGGCGTGAAAGACGAGCCGGTGAAGGGAAAAGAGGTTCCTCTGGAATGGACTGAGACATCTGGGGGACTCTTGGAAAGGTGGCACAACCCTGGAGTTCCTGTCGACGTTCCTGTTGAGAGGGCCTCCTCTTGAGATGCGACGGGAACGCCGGGAACTCTTTCCCGACGAAGCAGGGAAACGATCCCTCATCTTGAGCTACGAGGCGGAAACGGGGCTCCTCTGGATGTGGGCGGGACCCTCGTGATTCCTCTCGAGTGGAGACGGGTATGTCGGGGAACTTCTTGATTTGCGGCAAGGGTGTGAAGGAGCCTTTCAAAGTTCCAGAGGTGAGGTGTGATCAGCCTCGAGACGCCTCAGCGGAAATGGGCCTCATCTCGCCTGGAGGGGAGAACCTCCTGGATTTTCTCGAGTTGCGGCAGGTCTTCTCGAGTTACGACGGGGACCTCAGGGACCCGCTCTGGTGGCCTCAGGAAAGGCCAGTCCCCATGCGAGTTGCTAGGGGACCTCTCGGGATTCCTCTCCCGTCCATGCCGGGGCCTCAGTCCTTGTGTGGAGTCGGGCCCGGAACCTGAGGATTCCTCTCCAGTGTTGCCATGGATCTTGGGGTGCTTCTGAGTCTCCCCAGGGGAGTCAGGCCTCGTCTCGAGTGGGGGCATGCACGTGCGCTTTCCTCCCGAGCTGCAGCAGTAGTGTCACGCTTCCTGTCACGTGGATCAAGGGATCTGTGGCTTTCCCTCGAGGCTGTTCCTCGAGGCTTTCCCACGAGGCTTTCCCACAGGGCTGTGCCACGTGCCACCTTGGTGTGAGTCGATCCTCGGCGTGAAAGACGAGCCGGTGAAGGGAAAAGAGGTTCCTCTGGAATGGACTGAGACATCTGGGGGACTCTTGGAAAAGTGGCACGATCCTGGAGTTCCTCTCGCCGTTCCTGTTGAGAGGGCCTCCTCTTGAGATGCGACGGGAACGCCGGGAACTCTTTCCCGACGAAGCAGGGAAAGGATCCCTCATCTCGAGCTACGAGGCGGAAACGGGGCTCCTCTGGATGTGGGCGAGACCCTCGTGATTCCTCTCGAGTGGAGACGGGTATGTCGGGGAACTTCTTGATTTGCACCAAGGGTGTGAAGGACCGTTTCGAAGTTCCAGAGGTGAGGTGTGATCAGCCTCGAGACGCCTCGGCGGAAATGGGCCTCATCTCGCCTGGAGGGGAGAACCTCCCGGATTTTCTAGAGTTGCGGCAGGTCTTCTCGAGTTACGACGGGGACCTCAGGGACCCGCTCTGGTGGCCTCAGGAAAGGCCAGTCCCCATGCGAGTTGCTAGGGGACCTCTCGGGATTCCTCTCCCGTCCATGCCGGGGCCTCAGGCCTTGTGTGGAGTTGGGGCCGGAACCTGAGGATTCCTCTCCAGTGTTGCCATGGATCTTGGGGTGCTTCTGAGTCTCCCCAGGGGAGACAGGCCTCGTCTCGAGTGGGGGCATGCACGTGCGCTTTCCTCCCGCGCTGCAGCAGTAGTGTCACCCTTCCTGTCACGTGGATCAAGGGATCTGTGTCTTTCCCTCGAGGCTGTCCCTCGAGGCTTTCCCACGAGGCTTTCCCACAGGGCTGTGCCACGTGCCACCTTGGTGTGAGTTGATCCTCGGCGTGAAAGACGAGCCGGTGAAGGGAAAAGAGGTTCCTCTGGAATGGACTGAGACATCTGGGGGACTCTTGGAATGGTGGCACGACCCTGGAGTTCCTCTCGCCGTTCCTGTTGAGAGGGCCTCCTCTTGAGATGCGACGGGAACGCCGGGAACTCTTTCCCGACCAAGCAGGGAAAGGATCCCTCATCTCGAGCTACGAGGCGGAAACGGGGCTCCTCTGGATGTGGGCGGGACCCTCGTGATTCCTCTCGAGTGGAGACGGGTATGTCGGGGAACTTCTTGATTTGCACCAAGGGTGTGAAGGACCCTTTCGAAGTTCCAGAGGTGAGGTGTGATCAGCCTCGAGACGCCTCGGCGGAAATGGGCCTCATCTCGCCTGGAGGGGAGAACCTCCCGGATTTTCTCGAGTTGCGGCAGGTCTTCTCGAGTTACGACGGGGACCTCAGGGACCCGCTCTGGTGGCCTCAGGAAAGGCCAGTCCCCATGCGAGTTGCTAGGGGACCTCTCGGGATTCCTCTCCCGTCCATACCGGGACCTCAGTCCTTGTGTGGAGTCGGGGCCGGAACCTGAGGATTCCTCTCCAGTGTTGCCATGGATCTTGGGGTGCTTCTGAGTCTCCCCAGGGGAGTCAGGCCTCGTCTCGAGTGGGGGCATGCACGTGCGCTTTCCTCCCGAGCTGCAGCAGTAGTGTCACGCTTCCTGTCACGTGGATCAAGGGATCTGTGGCTTTCCCTCGAGGCTGTCCCTCGAGGCTTTCCCACGAGGCTTTCCCACAGGGCTGTGCCACGTGCCACCTTGGTGTGAGTCGATCCTCGGCGTGAAAGACGAGCCGGTGAAGGGAAAAGAGGTTCCTCTGGAATGGACTGAGACATCTGGGGGACTCTTGGAATGGTGGCACGACCCTGGAGTTCCTCTCGCCGTTCCTGTTGAGAGGGCCTCCTCTTGAGATGCGACGGAAACGCCGGGAACTCTTTCCCGACGAAGCAGGGAAAGGATCCCTCATCTCGAGCTACGAGGCGGAAACGGGGCTCCTCTGGATGTGGGCGGGACCCTCGTGATTCCTCTCGAGTGGAGACGGGTATGTCGGGGAACTTCTTGATTTGCACCAAGGGTGTGAAGGACCCTTTCGAAGTTCCAGAGGTGAGGTGTGATCAGCCTCGAGACCCCTCGGCGGAAATGGGCCTCATCTCGCCTGGAGGGGATAACCTCCTGGATTTTCTCGAGTTGCGGCAGGTCTTCTCGAGTTACGACGGGGACCTCAGGGACCCGCTCTGGTGGCCTCAGGAAAGGCCAGTCCCCATGCGAGTTGCTAGGGGACCTCTCGGGATTCCTCTCCCGTCCATGTCCGGGCCTCAGGCCTTGTGTGGAGTTGGGGCCGGAACCTGAGGATTCCTCTCCAGTGTTGCCATGGATCTTGGGGTGCTTCTGAGTCTCCCCAGGGGAGACAGGCCTCGTCTCGAGTGGGGGCATGCACGTGCGCTTTCCTCCCGCGCTGCAGCAGTAGTGTCACGCTTCCTGTCACGTGGATCAAGGGATCTGTGGCTTTCACTCGAGGCTGTCCCTCGATCCTTTCCCACGAGGCTTTCCCACAGGGCTGTGCCACGTGCCACCTTGGTGTGAGTCGATCCTCGGCGTGAAAGACGAGCCGGTGAAGGGAAAAGAGGTTCCTCTGGAATGGACTGAGACATCTGGGGGACTCTTGGAAAAGTGGCACGACCCTGGAGTTCCTCTCGCCGTTCCTGTTGAGAGGGCCTCCTCTTGAGATGCGACGGGAACGCCGGGAACTCTTTCCCGACGAAGCAGGGAAAGGATCCCTCATCTCGAGCTACGAGGCGGAAACGGGGCTCCTCTGGATGTGGGCGGGACCCTCGTGATTCCTCTCGAGTGGAGACGGGTATGTCAGGGAACTTCTTGATTTGCACCAAGGGTGTGAAGGACCCTTTCGAAGTTCCAGAGGTGAGGTGTGATCAGCCTCGAGACGCCTCGGCGGAAATGGGCCTCATCTCGCCTGGAGGGGAGAACCTCCCGGATTTTCTCGAGTTGCGGCAGGTCTTCTCGAGTTACGACGGGGACCTCAGGGACCCGCTCTGGTGGCCTCAGGAAAGGCCAGTCCCCATGCGAGTTGCTAGGGGACCTCTCGGGATTCCTCTCCCGTCCATGCCGGGACCTCAGTCCTTGTGTGGAGTCGGGGCCGGAACCTGAGGATTCCTCTCCAGTGTTGCCATGGATCTTGGGGTGCTTCTGAGTCTCCCCAGGGGAGTCAGGCCTCGTCTCGAGTGGGGGCAAGCACGTGCGCTTTCCTCCCGAGCTGCAGCAGTAGTGTCACGCTTCCTGTCACGTGGATCAAGGGATCTGTGGCTTTCCCTCGAGGCTGTCCCTCGAGGCTTTCCCACGAGGCTTTCCCACAGGGCTGTGCCACGTGCCACCTTGGTGTGAGTCGATCCTCGGCGTGAAAGACGAGCCGGTGAAGGGAAAAGAGGTTCCTCTGGAATGGACTGAGACATCTGGGGGACTCTTGGAATGGTGGCACGACCCTGGAGTTCCTCTCGCCGTTCCTGTTGAGAGGGCCTCCTCTTGAGATGCGACGGGAACGCCGGGAACTCTTTCCCGACGAAGCAGGGAAAGGATCCCTCATCTCGAGCTACGAGGCGGAAACGGGGCTCCTCTGGATGTGGGCGGGACCCTCGTGATTCCTCTCGAGTGGAGACGGGTATGTCGGGGAACTTCTTGATTTGCACCAAGGGTGTGAAGGACCCTTTCGAAGTTCCAGAGGTGAGGTGTGATCAGCCTCGAGACCCCTCGGCGGAAATGGGCCTCATCTTGCCTGGAGGGGATAACCTCCTGGATTTTCTCGAGTTGCGGCAGGTTTTCTCGAGTTACGACGGGGACCTCAGGGACCCGCTCTGGTGGCCTCAGGAAAGGCCAGTCCCCATGCCAGTTGCTAGGGGACCTCTCGGGATTCCTCTCCCGTCCATGCCGGGGCCTCAGGCCTTGTGTGGAGTTGGGGCCGGAACCTGAGGATTCCTCTCCAGTGTTGCCATGGATCTTGGGGTGCTTCTGAGTCTCCCCAGGGGAGACAGGCCTCGTCTCGAGTGGGGGCATGCACGTGCGCTTTCCTCCCGCGCTGCAGCAGTAGTGTCACCCTTCCTGTCACGTGGATCAAGGGATCTGTGGCTTTCCCTCGAGGCTGTCCCTCGAGGCTTTCCCACGAGGCTTTCCCACAGGGCTGTGCCACGTGCCACCTTGGTGTGAGTCGATCCTCGGCGTGAAAGACGAGCCGGTGAAGGGAAAAGAGGTTCCTCTGGAATGGACTGAGACATCTGGGGGACTCTTGGAATGGTGGCACGACCCTGGAGTTCCTCTCGCCGTTCCTGTTGAGAGGGCCTCCTCTTGAGATGCGACGGGAACGCCGGGAACTCTTTCGCGACCAAGCAGGGAAAGGATCCCTCATCTCGAGCTACGAGGCGGAAACGGGGCTCCTCTGGATGTGGGCGGGACCCTCGTGATTCCTCTCGAGTGGAGACGGGTATGTCGGGGAACTTCTTGATTTGCACCAAGGGTGTGAAGGACCCTTTCGAAGTTCCAGAGGTGAGGTGTGATCAGCCTCGAGACGCCTCAGCGGAAATGGGCCTCATCTCGCCTGGAGGGGAGAACCTCCCGGATTTTCTCGAGTTGCGGGAGGTCTTCTCGAGTTACGACGGGGACCTCAGGGACCCGCTCTGGTGGCCTCAGGAAAGGCCAGTCCCCATGCGAGTTGCTAGGGGACCTCTCGGGATTCCTCTCCCGTCCATGCCGGGACCTCAGTCCTTGTGTGGATTCGGGGCCGGAACCTGAGGATTCCTCTCCAGTGTTGCCATGGATCTTGGGGTGCTTCTGAGTCTCCCCAGGGGAGTCAGGCCTCGTCTCGAGTGGGGGCATGCACGTGCGCTTTCCTCCCGAGCTGCAGCAGTAGTGTCACGCTTCCTGTCACGTGGATCAAGGAATCTGTGGCTTTCACTCGAGGCTGTCCCTCGAGCCTTTCCCACGAGGCTTTCCCACAGGGCTGTGCCACGTGCCACCTTGGTGTGAGTCGATCCTCGGCGTGAAAGACGAGCCGGTGAAGGGAAAAGAGGTTCCTCTGGAATGGACTGAGACAGCTGGGGGACTCTTGGAAAAGTGGCACGACCCTGGAGTTCCTCTCGCCGTTCCTGTTGAGAGGGCCTCCTCTTGAGATGCGACGGGAACGCCGGGAACTCTTTCCCGACGAAGCAGGGAAAGGATCCCTCATCTCGAGCTACGAGGCGGAAACGGGGCTCCTCTGGATGTGGGCGGGACCCTCGTGATTCCTCTCGAGTGGAGACGGGTATGTCAGGGAACTTCTTGATTTGCACCAAGGGTGTGAAGGACCCTTTCGAAGTTCCAGAGGTGAGGTGTGATCAGCCTCGAGACGCCTCGGCGGAAATGGGCCTCATCTCGCCTGGAGGGGAGAACCTCCCGGATTTTCTCGAGTTGCGGCAGGTCTTCTCGAGTTACGACGGGGACCTCAGGGACCCGCTCTGGTGGCCTCAGGAAAGGCCAGTCCCCATGCGAGTTGCTAGGGGACCTCTCGGGATTCCTCTCCCGTCCATGCCGGGACCTCAGTCCTTGTGTGGAGTCGGGGCCGGAACCTGAGGATTCCTCTCCAGTGTTGCCATGGATCTTGGGGTGCTTCTGAGTCTCCCCAGGGGAGTCAGGCCTCGTCTCGAGTGGGGGCATGCACGTGCGCTTTCCTCCCGAGCTGCAGCAGTAGTGTCACGCTTCCTGTCACGTGGATCAAGGGATCTGTGGCTTTCCCTCGAGGCTGTCCCTCGAGGCTTTCCCACGAGGCTTTCCCACAGGGCTGTGCCACGTGCCACCTTGGTGTGAGTCGATCCTCGGCGTGAAAGACGAGCCGGTGAAGGGAAAAGAGGTTCCTCTGGAATGGACTGAGACATCTGGGGGACTCTTGGAATGGTGGCACGACCCTGGAGTTCCTCTCGCCGTTCCTGTTGAGAGGGCCTCCTCTTGAGATGCGACGGGAACGCCGGGAACTCTTTCCCGACGAAGCAGGGAAAGGATCCCTCATCTCGAGCTACGAGGCGGAAACGGGGCTCCTCTGGATGTGGGCGGGACCCTCGTGATTCCTCTCGAGTGGAGACGGGTATGTCGGGGAACTTCTTGATTTGCACCAAGGGTGTGAAGGACCCTTTCGAAGTTCCAGAGGTGAGGTGTGATCAGCCTCGAGACGCCTCGGCGGAAATGGGCCTCATCTCGCCTGGAGGGGAGAACCTCCCGGATTTTCTCGAGTTGCGGCAGGTCTTCTCGAGTTACGACGGGGACCTCAGGGACCCGCTCTGGTGGCCTCAGGAAAGGCCAGTCCCCATGCGAGTTGCTAGGGGACCTCTCGGGATTCCTCTCCCGTCCATACCGGGACCTCAGTCCTTGTGTGGAGTCGGGGCCGGAACCTGAGGATTCCTCTCCAGTGTTGCCATGGATCTTGGGGTGCTTCTGAGTCTCCCCAGGGGAGTCAGGCCTCGTCTCGAGTGGGGGCATGCACGTGCGCTTTCCTCCCGAGCTGCAGCAGTAGTGTCACGCTTCCTGTCACGTGGATCAAGGGATCTGTGGCTTTCCCTCGAGGCTGTCCCTCGAGGCTTTCCCACGAGGCTTTCCCACAGGGCTGTGCCACGTGCCACCTTGGTGTGAGTCGATCCTCGGCGTGAAAGACGAGCCGGTGAAGGGAAAAGAGGTTCCTCTGGAATGGACTGAGACATCTGGGGGACTCTTGGAATGGTGGCACGACCCTGGAGTTCCTCTCGCCGTTCCTGTTGAGAGGGCCTCCTCTTGAGATGCGACGGAAACGCCGGGAACTCTTTCCCGACGAAGCAGGGAAAGGATCCCTCATCTCGAGCTACGAGGCGGAAACGGGGCTCCTCTGGATGTGGGCGGGACCCTCGTGATTCCTCTCGAGTGGAGACGGGTATGTCGGGGAACTTCTTGATTTGCACCAAGGGTGTGAAGGACCCTTTCGAAGTTCCAGAGGTGAGGTGTGATCAGCCTCGAGACCCCTCGGCGGAAATGGGCCTCATCTCGCCTGGAGGGGATAACCTCCTGGATTTTCTCGAGTTGCGGCAGGTCTTCTCGAGTTACGACGGGGACCTCAGGGACCCGCTCTGGTGGCCTCAGGAAAGGCCAGTCCCCATGCGAGTTGCTAGGGGACCTCTCGGGATTCCTCTCCCGTCCATGTCCGGGCCTCAGGCCTTGTGTGGATTTGGGGCCGGAACCTGAGGATTCCTCTCCAGTGTTGCCATGGATCTTGGGGTGCTTCTGAGTCTCCCCAGGGGAGACAGGCCTCGTCTCGAGTGGGGGCATGCACGTGCGCTTTCCTCCCGCGCTGCAGCAGTAGTGTCACGCTTCCTGTCACGTGGATCAAGGGATCTGTGGCTTTCACTCGAGGCTGTCCCTCGATCCTTTCCCACGAGGCTTTCCCACAGGGCTGTGCCACGTGCCACCTTGGTGTGAGTCGATCCTCGGCGTGAAAGACGAGCCGGTGAAGGGAAAAGAGGTTCCTCTGGAATGGACTGAGATATCTGGGGGACTCTTGGAAAAGTGGCACGACCCTGGAGTTCCTCTCGCCGTTCCTGTAGAGAGGGCCTCCTCTTGAGATGCGACGGGAACGCCGGGAACTCTTTCCCGACGAAGCAGGGAAAGGATCCCTCATCTCGAGCTACGAGGCGGAAACGGGGCTCCTCTGGATGTGGGCGGGACCCTCGTGATTCCTCTCGAGTGGAGACGGGTATGTCAGGGAACTTCTTGATTTGCACCAAGGGTGTGAAGGACCCTTTCGAAGTTCCAGAGGTGAGGTGTGATCAGCCTCGAGACGCCTCGGCGGAAATGGGCCTCATCTCGCCTGGAGGGGAGAACCTCCCGGATTTTCTCGAGTTGCGGCAGGTCTTCTCGAGTTACGACGGGGACCTCAGGGACCCGCTCTGGTGGCCTCAGGAAAGGCCAGTCCCCATGCGAGTTGCTAGGGGACCTCTCGGGATTCCTCTCCCGTCCATGCCGGGACCTCAGTCCTTGTGTGGAGTCGGGGCCGGAACCTGAGGATTCCTCTCCAGTGTTACCATGGATCTTGGGGTGCTTCTGAGTCTCCCCAGGGGAGTCAGGCCTCGTCTCGAGTGGGGGCAAGCACGTGCGCTTTCCTCCCGAGCTGCAGCAGTAGTGTCACGCTTCCTGTCACGTGGATCAAGGGATCTGTGGCTTTCCCTCGAGGCTGTCCCTCGAGGCTTTCCCACGAGGCTTTCCCACAGGGCTGTGCCACGTGCCACCTTGGTGTGAGTCGATCCTCGGCGTGAAAGACGAGCCGGTGAAGGGAAAAGAGGTTCCTCTGGAATGGACTGAGACATCTGGGGGACTCTTGGAATGGTGGCACGACCCTGGAGTTCCTCTCGCCGTTCCTGTTGAGAGGGCCTCCTCTTGAGATGCGACGGGAACGCCGGGAACTCTTTCCCGACGAAGCAGGGAAAGGATCCCTCATCTCGAGCTACGAGGCGGAAACGGGGCTCCTCTGGATGTGGGCGGGACCCTCGTGATTCCTCTCGAGTGGAGACGGGTATGTCGGGGAACTTCTTGATTTGCACCAAGGGTGTGAAGGACCCTTTCGAAGTTCCAGAGGTGAGGTGTGATCAGCCTCGAGACCCCTCGGCGGAAATGGGCCTCATCTTGCCTGGAGGGGATAACCTCCTGGATTTTCTCGAGTTGCGGCAGGTCTTCTCGAGTTACGACGGGGACCTCAGGGACCCGCTCTGGTGGCCTCAGGAAAGGCCAGTCCCCATGCCAGTTGCTAGGGGACCTCTCGGGATTCCTCTCCCGTCCATGCCGGGGCCTCAGGCCTTGTGTGGAGTTGGGGCCGGAACCTGAGGATTCCTCTCCAGTGTTGCCATGGATCTTGGGGTGCTTCTGAGTCTCCCCAGGGGAGACAGGCCTCGTCTCGAGTGGGGGCATGCACGTGCGCTTTCCTCCCGCGCTGCAGCAGTAGTGTCACCCTTCCTGTCACGTGGATCAAGGGATCTGTGGCTTTCCCTCGAGGCTGTCCCTCGAGGCTTTCCCACGAGGCTTTCCCACAGGGCTGTGCCACGTGCCACCTTGGTGTGAGTCGATCCTCGGCGTGAAAGACGAGCCGGTGAAGGGAAAAGAGGTTCCTCTGGAATGAACTGAGACATCTGGGGGACTCTTGGAATGGTGGCACGACCCTGGAGTTCCTCTCGCCGTTCCTGTTGAGAGGGCCTCCTCTTGAGATGCGACGGGAACGCCGGGAACTCTTTCGCGACCAAGCAGGGAAAGGATCCCTCATCTCGAGCTACGAGGCGGAAACGGGGCTCCTCTGGATGTGGGCGGGACCCTCGTGATTCCTCTCGAGTGGAGACGGGTATGTCGGGGAACTTCTTGATTTGCACCAAGGGTGTGAAGGACCCTTTCGAAGTTCCAGAGGTGAGGTGTGATCAGCCTCGAGACGCCTCGGCGGAAATGGGCCTCATCTCGCCTGGAGGGGAGAACCCTCCGGATTTTCTCGAGTTGCGGGAGGTCTTCTCGAGTTACGACGGGGACCTCAGGGACCCGCTCTGGTGGCCTCAGGAAAGGCCAGTCCCCATGCGAGTTGCTAGGGGACCTCTCGGGATTCCTCTCCCGTCCATGCCGGGACCTCAGTCCTTGTGTGGATTCGGGGCCGGAACCTGAGGATTCCTCTCCAGTGTTGCCATGGATCTTGGGGTGCTTCTGAGTCTCCCCAGGGGAGTCAGGCCTCGTCTCGAGTGGGGGCATGCACGTGCGCTTTCCTCCCGAGCTGCAGCAGTAGTGTCACGCTTCCTGTCACGTGGATCAAGGAATCTGTGGCTTTCACTCGAGGCTGTCCCTCGAGCCTTTCCCACGAGGCTTTCCCACAGGGCTGTGCCACGTGCCACCTTGGTGTGAGTCGATCCTCGGCGTGAAAGACGAGCCGGTGAAGGGAAAAGAGGTTCCTCTGGAATGGACTGAGACAGCTGGGGGACTCTTGGAAAAGTGGCACGACCCTGGAGTTCCTCTCGCCGTTCCTGTTGAGAGGGCCTCCTCTTGAGATGCGACGGGAACGCCGGGAACTCTTTCCCGACGAAGCAGGGAAAGGATCCCTCATCTCGAGCTACGAGGCGGAAACGGGGCTCCTCTGGATGTGGGCGGGACCCTCGTGATTCCTCTCGAGTGGAGACGGGTATGTCAGGGAACTTCTTGATTTGCACCAAGGGTGTGAAGGACCCTTTCGAAGTTCCAGAGGTGAGGTGTGATCAGCCTCGAGACGCCTCGGCGGAAATGGGCCTCATCTCGCCTGGAGGGGAGAACCTCCCGGATTTTCTCGAGTTGCGGCAGGTCTTCTCGAGTTACGACGGGGACCTCAGGGACCCGCTCTGGTGGCCTCAGGAAAGGCCAGTCCCCATGCGAGTTGCTAGGGGACCTCTCGGGATTCCTCTCCCGTCCATGCCGGGACCTCAGTCCTTGTGTGGAGTCGGGGCCGGAACCTGAGGATTCCTCTCCAGTGTTGCCATGGATCTTGGGGTGCTTCTGAGTCTCCCCAGGGGAGTCAGGCCTCGTCTCGAGTGGGGGCATGCACGTGCGCTTTCCTCCCGAGCTGCAGCAGTAGTGTCACGCTTCCTGTCACGTGGATCAAGGGATCTGTGGCTTTCCCTCGAGGCTGTCCCTCGAGGCTTTCCCACGAGGCTTTCCCACAGGGCTGTGCCACGTGCCACCTTGGTGTGAGTCGATCCTCGGCGTGAAAGACGAGCCGGTGAAGGGAAAAGAGGTTCCTCTGGAATGGACTGAGACATCTGGGGGACTCTTGGAATGGTGGCACGACCCTGGAGTTCCTCTCGCCGTTCCTGTTGAGAGGGCCTCCTCTTGAGATGCGACGGGAACGCCGGGAACTCTTTCCCGACGAAGCAGGGAAAGGATCCCTCATCTCGAGCTACGAGGCGGAAACGGGGCTCCTCTGGATGTGGGCGGGACCCTCGTGATTCCTCTCGAGTGGAGACGGGTATGTCGGGGAACTTCTTGATTTGCACCAAGGGTGTGAAGGACCCTTTCGAAGTTCCAGAGGTGAGGTGTGATCAGCCTCGAGACCCCTCGGCGGAAATGGGCCTCATCTCGCCTGGAGGGGATAACCTCCTGGATTTTCTCGAGTTGCGGCAGGTCTTCTCGAGTTACGACGGGGACCTCAGGGACCCGCTCTGGTGGCCTCAGGAAAGGCCAGTCCCCATGCGAGTTGCTAGGGGACCTCTCGGGATTCCTCTCCCGTCCATGCCGGGGCCTCAGGCCTTGTGTGGAGTTGGGGCCGGAACCTGAGGATTCCTCTCCAGTGTTGCCATGGATCTTGGGGTGCTTCTGAGTCTCCCCAGGGGAGACAGGCCTCGTCTCGAGTGGGGGCATGCACGTGCGCTTTCCTCCCGCGCTGCAGCAGTAGTGTCACCCTTCCTGTCACGTGGATCAAGGGATCTGTGGCTTTCCCTCGAGGCTGTCCCTCGAGGCTTTCCCACGAGGCTTTCCCACAGGGCTGTGCCACGTGCCACCTTGGTGTGAGTCGATCCTCGGCGTGAAAGACGAGCCGGTGAAGGGAAAAGAGGTTCCTCTGGAATGGACTGAGACATCTGGGGGACGATTGGAATGGTGGCACGACCCTGGAGTTCCTCTCGCCGTTCCTGTTGAGAGGGCCTCCTCTTGAGATGCGACGGGAACGCCGGGAACTCTTTCCCGACCAAGCAGGGAAAGGATCCCTCATCTCGAGCTACGAGGCGGAAACGGGGCTCCTCTGGATGTGGGCGGGACCCTCGTGATTCCTCTCGAGTGGAGACGGGTATGTCGGGGAACTTCTTGATTTGCACCAAGGTTGTGAAGGACCCTTTCGAAGTTCCAGAGGTGAGGTGTGATCAGCCTCGAGACGCCTCGGCGGAAATGGGCCTCATCTCGCCTGGAGGGGAGAACCTCCCGGATTTTCTCGAGTTGCGGCAGGTCTTCTCGAGTTACGACGGGGACCTCAGGGACCCGCTCTGGTGGCCTCAGGAAAGGCCAGTCCCCATGCGAGTTGCTAGGGGACCTCTCGGGATTCCTCTCCCGTCCATGCCGGGACCTCAGTCCTTGTGTGGAGTCGGGGCCGGAACCTGAGGATTCCTCTCCAGTGTTGCCATGGATCTTGGGGTGCTTCTGAGTCTCCCCAGGGGAGTCAGGCCTCGTCTCGAGTGGGGGCATGCACGTGCGCTTTCCTCCCGAGCTGCAGCAGTAGTGTCACGCTTCCTGTCACGTGGATCAAGGGATCTGTGGCTTTCCCTCGAGGCTGTCCCTCGAGGCTTTCCCACGAGGCTTTCCCACAGGGCTGTGCCACGTGCCACCTTGGTGTGAGTCGATCCTCGGCGTGAAAGACGAGCCGGTGAAGGGAAAAGAGGTTCCTCTGGAATGGACTGAGACATCTGGGGGACTCTTGGAATGGTGGCACGACCCTGGAGTTCCTCTCGCCGTTCCTGTTGAGAGGGCCTCCTCTTGAGATGCGACGGGAACGCCGGGAACTCTTTCCCGACCAAGCAGGGAAAGGATCCCTCATCTCGAGCTACGAGGCGGAAACGGGGCTCCTCTGGATGTGGGCGGGACCCTCGTGATTCCTCTCGAGTGGAGACGGGTATGTCGGGGAACTTCTTGATTTGCACCAAGGGTGTGAAGGACCCTTTCGAAGTTCCAGAGGTGAGGTGTGATCAGCCTCGAGACCCCTCGGCGGAAATGGGCCTCATCTTGCCTGGAGGGGATAACCTCCTGGATTTTCTCGAGTTGCGGCAGGTCTTCTCGAGTTACGACGGGGACCTCAGGGACCCGCTCTGGTGGCCTCAGGAAAGGCCAGTCCCCATGCGAGTTGCTAGGGGACCTCTCGGGATTCCTCTCCCGTCCATGCCGGGGCCTCAGGCCTTGTGTGGAGTTGGGGCCGGAACCTGAGGATTCCTCTCCAGTGTTGCCATGGATCTTGGGGTGCTTCTGAGTCTCCCCAAGGGAGACAGGCCTCGTCTCGAGTGGGGGCATGCACGTGCGCTTTCCTCCCCCGCTGCAGCAGTAGTGTCACCCTTCCTGTCACGTGGATCAAGGGATCTGTGGCTTTCCCTCGAGGCTGTCCCTCGAGGCTTTCCCACGAGGCTTTCCCACAGGGCTGTGCCACGTGCCACCTTGGTGTGAGTCGATCCTCGGCGTGAAAGACGAGCCGGTGAAGGGAAAAGAGGTTCCTCTGGAATGGACTGAGACATCTGGGGGACTCTTGGAATGGTGGCACGACCCTGGAGTTCCTCTCGCCGTTCCTGTTGAGAGGGCCTCCTCTTGAGATGCGACGGGAACGCCGGGAACTCTTTCGCGACCAAGCAGGGAAAGGATCCCTCATCTCGAGCTACGAGGCGGAAACGGGGCTCCTCTGGATGTGGGCGGGACCCTAGTGATTCCTCTCGAGTGGAGACGGGTATGTCGGGGAACTTCTTGATTTGCACCAAGGGTGTGAAGGACCCTTTCGAAGTTCCAGAGGTGAGGTGTGATCAGCCTCGAGACGCCTCGGCGGAAATGGGCCTCATCTCGCCTGGAGGGGAGAACCTCCCGGATTTTCTCGAGTTGCGGGAGGTCTTCTCGAGTTACGACGGGGACCTCAGGGACCCGCTCTGGTGGCCTCAGGAAAGGCCAGTCCCCATGCGAGTTGCTAGGGGACCTCTCGGGATTCCTCTCCCGTCCATGCCGGGACCTCAGTCCTTGTGTGGAGTCGGGGCCGGAACCTGAGGATTCCTCTCCAGTGTTGGCATGGATCTTGGGGTGCTTCTGAGTCTCCCCAGGGGAGTCAGGCCTCGTCTCGAGTGGGGGCATGCACGTGCGCTTTCCTCCCGAGCTGCAGCAGTAGTGTCACGCTTCCTGTCACGTGGATCAAGGGATCTGTGGCTTTCACTCGAGGCTGTCCCTCGAGCCTTTCCCACGAGGCTTTCCCACAGGGCTGTGCCACGTGCCACCTTGGTGTGAGTCGATCCTCGGCGTGAAAGACGAGCCGGTGAAGGGAAAAGAGGTTCCTCTGGAATGGACTGAGACAGCTGGGGGACTCTTGGAAAAGTGGCACGACCCTGGAGTTCCTCTCGCCGTTCCTGTTGAGAGGGCCTCCTCTTGAGATGCGACGGGAACGCCGGGAACTCTTTCCCGACGAAGCAGGGAAAGGATCCCTCATCTCGAGCTACGAGGCGGAAACGGGGCTCCTCTGGATGTGGGCGGGACCCTCGTGATTCCTCTCGAGTGGAGACGGGTATGTCAGGGAACTTCTTGATTTGCACCAAGGGTGTGAAGGACCCTTTCGAAGTTCCAGAGGTGAGGTGTGATCAGCCTCGAGACGCCTCGGCGGAAATGGGCCTCATCTCGCCTGGAGGGGAGAACCTCCCGGATTTTCTCGAGTTGCGGCAGGTCTTCTCGAGTTCCGACGGGGACCTCAGGGACCCGCTCTGGTGGCCTCAGGAAAGGCCAGTCCCCATGCGAGTTGCTAGGGGACCTCTCGGGATTCCTCTCCCGTCCATGCCGGGACCTCAGTCCTTGTGTGGAGTCGGGGCCGGAACCTGAGGATTCCTCTCCAGTGTTGCCATGGATCTTGGGGTGCTTCTGAGTCTCCCCAGGGGAGTCAGGCCTCGTCTCGAGTGGGGGCATGCACGTGCGCTTTCCTCCCGAGCTGCAGCAGTAGTGTCACGCTTCCTGTCACGTGGATCAAGGGATCTGTGGCTTTCCCTCGAGGCTGTCCCTCGAGGCTTTCCCACGAGGCTTTCCCACAGGGCTGTGCCACGTGCCACCTTGGTGTGAGTCGATCCTCGGCGTGAAAGACGAGCCGGTGAAGGGAAAAGAGGTTCCTCTGGAATGGACTGAGACATCTGGGGGACTCTTGGAATGGTGGCACGACCCTGGAGTTCCTCTCGCCGTTCCTGTTGAGAGGGCCTCCTCTTGAGATGCGACGGGAACGCCGGGAACTCTTTCCCGACGAAGCAGGGAAAGGATCCCTCATCTCGAGCTACGAGGCGGAAACGGGGCTCCTCTGGATGTGGGCGGGACCCTCGTGATTCCTCTCGAGTGGAGACGGGTATGTCGGGGAACTTCTTGATTTGCACCAAGGGTGTGAAGGACCCTTTCGAAGTTCCAGAGGTGAGGTGTGATCAGCCTCGAGACCCCTCGGCGGAAATGGGCCTCATCTCGCCTGGAGGGGATAACCTCCTGGATTTTCTCGAGTTGCGGCAGGTCTTCTCGAGTTACGACGGGGACCTCAGGGACCCGCTCTGGTGGCCTCAGGAAAGGCCAGTCCCCATGCGAGTTGCTAGGGGACCTCTCGGGATTCCTCTCCCGTCCATGCCGGGGCCTCAGGCCTTGTGTGGAGTTGGGGCCGGAACCTGAGGATTCCTCTCCAGTGTTGCCATGGATCTTGGGGTGCTTCTGAGTCTCCCCAGGGGAGACAGGCCTCGTCTCGAGTGGGGGCATGCACGTGCGCTTTCCTCCCGCGCTGCAGCAGTAGTGTCACCCTTCCTGTCACGTGGATCAAGGGATCTGTGGCTTTCCCTCGAGGCTGTCCCTCGAGGCTTTCCCACGAGGCTTTCCCACAGGGCTGTGCCACGTGCCACCTTGGTGTGAGTCGATCCTCGGCGTGAAAGACGAGCCGGTGAAGGGAAAAGAGGTTCCTCTGGAATGGACTGAGACATCTGGGGGACTCTTGGAATGGTGGCACGACCCTGGAGTTCCTCTCGCCGTTCCTGTTGAGAGGGCCTCCTCTTGAGATGCGACGGGAACGCCGGGAACTCTTTCCCGACCAAGCAGGGAAAGGATCCCTCATCTCGAGCTACGAGGCGGAAACGGGGCTCCTCTGGATGTGGGCGGGACCCTCGTGATTCCTCTCGAGTGGAGACGGGTATGTCGGGGAACTTCTTGATTTGCACCAAGGTTGTGAAGGACCCTTTCGAAGTTCCAGAGGTGAGGTGTGATCAGCCTCGAGACGCCTCGGCGGAAATGGGCCTCATCTCGCCTGGAGGGGAGAACCTCCCGGATTTTCTCGAGTTGCGGGAGGTCTTCTCGAGTTACGACGGGGACCTCAGGGACCCGCTCTGGTGGCCTCAGGAAAGGCCAGTCCCCATGCGAGTTGCTAGGGGACCTCTCGGGATTCCTCTCCCGTCCATGCCGGGACCTCAGTCCTTGTGTGGAGTCGGGGCCGGAACCTGAGGATTCCTCTCCAGTGTTGCCATGGATCTTGGGGTGCTTCTGAGTCTCCCCAGGGGAGTCAGGCCTCGTCTCGAGTGGGGGCATGCACGTGCGCTTTCCTCCCGAGCTGCAGCAGTAGTGTCACGCTTCCTGTCACGTGGATCAAGGGATCTGTGGCTTTCACTCGAGGCTGTCCCTCGAGCCTTTCCCACGAGGCTTTCCCACAGGGCTGTGCCACGTGCCACCTTGGTGTGAGTCGATCCTCGGCGTGAAAGACGAGCCGGTGAAGGGAAAAGAGGTTCCTCTGGAATGGACTGAGACATCTGGGGGACTCTTGGAAAAGTGGCACGACCCTGGAGTTCCTCTCGCCGTTCCTGTTGAGAGGGCCTCCTCTTGAGATGCGACGGGAACGCCGGGAACTCTTTCCCGACGAAGCAGGGAAAGGATCCCTCATCTCGAGCTACGAGGCGGAAACGGGGCTCCTCTGGATGTGGGCGGGACCCTCGTGATTCCTCTCGAGTGGAGACGGGTATGTCAGGGAACTTCTTGATTTGCACCAAGGGTGTGAAGGACCCTTTCGAAGTTCCAGAGGTGAGGTGTGATCAGCCTCGAGACGCCTCGGCGGAAATGGGCCTCATCTCGCCTGGAGGGGAGAACCTCCCGGATTTTCTCGAGTTGCGGCAGGTCTTCTCGAGTTACGACGGGGACCTCAGGGACCCGCTCTGGTGGCCTCAGGAAAGGCCAGTCCCCATGCGAGTTGCTAGGGGACCTCTCGGGATTCCTCTCCGGTCCATGCCGGGACCTCAGTCCTTGTGTGGAGTCGGGGCCGGAACCTGAGGATTCCTCTCCAGTGTTGCCATGGATCTTGGGGTGCTTCTGAGTCTCCCCAGGGGAGTCAGGCCTCGTCTCGAGTGGGGGCATGCACGTGCGCTTTCCTCCCGAGCTGCAGCAGTAGTGTCACGCTTCCTGTCACGTGGATCAAGGGATCTGTGGCTTTCCCTCGAGGCTGTCCCTCGAGCCTTTCCCACGAGGCTTTCCCACAGGGCTGTGCCACGTGCCACCTTGGTGTGAGTCGATCCTCGGCGTGAAAGACGAGCCGGTGAAGGGAAAAGAGGTTCCTCTGGAATGGACTGAGACATCTGGGGGACTCTTGGAATGGTGGCACGACCCTGGAGTTCCTCTCGCCGTTCCTGTTGAGAGGGCCTCCTCTTGAGATGCGACGGGAACGCCGGGAACTCTTTCCCGACGAAGCAGGGAAAGGATCCCTCATCTCGAGCTACGAGGCGGAAACGGGGCTCCTCTGGATGTGGGCGGGACCCTCGTGATTCCTCTCGAGTGGAGACGGGTATGTCGGGGAACTTCTTGATTTGCACCAAGGTTGTGAAGGACCCTTTCGAAGTTCCAGAGGTGAGGTGTGATCAGCCTCGAGACCCCTCGGCGGAAATAGGCCTCATCTCGCCTGGAGGGGATAACCTCCTGGATTTTCTCGAGTTGCGGCAGGTCTTCTCGAGTTACGACGGGGACCTCAGGGACCCGCTCTGGTGGCCTCAGGAAAGGCCAGTCCCCATGCGAGTTGCTAGGGGACCTCTCGGGATTCCTCTCCCGTCCATGCCGGGGCCACAGGCCTTGTGTGGAGTTGGGGCCGGAACCTGAGGATTCCTCTCCAGTGTTGCCATGGATCTTGGGGTGCTTCTGAGTCTCCCCAGGGGAGACAGGCCTCGTCTCGAGTGGGGGCATGCACGTGCGCTTTCCTCCCGCGCTGCAGCAGTAGTGTCACCCTTCCTGTCACGTGGATCAAGGGATCTGTGGCTTTCCCTCGAGGCTGTCCCTCGAGGCTTTCCCACGAGGCTTTCCCACAGGGCTGTGCCACGTGCCACCTTGGTGTGAGTCGATCCTCGGCGTGAAAGACGAGCCGGTGAAGGGAAAAGAGGTTCCTCTGGAATGGACTGAGACATCTGGGGGACTCTTGGAATGGTGGCACGACCCTGGAGTTCCTCTCGCCGTTCCTGTTGAGAGGGCCTCCTCTTGAGATGCGACGGGAACGCCGGGAACTCTTTCCCGACCAAGCAGGGAAAGGATCCCTCATCTCGAGCTACGAGGCGGAAACGGGGCTCCTCTGGATGTGGGCGGGACCCTCGTGATTCCTCTCGAGTGGAGACGGGTATGTCGGGGAACTTCTTGATTTGCACCAAGGGTGTGAAGGACCCTTTCGAAGTTCCAGAAGTGAGGTGTGATCAGCCTCGAGACCCCTCGGCGGAAATGGGCCTCATCTCGCCTGGAGGGGATAACCTCCTGGATTTTCTCGAGTTGCGGCAGGTCTTCTCGAGTTACGACGGGGACCTCAGGGACCCGCTCTGGTGGCCTCAGGAAAGGCCAGTCCCCATGCGAGTTGCTAGGGGACCTCTCGGGATTCCTCTCCCGTCCATGCCGGGGCCTCAGGCCTTGTGTGGAGTTGGGGCCGGAACCTGAGGATTCCTCTCCAGTGTTGCCATGGATCTTGGGGTGCTTCTGAGTCTCCCCAGGGGAGACAGGCCTCGTCTCGAGTGGGGGCATGCACGTGCGCTTTCCTCCCGCGCTGCAGCAGTAGTGTCACCCTTCCTGTCACGTGGATCAAGGGATCTGTGGCTTTCCCTCGAGGCTGTCCCTCGAGGCTTTCCCACGAGGCTTTCCCACAGGGCTGTGCCACGTGCCACCTTGGTGTGAGTCGATCCTCGGCGTGAAAGACGAGCCGGTGAAGGGAAAAGAGGTTCTTCTGGAATGGACTGAGACATCTGGGGGACTCTTGGAATGGTGGCACGACCCTGGAGTTCCTCTCGCCGTTCCTGTTGAGAGGGCCTCCTCTTGAGATGCGACGGGAACGCCGGGAACTCTTTCCCGACCAAGCAGGGAAAGGATCCCTCATCTCGAGCTACGAGGCGGAAACGGGGCTCCTCTGGATGTGGGCGGGACCCTCGTGATTCCTCTCGAGTGGAGACGGGTATGTCGGGGAACTTCTTGATTTGCACCAAGGTTGTGAAGGACCCTTTCGAAGTTCCAGAGGTGAGGTGTGATCAGCCTCGAGACGCCTCGGCGGAAATGGGCCTCATCTCGCCTGGAGGGGAGAACCTCCCGGATTTTCTCGAGTTGCGGCAGGTCTTCTCGAGTTACGACGGGGACCTCAGGGACCCGCTCTGGTGGCCTCAGGAAAGGCCAGTCCCCATGCGAGTTGCTAGGGGACCTCTCGGGATTCCTCTCCCGTCCATGCCGGGACCTCAGTCCTTGTGTGGAGTCGGGGCCGGAACCTGAGGATTCCTCTCCAGTGTTGCCATGGATCTTGGGGTGCTTCTGAGTCTCCCCAGGGGAGTCAGGCCTCGTCTCGAGTGGGGGCATGCACGTGCGCTTTCCTCCCGAGCTGCAGCAGTAGTGTCACGCTTCCTGTCACGTGGATCAAGGGATCTGTGGCTTTCACTCGAGGCTGTCCCTCGAGCCTTTCCCACGAGGCTTTCCCACAGGGCTGTGCCACGTGCCACCTTGGTGTGAGTCGATCCTCGGCGTGAAAGACGAGCCGGTGAAGGGAAAAGAGGTTCCTCTGGAATGGACTGAGACAGCTGGGGGACTCTTGGAAAAGTGGCACGACCCTGGAGTTCCTCTCGCCGTTCCTGTTGAGAGGGCCTCCTCTTGAGATGCGACGGGAACGCCGGGAACTCTTTCCCGACCAAGCAGGGAAAGGATCCCTCATCTCGAGCTACGAGGCGGAAACGGGGCTCCTCTGGATGTGGGCGGGACCCTCGTGATTCCTCTCGAGTGGAGACGGGTATGTCAGGGAACTTCTTGATTTGCACCAAGGGTGTGAAGGACCCTTTCGAAGTTCCAGAGGTGAGGTGTGATCAGCCTCGAGACGCCTCGGCGGAAATGGGCCTCATCTCGCCTGGAGGGGAGAACCTCCCGGATTTTCTCGAGTTGCGGCAGGTCTTCTCGAGTTACGACGGGGACCTCAGGGACCCGCTCTGGTGGCCTCAGGAAAGGCCAGTCCCCATGCGAGTTGCTAGGGGACCTCTCGGGATTCCTCTCCCGTCCATGCCGGGACCTCAGTCCTTGTGTGGAGTCGGGGCCGGAACCTGAGGATTCCTCTCCAGTGTTGCCATGGATCTTGGGGTGCTTCTGAGTCTCCCCAGGGGAGTCAGGCCTCGTCTCGAGTGGGGGCATGCACGTGCGCTTTCCTCCCGAGCTGCAGCAGTAGTGTCACGCTTCCTGTCACGTGGATCAAGGGATCTGTGGCTTTCCCTCGAGGCTGTCCCTCGAGGCTTTCCCACGAGGCTTTCCCACAGGGCTGTGCCACGTGCCACCTTGGTGTGAGTCGATCCTCGGCGTGAAAGACGAGCCGGTGAAGGGAAAAGAGGTTCCTCTGGAATGGACTGAGACATCTGGGGGACTCTTGGAATGGTGGCACGACCCTGGAGTTCCTCTCGCCGTTCCTGTTGAGAGGGCCTCCTCTTGAGATGCGACGGGAACGCCGGGAACTCTTTCCCGACGAAGCAGGGAAAGGATCCCTCATCTCGAGCTACGAGGCGGAAACGGGGCTCCTCTGGATGTGGGCGGGACCCTCGTGATTCCTCTCGAGTGGAGACGGGTATGTCGGGGAACTTCTTGATTTGCACCAAGGGTGTGAAGGACCCTTTCGAAGTTCCAGAGGTGAGGTGTGATCAGCCTCGAGACCCCTCGGCGGAAATGGGCCTCATCTCGCCTGGAGGGGATAACCTCCTGGATTTTCTCGAGTTGCGGCAGGTCTTCTCGAGTTACGACGGGGACCTCAGGGACGCGCTCTGGTGGCCTCAGGAAAGGCCAGTCCCCATGCGAGTTGCTAGGGGACCTCTCGGGATTCCTCTCCCGTCCATGCCGGGGCCTCAGACCTTGTGTGGAGTTGGGGCCGGAACCTGAGGATTCCTCTCCAGTGTTGCCATGGATCTTGGGGTGCTTCTGAGTCTCCCCAGGGGAGACAGGCCTCGTCTCGAGTGGGGGCATGCACGTGCGCTTTCCTCCCGCGCTGCAGCAGTAGTGTCACCCTTCCTGTCACGTGGATCAAGGGATCTGTGGCTTTCCCTCGAGGCTGTCCCTCGAGGCTTTCCCACGAGGCTTTCCCACAGGGCTGTGCCACGTGCCACCTTGGTGTGAGTCGATCCTCGGCGTGAAAGACGAGCCGGTGAAGGGAAAAGAGGTTCCTCTGGAATGGACTGAGACATCTGGGGGACTCTTGGAATGGTGGCACGACCCTGGAGTTCCTCTCGCCGTTCCTGTTGAGAGGGCCTCCTCTTGAGATGCGACGGGAACGCCGGGAACTCTTTCCCGACCAAGCAGGGAAAGGATCCCTCATCTCGAGCTACGAGGCGGAAACGGGGCTCCTCTGGATGTGGGCGGGACCCTCGTGATTCCTCTCGAGTGGAGACGGGTATGTCGGGGAACTTCTTGATTTGCACCAAGGGTGTGAAGGACCCTTTCGAAGTTCCAGAGGTGAGGTGTGATCAGCCTCGAGACGCCTCGGCGGAAATGGGCCTCATCTCGCCTGGAGGGGAGAACCTTCCGGATTTTCTCGAGTTGCGGCAGGTCTTCTCGAGTTACGACGGGGACCTCAGGGACCCGCTCTGGTGGCCTCAGGAAAGGCCAGTCCCCATGCGAGTTGCTAGGGGACCTCTCGGGATTCCTCTCCCGTCCATGCCGGGACCTCAGTCCTTGTGTGGAGTCGGGGCCGGAACCTGAGGATTCCTCTCCAGTGTTGCCATGGATCTTGGGGTGCTTCTGAGTCTCCCCAGGGGAGTCAGGCCTCGTCTCGAGTGGGGGCATGCACGTGCGCTTTCCTCCCGAGCTGCAGCAGTAGTGTCACGCTTCCTGTCACGTGGATCAAGGGATCTGTGGCTTTCACTCGAGGCTGTCCCTCGAGCCTTTCCCACGAGGCTTTCCCACAGGGCTGTGCCACGTGCCACCTTGGTGGGAGTCGATCCTCGGCGTGAAAGACGAGCTGGTGAAGGGAAAAGAGGTTCCTCTGGAATGGACTGAGACATCTGGGGGACTCTTGGAAAAGTGGCACGACCCTGGAGTTCCTCTCGCCGTTCCTGTTGAGAGGGCCTCCTCTTGAGATGCGACGGGAACGCCGGGAACTCTTTCCCGACGAAGCAGGGAAAGGATCCCTCATCTCGAGCTACGAGGCGGAAACGGGGCTCCTCTGGATGTGGGCGGGACCCTCGTGATTCCTCTCGAGTGGAGACGGGTATGTCAGGGAACTTCTTTATTTGCACCAAGGGTGTGAAGGACCCTTTCGAAGTTCCAGAGGTGAGGTGTGATCAGCCTCGAGACGCCTCGGCGGAAATGGGCCTCATCTCGCCTGGAGGGGAGAACCTCCCGGATTTTCTCGAGTTGCGGCAGGTCTTCTCGAGTTACGACGGGGACCTCAGGGACCCGCTCTGGTGGCCTCAGGAAAGGCCAGTCCCCATGCGAGTTGCTAGGGGACCTCTCGGGATTCCTCTCCCGTCCATGCCGGGGCCTCAGTCCTTGTGTGGAGTCGGGGCCGGAACCTGAGGATTCCTCTCCAGTGTTGCCATGGATCTTGGGGTGCTTCTGAGTCTCCCCAGGGGAGTCAGGCCTCGTCTCGAGTGGGGGCATGCACGTGCGCTTTCCTCCCGAGCTGCAGCAGTAGTGTCACGCTTCCTGTCACGTGGATCAAGGGATCTGTGGCTTTCCCTCGAGGCTGTCCCTCGAGGCTTTCCCACGAGGCTTTCCCACAGGGCTGTGCCACGTGCCACCTTGGTGTGAGTCGATCCTCGGCGTGAAAGACGAGCCGGTGAAGGGAAAAGAGGTTCCTCTGGAATGGACTGAGACATCTGGGGGACTCTTGGAATGGTGGCACGACCCTGGAGTTCCTCTCGCCGTTCCTGTTGAGAGGGCCTCCTCTTGAGATGCGACGGGAACGCCGGGAACTCTTTCCCGACGAAGCAGGGAAAGGATCCCTCATCTCGAGCTACGAGGCGGAAACGGGGCTCCTCTGGATGTGGGCGGGACCCTCGTGATTCCTCTCGAGTGGAGACGGGTATGTCGGGGAACTTCTTGATTTGCACCAAGGGTGTGAAGGACCCTTTCGAAGTTCCAGAGGTGAGGTGTGATCAGCCTCGAGACGCCTCGGCGGAAATGGGCCTCATTTCGCCTGGAGGGGAGAACCTCCTGGATTTTCACGAGTTGCGGCAGGCCTTCTCGAGTTGCGACGGGGACCTCAGGGACCCGCTCTGGTGGCCTCAGGAAAGGCCAGTCCCCATGCGAGTTGCTAGGGGACCTCTCGGGATTCCTCTCCCGTCCATGCCGGGGCCTCAGTCCTTGTGTGGAGTCGGGGCCGGAACCTGAGGATTCCTCTCCAGTGTTGCCATGGATCTTGGGGTGCTTCTGAGTCTCCCCAGGGGAGTCAGGCCTCGTCTCGAGTGGGGGCATGCACGTGCGCTTTCCTCCCGAGCTGCAGCAGTAGTGTCACGCTTCCTGTCACGTGGATCAAGGGATCTGTGGCTTTCCCTCGAGGCTGTCCCTCGAGGCTTTCCCACGAGGCTTTCCCACAGGGCTGTGCCACGTGCCACCTTGGTGTGAGTTGATCCTCGGCGTGAAAGACGAGCCGGTGAAGGGAAAAGAGGTTCCTCTGGAATGGACTGAGACATCTGGGGGACTCTTGGAATGGTGGCACGACCCTGGAGTTCCTCTCGCCGTTCCTGTTGAGAGGGCCTCCTCTTGAGATGCGATGGGAACGACGGGAACTCTTTCCCGACGAAGCAGGGAAAGGATCCCTCATCTCGAGCTACGAGGCGAAACGGGGCTCCTCTGGATGTGGGCGGGACCCTCGTGATTCCTCTCGAGTGGAGACGGGTATGTCGGGGAACTTCTTGATTTGCACCAAGGGTGTGAAGGACCCTTTCGAAGTTCCAGAGGTGAGGTGTGATCAGCCTCGAGACGCCTCGGCGGAAATGGGCCTCATCTCGCCTGGAGGGGAGAACATCCCGGATTTTCTCGAGATGCGGGAGGTCTTCTCGAGTTACGACGGGGACCTCAGGGACCCGCTCTGGTGGCCTCAGGAAAGGCCAGTCCCCATGCGAGTTGCTAGGGGACCTCTCGGGATTCCTCTCCCGTCCATGCCGGGACCTCAGTCCTTGTGTGGAGTCGGGGCCGGAACCTGAGGATTCCTCTCCAGTGTTGCCATGGATCTTGGGGTGCTTCTGAGTCTCCCCAGGGGAGTCAGGCCTCGTCTCGAGTGGGGGCATGCACGTGCGCTTTCCTCCCGAGCTGCAGCAGTAGTGTCACGCTTCCTGTCACGTGGATCAAGGGATCTGTGGCTTTCCCTCGAGGCTGTCCCTCGAGGCTTTCCCACGAGGCTTTCCCACAGGGCTGTGCCACGTGCCACCTTGGTGTGAGTCGATCCTCGGCGTGAAAGACGAGCCGGTGAAGGGAAAAGAGGTTCCTCTGGAATGGACTGAGACATCTGGGGGACTCTTGGAATGGTGGCACGACCCTGGAGTTCCTCTCGCCGTTCCTGTTGAGAGGGCCTCCTCTTGAGATGCGACGGGAACGCCGGGAACTCTTTCCCGACGAAGCAGGGAAAGGATCCCTCATCTCGAGCTACGAGGCGGAAACGGGGCTCCTCTGGATGTGGGCGGGACCCTCGTGATTCCTCTCGAGTGGAGACGGGTATGTCGGGGAACTTCTTGATTTGCACCAAGGGTGTGAAGGACCCTTTCGAAGTTCCAGAGGTGAGGTGTGATCAGCCTCGAGACCCCTCGGCGGAAATGGGCCTCATCTCGCCTGGAGGGGATAACCTCCTGGATTTTCTCGAGTTGCGGCAGGTCTTCTCGAGTTACGACGGGGACCTCAGGGACCCGCTCTGGTGGCCTCAGGAAAGGCCAGTCCCCATGCGAGTTGCTAGGGGACCTCTCGGGATTCCTCTCCCGTCCATGCCGGGGCCTCAGGCCTTGTGTGGAGTTGGGGCCGGAACCTGAGGATTCCTCTCCAGTGTTGCCATGGATCTTGGGGTGCTTCTGAGTCTCCCCAGGGGAGACAGGCCTCGTCTCGAGTGGGGGCATGCACGTGCGCTTTCCTCCCGCGCTGCAGCAGTAGTGTCACCCTTCCTGTCACGTGGATCAAGGGATCTGTGGCTTTCCCTCGAGGCTGTCCCTCGAGGCTTTCCCACGAGGCTTTCCCACAGGGCTGTGCCACGTGCCACCTTGGTGTGAGTCGATCCTCGGCGTGAAAGACGAGCCGGTGAAGGGAAAAGAGGTTCCTCTGGAATGGACTGAGACATCTGGGGGACTCTTGGAATGGTGGCACGACCCTGGAGTTCCTCTCGCCGTTCCTGTTGAGAGGGCCTCCTCTTGAGATGCGACGGGAACGCCGGGAACTCTTTCCCGACCAAGCAGGGAAAGGATCCCTCATCTCGAGCTACGAGGCGGAAACGGGGCTCCTCTGGATGTGGGCGGGACCCTCGTGATTCCTCTCGAGTGGAGACGGGTATGTCGGGGAACTTCTTGATTTGCACCAAGGGTGTGAAGGACCCTTTCGAAGTTCCAGAGGTGAGGTGTGATCAGCCTCGAGACGCCTCGGCGGAAATGGGCCTCATCTCGCCTGGAGGGGAGAACCTTCCGGATTTTCTCGAGTTGCGGCAGGTCTTCTCGAGTTACGACGGGGACCTCAGGGACCCGCTCTGGTGGCCTCAGGAAAGGCCAGTCCCCATGCGAGTTGCTAGGGGACCTCTCGGGATTCCTCTCCCGTCCATGCCGGGACCTCAGTCCTTGTGTGGAGTCGGGGCCGGAACCTGAGGATTCCTCTCCAGTGTTGCCATGGATCTTGGGGTGCTTCTGAGTCTCCCCAGGGGAGTCAGGCCTCGTCTCGAGTGGGGGCATGCACGTGCGCTTTCCTCCCGAGCTGCAGCAGTAGTGTCACGCTTCCTGTCACGTGGATCAAGGGATCTGTGGCTTTCACTCGAGGCTGTCCCTCGAGCCTTTCCCACGAGGCTTTCCCACAGGGCTGTGCCACGTGCCACCTTGGTGGGAGTCGATCCTCGGCGTGAAAGACGAGCTGGTGAAGGGAAAAGAGGTTCCTCTGGAATGGACTGAGACATCTGGGGGACTCTTGGAAAAGTGGCACGACCCTGGAGTTCCTCTCGCCGTTCCTGTTGAGAGGGCCTCCTCTTGAGATGCGACGGGAACGCCGGGAACTCTTTCCCGACGAAGCAGGGAAAGGATCCCTCATCTCGAGCTACGAGGCGGAAACGGGGCTCCTCTGGATGTGGGCGGGACCCTCGTGATTCCTCTCGAGTGGAGACGGGTATGTCAGGGAACTTCTTTATTTGCACCAAGGGTGTGAAGGACCCTTTCGAAGTTCCAGAGGTGAGGTGTGATCAGCCTCGAGACGCCTCGGCGGAAATGGGCCTCATCTCGCCTGGAGGGGAGAACCTCCCGGATTTTCTCGAGTTGCGGCAGGTCTTCTCGAGTTACGACGGGGACCTCAGGGACCCGCTCTGGTGGCCTCAGGAAAGGCCAGTCCCCATGCGAGTTGCTAGGGGACCTCTCGGGATTCCTCTCCCGTCCATGCCGGGGCCTCAGTCCTTGTGTGGAGTCGGGGCCGGAACCTGAGGATTCCTCTCCAGTGTTGCCATGGATCTTGGGGTGCTTCTGAGTCTCCCCAGGGGAGTCAGGCCTCGTCTCGAGTGGGGGCATGCACGTGCGCTTTCCTCCCGAGCTGCAGCAGTAGTGTCACGCTTCCTGTCACGTGGATCAAGGGATCTGTGGCTTTCCCTCGAGGCTGTCCCTCGAGGCTTTCCCACGAGGCTTTCCCACAGGGCTGTGCCACGTGCCACCTTGGTGTGAGTCGATCCTCGGCGTGAAAGACGAGCCGGTGAAGGGAAAAGAGGTTCCTCTGGAATGGACTGAGACATCTGGGGGACTCTTGGAATGGTGGCACGACCCTGGAGTTCCTCTCGCCGTTCCTGTTGAGAGGGCCTCCTCTTGAGATGCGACGGGAACGCCGGGAACTCTTTCCCGACGAAGCAGGGAAAGGATCCCTCATCTCGAGCTACGAGGCGGAAACGGGGCTCCTCTGGATGTGGGCGGGACCCTCGTGATTCCTCTCGAGTGGAGACGGGTATGTCGGGGAACTTCTTGATTTGCACCAAGGGTGTGAAGGACCCTTTCGAAGTTCCAGAGGTGAGGTGTGATCAGCCTCGAGACGCCTCGGCGGAAATGGGCCTCATTTCGCCTGGAGGGGAGAACCTCCTGGATTTTCACGAGTTGCGGCAGGCCTTCTCGAGTTGCGACGGGGACCTCAGGGACCCGCTCTGGTGGCCTCAGGAAAGGCCAGTCCCCATGCGAGTTGCTAGGGGACCTCTCGGGATTCCTCTCCCGTCCATGCCGGGGCCTCAGTCCTTGTGTGGAGTCGGGGCCGGAACCTGAGGATTCCTCTCCAGTGTTGCCATGGATCTTGGGGTGCTTCTGAGTCTCCCCAGGGGAGTCAGGCCTCGTCTCGAGTGGGGGCATGCACGTGCGCTTTCCTCCCGAGCTGCAGCAGTAGTGTCACGCTTCCTGTCACGTGGATCAAGGGATCTGTGGCTTTCCCTCGAGGCTGTCCCTCGAGGCTTTCCCACGAGGCTTTCCCACAGGGCTGTGCCACGTGCCACCTTGGTGTGAGTTGATCCTCGGCGTGAAAGACGAGCCGGTGAAGGGAAAAGAGGTTCCTCTGGAATGGACTGAGACATCTGGGGGACTCTTGGAATGGTGGCACGACCCTGGAGTTCCTCTCGCCGTTCCTGTTGAGAGGGCCTCCTCTTGAGATGCGATGGGAACGACGGGAACTCTTTCCCGACGAAGCAGGGAAAGGATCCCTCATCTCGAGCTACGAGGCGAAACGGGGCTCCTCTGGATGTGGGCGGGACCCTCGTGATTCCTCTCGAGTGGAGACGGGTATGTCGGGGAACTTCTTGATTTGCACCAAGGGTGTGAAGGACCCTTTCGAAGTTCCAGAGGTGAGGTGTGATCAGCCTCGAGACGCCTCGGCGGAAATGGGCCTCATCTCGCCTGGAGGGGAGAACATCCCGGATTTTCTCGAGATGCGGGAGGTCTTCTCGAGTTACGACGGGGACCTCAGGGACCCGCTCTGGTGGCCTCAGGAAAGGCCAGTCCCCATGCGAGTTGCTAGGGGACCTCTCGGGATTCCTCTCCCGTCCATGCCGGGGCCTCAGGCCTTGTGTGGAGTCGGGGCCGGAACCTGAGGATTCCTCTCCAGTGTTGCCATGGATCTTGGGGTGCTTCTGAGTCTCCCCAGGGGAGTCAGGCCTCGTCTCGAGTGGGGGCATGCACGTGCGCTTTCCTCCCGAGCTGCAGCAGTAATGTCACGCTTCCTGTCACATGGATCAAGGGATCTGTGGCTTTCCCTCGAGGCTGTCCCTCGAGGCTTTCCCACGAGGCTTTCCCACAGGGCTGTGCCACGTGGCACCTTGTTGTGAGTCGATCCTCGGCGTGAAAGACGAGCCGGTGAAGGGAAAAGAGGTTCCTCTGGAATGGACTGAGACATCTGGGGGACTCTTGGAATGGTGGCACGACCCTGGAGTTCCTCTCGCCGTTCCTGTTGAGAGGGCCTCCTCTTGAGATGCGACGGGAACGCCGGGAACTCTTTCCCGACCAAGCAGGGAAAGGATCCCTCATCTCGAGCTACGAGGCGGAAACGGGGCTCCTCTGGATGTGGGCGGGACCCTCGTGATTCCTCTCGAGTGGAGACGGGTATGTCGGGGAACTTCTTGATTTGCACCAAGGGTGTGAAGGACCCTTTCGAAGTTCCAGAGGTGAGGTGTGATCAGCCTCGAGACGCCTCGGCGGAAATGGGCCTCATCTCGCCTGGAGGGGAGAACCTTCCGGATTTTCTCGAGTTGCGGCAGGTCTTCTCGAGTTACGACGGGGACCTCAGGGACCCGCTCTGGTGGCCTCAGGAAAGGCCAGTCCCCATGCGAGTTGCTAGGGGACCTCTCGGGATTCCTCTCCCGTCCATGCCGGGACCTCAGTCCTTGTGTGGAGTCGGGGCCGGAACCTGAGGATTCCTCTCCAGTGTTGCCATGGATCTTGGGGTGCTTCTGAGTCTCCCCAGGGGAGTCAGGCCTCGTCTCGAGTGGGGGCATGCACGTGCGCTTTCCTCCCGAGCTGCAGCAGTAGTGTCACGCTTCCTGTCACGTGGATCAAGGGATCTGTGGCTTTCACTCGAGGCTGTCCCTCGAGCCTTTCCCACGAGGCTTTCCCACAGGGCTGTGCCACGTGCCACCTTGGTGGGAGTCGATCCTCGGCGTGAAAGACGAGCTGGTGAAGGGAAAAGAGGTTCCTCTGGAATGGACTGAGACATCTGGGGGACTCTTGGAAAAGTGGCACGACCCTGGAGTTCCTCTCGCCGTTCCTGTTGAGAGGGCCTCCTCTTGAGATGCGACGGGAACGCCGGGAACTCTTTCCCGACGAAGCAGGGAAAGGATCCCTCATCTCGAGCTACGAGGCGGAAACGGGGCTCCTCTGGATGTGGGCGGGACCCTCGTGATTCCTCTCGAGTGGAGACGGGTATGTCAGGGAACTTCTTTATTTGCACCAAGGGTGTGAAGGACCCTTTCGAAGTTCCAGAGGTGAGGTGTGATCAGCCTCGAGACGCCTCGGCGGAAATGGGCCTCATCTCGCCTGGAGGGGAGAACCTCCCGGATTTTCTCGAGTTGCGGCAGGTCTTCTCGAGTTACGACGGGGACCTCAGGGACCCGCTCTGGTGGCCTCAGGAAAGGCCAGTCCCCATGCGAGTTGCTAGGGGACCTCTCGGGATTCCTCTCCCGTCCATGCCGGGGCCTCAGTCCTTGTGTGGAGTCGGGGCCGGAACCTGAGGATTCCTCTCCAGTGTTGCCATGGATCTTGGGGTGCTTCTGAGTCTCCCCAGGGGAGTCAGGCCTCGTCTCGAGTGGGGGCATGCACGTGCGCTTTCCTCCCGAGCTGCAGCAGTAGTGTCACGCTTCCTGTCACGTGGATCAAGGGATCTGTGGCTTTCCCTCGAGGCTGTCCCTCGAGGCTTTCCCACGAGGCTTTCCCACAGGGCTGTGCCACGTGCCACCTTGGTGTGAGTCGATCCTCGGCGTGAAAGACGAGCCGGTGAAGGGAAAAGAGGTTCCTCTGGAATGGACTGAGACATCTGGGGGACTCTTGGAATGGTGGCACGACCCTGGAGTTCCTCTCGCCGTTCCTGTTGAGAGGGCCTCCTCTTGAGATGCGACGGGAACGCCGGGAACTCTTTCCCGACGAAGCAGGGAAAGGATCCCTCATCTCGAGCTACGAGGCGAAACGGGGCTCCTCTGGATGTGGGCGGGACCCTCGTGATTCCTCTCGAGTGGAGACGGGTATGTCGGGGAACTTCTTGATTTGCACCAAGGGTGTGAAGGACCCTTTCGAAGTTCCAGAGGTGAGGTGTGATCAGCCTCGAGACGCCTCGGCGGAAATGGGCCTCATCTCGCCTGGAGGGGAGAACATCCCGGATTTTCTCGAGATGCGGGAGGTCTTCTCGAGTTACGACGGGGACCTCAGGGACCCGCTCTGGTGGCCTCAGGAAAGGCCAGTCCCCATGCGAGTTGCTAGGGGACCTCTCGGGATTCCTCTCCCGTCCATGCCGGGGCCTCAGGCCTTGTGTGGAGTCGGGGCCGGAACCTGAGGATTCCTCTCCAGTGTTGCCATGGATCTTGGGGTGCTTCTGAGTCTCCCCAGGGGAGTCAGGCCTCGTCTCGAGTGGGGGCATGCACGTGCGCTTTCCTCCCGAGCTGCAGCAGTAGTGTCACGCTTCCTGTCACATGGATCAAGGGATCTGTGGCTTTCCCTCGAGGCTGTCCCTCGAGGCTTTCCCACGAGGCTTTCCCACAGGGCTGTGCCACGTGCCACCTTGGTGTGAGTCGATCCTCGGCGTGAAAGACGTGCCGGTGAAGGGAAAAGAGGTTCCTCTGGAATGGACTGAGACATCTGGGGTACTCTTGGAAAGGTGGCACAACCCTGGAGTTCCTCTCGCCGTTCCTGTTGAGAGGGCCTCCTCTTGAGATGCGACGGGAACGCCGGGAACTCTTTCCCGACGAAGCAGGGAAACGATCCCTCATCTCGAGCTACGAGGCGGAAACGGGGCTCCTCTGGATGTGGGCGGGACCCTCGTGATTCCTCTCGAGTGGAGACGGGTATGTCGGGGAACTTCTTGATTTGCAGCAAGGGTGTGAAGGAGCCTTTCAAAGTTCCAGAGGTGAGGTGTGATCAGCCTCGAGACGCCTCAGCGGAAATGGGCCTCATCTCGCCTGGAGGGGAGAACCTCCCGGATTTTCTCGAGTTGCGGCAGGTCTTCTCGAGTTACGACGGGGACCTCAGGGACCCGCTCTGGTGGCCTCAGGAAAGGCCAGTCCCCATGCGAGTTGTTAGGATACCTCTCGGGATTCCTCTCCCGTCCATGCCGGGGCCTCAGTCCTTGTGTGGAGTCGGGGCCGGAACCTGAGAATTCCTCTCCAGTGTTGCCATGGATCTTGGGGTGCTTCTGAGTCTCCCCAGGGGAGTCAGGCCTCGTCTCGAGTGGGGGCATGCACGTGCGCTTTCCTCCCGAGCTGCAGCAGTAGTGTCACGCTTCCTGTCACGTGGATCAAGGGATCTGTGGCTTTCCCTCGAGGCTGTCCCTCGAGGCTTTCCCACGAGGCTTTCCCACAGGGCTGTGCCACGTGCCACCTTGGTGTGAGTCGATCCTCGGCGTGAAAGACGAGCCGGTGAAGGGAAAAGAGGTTCCTCTGGAATGGACTGAGACATCTGGGGGACTCTTGGAATGGTGGCACGACCCTGGAGTTCCTCTCGCCGTTCCTGTTGAGAGGGCCTCCTCTTGAGATGCGACGGGAACGCCGGGAACTCTTTCCCGACGAAGCAGGGAAAGGATCCCTCATCTCGAGCTACGAGGCGGAAACGGGGCTCCTCTGGATGTGGGCGGGACCCTCGTGATTCCTCTCGAGTGGAGACGGGTATGTCGGGGAACTTCTTGATTTGCACCAAGGGTGTGAAGGAGCCTTTCGAAGTTCCAGAGGTGAGGTGTGATCAGCCTCGAGACGCCTCAGCAGAAATGGGCCTCATCTCGCCTGGAGGGGAGAACCTCCTGGATTTTCTCGAGTTGCGGCAGGTCTTCTCGAGTTACGACGGGGACCTCAGGGACCTGCTCTGGTGGCCTCAGGAAAGGCCATTCCCCATGCGAGTTGCTAGGGGACCTCTCGGGATTCCTCTCCCGTCCATGCCGGGGCCTCAGTCCTTGTGTGGAGTCGGGTCCGGAACCTGAGGATTCCTCTCCAGTGTTGCCATGGATCTTGGGGTGCTTCTGAGTCTCCCCAGGGGAGTCAGGCCTCGTCTCGTGTGGGGGCATGCACGTGCGCTTTCCTCCCGAGCTGCAGCAGTAGTGTCACGCTTCCTGTCACGTGGATCAAGGGATCTGTGGCTTTCCCTCGAGGCTGTCCCTCGAGGCTTTCCCACGAGGCTTTCCCACAGGGCTGTGCCACGTGCCACCTTGGTGTGAGTCGATCCTCGGCGTGAAAGACGAGCCGGTGAAGGGAAAAGAGGTTCCTCTGGAATGGACTGAGACATCTGGGGGACTCCTGGAATGGTGGCATGACCCTGGAGTTCCTCTGGCCGTTCCTGTTGAGAGGGCATCCTCTTGAGATGCGACGGGAACGCCGGGAACTCTTTCCCGACGAAGCAGGGAAAGGATCCCTCATCTCGAGCTACGAGGCGGAAACGGGGCTCCTCTGGATGTGGGCGGGACCCTCGTGATTCCTCTCGAGTGGAGACGGGTATGTCGGGGAACTTCTTGATTTGCACCAAAGGTGTGAAGGACCCTTTCGAAGTTCCAGAGGTGAGGTGTGATCAGCCTCGAGACGCCTCAGCGGAAATGGGCCTCATCTCGCCTGGAGGGGAGAACCTTCCGGATTTTCTCGAGTTGCGGCAGGTCTTCTCGAGTTACGACGGGGACCTCAGGGACCCGCTCTGGTGGCCACAGGAAAGGCCAGTCCCCATGCGAGTTGTTAGGATACCTCTCGGGATTTCTCTCCCGTCCATGCCGGGGCCTCAGTCCTTGTGTGGAGTCGGGGCCGGAACCTGAGGATTCCTCTCCAGTGTTGCCATGGATCTTAGGGTGCTTCTGAGTCTCCCCAGGGGAGTCAGGCCTCGTCTCGAGTGGGGGCATGCACGTGCGCTTTTCTCCCGAGCTGCAGCAGTAGTGTCACGCTTCCTGTCACGTGGATCAAGGGATCTGTGGCTTTCCCTCGAGGCTGTCCCTCGAGGCTTTCCCACGAGGCTTTCCCACAGGGCTGTGCCACGTGCCACCTTGGTGTGAGTCGATCCTCGGCGTGAAAGACGAGCCGGTGAAGGGAAAAGAGGTTCCTCTGGAATGGACTGAGACATCTGGGGGACTCTTGGAATGGTGGCACGACCCTGGAGTTCCTCTCGCCGTTCCTGTTGAGAGGGCCTCCTCTTGAGATGCGACGGGAACGCCGGGAACTCTTTCTCGACGAAGCAGGGAAACGATCCCTCATCTCGAGCTACGAGGCGGAAACGGGGCTCCTCTGGATGTGGGCGGGACCCTCGTGATTCCTCTCGAGTGGAGACGGGTATGTCGGGGAACTTCTTGATTTGCACCAAGGGTGTGAAGGAGCCTTTCGAAGTTCCAGAGGGGAGGTGTGATCAGCCTCGAGACGCCTCAGCGGAAATGGGCCTCATCTCGCCTGGAGGGGAGAACCTCCTGGATTTTCTCGAGATGCGGCAGGTCTTCTCGAGTTACGACGGGGACCTCAGGGACCCGCTCTGGTGGCCTCAGGAAAGGCCATTCCCCATGCGAGTTGCTAGGGGACCTCTCGGGATTCCTCTCCCGTCCATGCCGGGGCCTCAGTCCTTGTGTGGAGTCGGGGCCGGAACCTGAGGATTCCTCTCCAGTGTTGCCATGGATCTTGGGGTGCTTCTGAGTCTCCCCAGGGGAGTCAGGCCTCGTCTCGAGTGGGGGCATGCACGTGCGCTTTCCTCCCGAGCTGCAGCAGTAGTGTCACGCTTCCTGTCACGTGGATCAAGGGATCTGTGGCTTTCCCTCTAGGCTGTCCCTCGAGGCTTTCACACGAGGCTTTCCCACAGGGCTGTGCCACGTGCCACCTTGGTGTGAGTCGATCCTCGGCGTGAAAGACGAGCCGGTGAAGGGAAAAGAGGTTCCTCTGGAATGGACTGAGACATCTGGGGGACTCTTGGAATGGTGGCACGACCCTGGAGTTCCTCTCGCCGTTCCTGTTGAGAGGGCCTCCTCTTGAGATGCGACGGGAACGCCGGGAACTCTTTCCCGACCAAGCAGGGAAAGGATCCCTCATCTCGAGCTACGAGGTGGAAACGGGGATCCTCTGGATGTGGGCGGGACCCTCGTGATTCCTCTCGAGTGGAGACGGGTATGTCGGGGAACTTCTTGATTTGCACCAAGGGTGTGAAGGACCCTTTCGAAGTTCCAGAGGTGAGGTGTGATCAGCCTCGAGACGCCTCGGCGGAAATGGGCCTCATCTCGCCTGGAGGGGAGAACCTTCCGGATTTTCTCGAGTTGCGGCAGGTCTTCTCGAGTTACGACGTGGACCTCAGGGACCCGCTCTGGTGGCCTCAGGAAAGGCCAGTCCCCATGCGAGTTGTTAGGATACCTCTCGGGATTCCTCTCCCGTCCATGCCGGGGCCTCAGTCCTTGTGTGGAGTCGGGGCCGGAACCTGAGGATTCCTCTCCAGTGTTGCCATGGATCTTGGGGTGCTTCTGAGTCTCCCCAGGGGAGTCAGGCCTCGTCTCGAGTGGGGGCATGCACGTGCGCTTTTCTCCCGAGCTGCAGCAGTAGTGTCACGCTTCCTGTCACGTGGATCAAGGGATCTGTGGCTTTCCCTCGAGGCTGTCCCTCGAGGCTTTCCCACGAGGCTTTCCCACAGGGCTGTGCCACGTGCCACCTTGGTGTGAGTCGATCCTCGGCGTGAAAGACGAGCCGGTGAAGGGAAAAGAGGTTCCTCTGGAATGGACTGAGACATCTGGGGGACTCTTGGAATGGTGGCACGACCCTGGAGTTCCTCTCGCCGTTCCTGTTGAGAGGGCCTCCTCTTGAGATGCGACGGGAACGCCGGGAACTCTTTCCCGACCAAGCAGGGAAAGGATCCCTCATCTCGAGCTACGAGGCGGAAACGGGGCTCCTCTGGATGTGGGCGGGACCCTCGTGATTCCTCTCGAGTGGAGACGGGTATGTCGGGGAACTTCTTGATTTGCACCAAGGGTGTGAAGGACCCTTTCGAAGTTCCAGAGGTGAGGTGTGATCAGCCTCGAGACGCCTCAGCGGAAATGGGCCGCATCTCGCCTGGAGGGGAGAACCTCCTGGATTTTCTCGAGTTGCGGCAGGTCTTCTCGAGTTACGACAGGGACCACAGGGACCCGCTCTGGTGGCCTCAGGAAAGGCCAGTCCCCATGCGAGTTGCTAGGGGACTTCTCGGGATTCCTCTCCCGTCCATGCCGGGGCCTCAGGCCTTGTGTGGAGTCGGGGCCGGAACCTGAGAATTCCTCTCCAGTGTTGCCATGGATCTTGGGGTGCTTGTGAGTCTCCCCAGGGGAGTCAGGCCTCGTCTCGAGTGGGGGCATGCACGTGCGCTTTCCTCCCGAGCTGCAGCAGTAGTGTCACGCTTCCTGTCACGTGGATCAAGGGATCTGTGGCTTTCCCTCGAGGCTGTCCCTCGAGGCTTTCCCACGAGGCTTTCCCACAGGGCTGTGCCACGTGCCACCTTGGTGTGAGTCGATCCTCGGCGTGAAAGACGAGCCGGTGAAGGGAAAAGAGGTTCCTCTGGAATGGACTGAGACATCTGGGGGACTCTTGGAATGGTGGCACGACCCTGGAGTTCCTCTCGCCGTTCCTGTTGAGAGGGCCTCCTCTTGAGATGCGACGGGAACGCCGGGAACTCTTTCCCGACGAAGCAGGGAAAGGATCCCTCATCTCGAGCTACGAGGCGGAAACGGGGCTCCTCTGGATGTGGGCGGGACCCTCGTGATTCCTCTCGAGTGGAGACGGGTATGTCGGGGAACTTCTTGATTTGCACCAAGGGTGTGAAGGAGCCTTTCGAAGTTCCAGAGGTGAGGTGTGATCAGCCTCGAGACGCCTCAGCGGAAATGGGCCTCATCTCGCCTGGAGGGGAGAACCTCCTGGATTTTCTCGAGTTGCGGCAGGTCTTCTCGAGTTACGACGGGGACCTCAGGGACCTGCTCTGGTGGCCTCAGGAAAGGCCATTCCCCATGCGAGTTGCTAGGGGACCTCTCGGGATTCCTCTCCCGTCCATGCCGGGGCCTCAGTCCTTGTGTGGAGTCGGGGCCGGAACCTGAGGATTCCTCTCCAGTGTTGCCATGGATCTTGGGGTGCTTCTGAGTCTCCCCAGGGGAGTCAGGCCTCGTCTCGAGTGGGGGCATGCACGTGCGCTTTTCTCCCGAGTGGCAGCAGTAGTGTCACGCTTCCTGTCACGTGGATCAAGGGATCTGTGGCTTTCCCTCGAGGCTGTCCCTAGAGGCTTTCCCACGAGGCTTTCCCACAGGTCTGTGCCACGTGCCACCTTGGTGTGAGTCGATCCTCGGCGTGAAAGACGAGCCGGTGAAGGGAAAAGAGGTTCCTCTGGAATGGACTGAGACATCTGGGGGTCTCTTGGAATGGTGGCACGACCCTGGAGTTCCTCTCGCCGTTCCTGTTGAGAGGGCCTCCTCTTGAGATGCGACGGGAACGCCGGGAACTCTTTCCCGACGAAGCAGGGAAACGATCCCTCATCTCGAGCTACGAGGCGGAAACGGGGCTCCTCTGGATGTGGGCGGGACCCTCGTGATTCCTCTCGAGTGGAGACGGGTATGTCGGGGAACTTCTTGATTTGCACCAAGGGTGTGAAGGACCCTTTCGAAGTTCCAGAGGTGAGGTGTGATCAGCCTCGAGACGCCTCAGCGGAAATGGGCCGCATCTCGCCTGGAGGGGAGAACCTCCTGGATTTTCTCGAGTTGCGGCAGGTCTTCTCGAGTTACGACGGGGACCACAGGGACCCGCTCTGGTGGCCTCAGGAAAGGCCAGTCCCCATGCGAGTTGCTAGGGGACTTCTCGGGATTCCTCTCCCGTCCATGCCGGGGCCTCAGGCCTTGTGTGGAGTCGGGGCCGGAACCTGAGAATTCCTCTCCAGTGTTGCCATGGATCTTGGGGTGCTTCTGAGTCTCCCCAGGGGAGTCAGGCCTCGTCTCGAGTGGGGGCATGCACGTGCGCTTTCCTCCCGAGCTGCAGCAGTAGTGTCACGCTTCCTGTCACGTGGATCAAGGGATCTGTGGCTTTCCCTCGAGGCTGTCCCTCGAGGCTTTCCCACGAGGCTTTCCCACAGGGCTGTGCCACGTGCCACCTTGGTGTGAGTCGATCCTCGGCGTGAAAGACGAGCCGGTGAAGGGAAAAGAGGTTCCTCTGGAATGGACTGAGACATCTGGGGGACTCTTGGAATGGTGGCACGACCCTGGAGTTCCTCTCGCCGTTCCTGTTGAGAGGGCCTCCTCTTGAGATGCGACGGGAACGCCGGGAACTCTTTCCCGACCAAGCAGGGAAAGGATCCCTCATCTCGAGCTACGAGGCGGAAACGGGGCTCCTCTGGATGTGGGCGGGACCCTCGTGATTCCTCTCGAGTGGAGACGGGTATGTCGGGGAACTTCTTGATTTGCACCAAGGGTGTGAAGGAGCCTTTCGAAGTTCCAGAGGTGAGGTGTGATCAGCCTCGAGACGCCTCAGCGGAAATGGGCCTCATCTCGCCTGGAGGGGAGAACCTCCTGGATTTTCTCGAGTTGCGGCAGGTCTTCTCGAGTTACGACGGGGACCTCAGGGACCTGCTCTGGTGGCCTCAGGAAAGGCCATTCCCCATGCGAGTTGCTAGGGGACCTCTCGGGATTCCTCTCCCGTCCATGCCGGGGCCTCAGTCCTTGTGTGGAGTCGGGGCCGGAAGCTGAGGATTCCTCTCCAGTGTTGCCATGGATCTTGGGGTGCTTCTGAGTCTCCCCAGGGGAGTCAGGCCTCGTCTCGAGTGGGGGCATGCACGTGCGCTTTTCTCCCGAGTGGCAGCAGTAGTGTCACGCTTCCTGTCACGTGGATCAAGGGATCTGTGGCTTTCCCTCGAGGCTGTCCCTCGAGGCTTTCCCACGAGGCTTTCCCACAGGTCTGTGCCACGTGCCACCTTGGTGTGAGTCGATCCTCGGCGTGAAAGACGAGCCGGTGAAGGGAAAAGAGGTTCCTCTGGAATGGACTGAGACATCTGGGGGACTCTTGGAATGGTGGCACGACCCTGGAGTTCCTCTCGCCGTTCCTGTTGAGAGGGCCTCCTCTTGAGATGCGACGGGAACGCCGGGAACTCTTTCCCGACGAAGCAGGGAAACGATCCCTCATCTCGAGCTACGAGGCGGAAACGGGGCTCCTCTGGATGTGGGCGGGACCCTCGTGATTCCTCTCGAGTGGAGACGGGTATGTCGGGGAACTTCTTGATTTGCACCAAGGGTGTGAAGGAGCCTTTCGAAGTTCCAGAGGGGAGGTGTGATCAGCCTCGAGACGCCTCAGCGGAAATGGGCCTCATCTCGCCTGGAGGGGAGAACCTCCTGGATTTTCTCGAGATGCGGCAGGTCTTCTCGAGTTACGACGGGGACCTCAGGGACCCGCTCTGGTGGCCTCAGGAAAGGCCATTCCCCATGCGAGTTGCTAGGGGACCTCTCGGGATTCCTCTCCCGTCCATGCCGGGGCCTCAGTCCTTGTGTGGAGTCGGGGCCGGAACCTGAGGATTCCTCTCCAGTGTTGCCATGGATCTTGGGGTGCTTCTGAGTCTCCCCAGGGGAGTCAGGCCTGGTCTCGAGTGTGGGCATGCACGTGCGCTTTCCTCCCGAGCTGCAGCAGTAGTGTCACGCTTCCTGTCACGTGGATCAAGGGATCTGTGGCTTTCCCTCGAGGCTGTCCCTCGAGGCTTTCCCACGAGGCTTTCCCACAGGGCTGTGCCACGTGCCACCTTGGTGTGAGTCGATCCTCGGCGTGAAAGACGAGCCGGTGAAGGGAAAAGAGGTTCCTCTGGAATGGACTGAGACATCTGGGGGACTCTTGGAATGGTGGCACGACCCTGGAGTTCCTCTCGCCGTTCCTGTTGAGAGGGCCTCCTCTTGAGATGCGACGGGAACGCCGGGAACTCTTTCCCGACGAAGCAGGGAAAGGATCCCTCATCTCGAGCTACGAGGCGGAAACGGGGCTCCTCTGGATGTGGGCGGGACCCTCGTGATTCCTCTCGAGTGGAGACGGGTATGTCGGGGAACTTCTTGATTTGCACCAAGGGTGTGAAGGACCCTTTCGAAGTTCCAGAGGTGAGGTGTGATCAGCCTCGAGACGCCTCGGCGGAAATGGGCCTCATCTCGCCTGGAGGGGAGAACCTCCCGGATTTTCTCGAGTTGCGGCAGGTCTTCTCGAGTTACGACGGGGACCTCAGGGACCCGCTCTGGTGGCCTCAGGAAAGGCCAGTCCCCATGCGAGTTGCTAGGGGACCTCTCGGGATTCCTCTCCCGTCCATGCCGGGACCTCAGTCCTTGTGTGGAGTCGGGGCCGGAACCTGAGGATTCCTCTCCAGTGTTGCCATGGATCTTGGGGTGCTTCTGAGTCTCCCCAGGGGAGTCAGGCCTCGTCTCGAGTGGGGGCATGCACGTGCGCTTTCCTCCCGAGCTGCAGCAGTAGTGTCACGCTTCCTGTCACGTGGATCAAGGGATCTGTGGCTTTCCCTCGAGGCTGTCCCTCGAGGCTTTCCCACGAGGCTTTCCCACAGGGCTGTGCCACGTGCCACCTTGGTGTGAGTCGATCCTCGGCGTGAAAGACGAGCCGGTGAAGGGAAAAGAGGTTCCTCTGGAATGGACTGAGACATCTGGGGGACTCTTGGAATGGTGGCACGACCCTGGAGTTCCTCTCGCCGTTCCTGTTGAGAGGGCCTCCTCTTGAGATGCGACGGGAACGCCGGGAACTCTTTCCCGACCAAGCAGGGAAAGGATCCCTCATCTCGAGCTACGAGGCGGAAACGGGGCTCCTCTGGATGTGGGCGGGACCCTCGTGATTCCTCTCGAGTGGAGACGGGTATGTCGGGGAACTTCTTGATTTGCACCAAGGGTGTGAAGGACCCTTTCGAAGTTCCAGAGGTGAGGTGTGATCAGTCTCGAGACCCCTCGGCGGAAATGGGCCTCATCTCGCCAGAAGGGGATAACCTCCTGGATTTTCTCGAGTTGCGGCAGGTCTTCTCGAGTTACGACGGGGACCTCAGGGACCCGCTCTGGTGGCCTCAGGAAAGGCCAGTCCCCATGCGAGTTGCTAGGGGACCTCTCGGGATTCCTCTCCCGTCCATGCCGGGGCCTCAGGCCTTGTGTGGAGTTGGGGCCGGAACCTGAGGATTACTCTCCAGTGTTGCCATGGATCTTGGGGTGCTTCTGAGTCTCCCCAGGGGAGACAGGCCTCGTCTCGAGTGGGGGCATGCACGTGCGCTTTCCTCCCGCGCTGCAGCAGTAGTGTCACCCTTCCTGTCACGTGGATCAAGGGATCTGTGGCTTTCCCTCGAGGCTGTCCCTCGAGGCTTTCCCACGAGGCTTTCCCACAGGGCTGTGCCACGTGCCACCTTGGTGTGAGTCGATCCTCGGCGTGAAAGACGAGCCGGTGAAGGGAAAAGAGGTTCCTCTGGAATGGACTGAGACATCTGGGGGACTCTTGGAATGGTGGCACGACCCTGGAGTTCCTCTCGCCATTCCTGTTGAGAGGGCCTCCTCTTGAGATGCGACGGGAACGCCGGGAACTCTTTCCCGACCAAGCAGGGAAAGGATCCCTCATCTCGAGCTACGAGGCGGAAACGGGGCTCCTCTGGATGTGGGCGGGACCCTCGTGATTCCTCTCGAGTGGAGACGGGTATGTCGGGGAACTTCTTGATTTGCACCAAGGGTGTGAAGGACCCTTTCGAAGTTCCAGAGGTGAGGTGTGATCAGCCTCGAGACGCCTCGACGGAAATGGGCCTCATCTCGCCTGGAGGGGAGAACCTCCCGGATTTTCTCGAGTTGCGGCAGGTCTTCTCGAGTTACGACGGGGACCTCAGGGACCCGCTCTGGTGGCCTCAGGAAAGGCCAGTCCCCATGCGAGTTGCTAGGGGACCTCTCGGGATTCCTCTCCCGTCCATGCCGGGACCTCAGTCCTTGTGTGGAGTCGGGGCCGGAACCTGAGGATTCCTCTCCAGTGTTGCCATGGATCTTGGGGTGCTTCTGAGTCTCCCCAGGGGAGTCAGGCCTCGTCTCGAGTGGGGGCATGCACGTGCGCTTTCCTCCCGAGCTGCAGCAGTAGTGTCACGCTTCCTGTCACGTGGATCAAGGGATCTGTGGCTTTCACTCGAGGCTGTCCCTCGAGCCTTTCCCACGAGGCTTTCCCACAGGGCTGTGCCACGTGCCACCTTGGTGTGAGTCGATCCTCGGCGTGAAAGACGAGCCGGTGAAGGGAAAAGAGGTTCCTCTGGAATGGACTGAGACATCTGGGGGACTCTTGGAATGGTGGCACGACCCTGGAGTTCCTCTCGCCGTTCCTGTTGAGAGGGCCTCCTCTTGAGATGCGACGGGAACGCCGGGAACTCTTTCCCGACGAAGCAGGGAAAGGATCCCTCATCTCGAGCTACGAGGCGGAAACGGGGCTCCTCTGGATGTGGGCGGGACCCTCGTGATTCCTCTCGAGTGGAGACGGGTATGTCGGGGAACTTCTTGATTTGCACCAAGGGTGTGAAGGACCCTTTCGAAGTTCCAGAGGTGAGGTGTGATCAGCCTCGAGACGCCTCGGCGGAAATGGGCCTCATTTCGCCTGGAGGGGAGAACCTCCTGGATTTTCACGAGTTGCGGCAGGCCTTCTCGAGTTACGACGGGGACCTCAGGGACCCGCTCTGGTGGCCTCAGGAAAGGCCAGTCCCCATGCGAGTTGCTAGGGGACCTCTCGGGATTCCTCTCCCGTCCATGCCAGGGCCTCAGTCCTTGTGTGGAGTCGGGGCCGGAACCTGAGGATTCCTCTCCAGTGTTGCCATGGATCTTGGGGTGCTTCTGAGTCTCCCCAGGGGAGTCAGGCCTCGTCTCGAGTGGGGGCATGCACGTGCGCTTTCCTCCCGAGCTGCAGCAGTAGTGTCACGCTTCCTGTCACGTGGATCAAGGGATCTGTGGCTTTCCCTCGAGGCTGTCCCTCGAGGCTTTCCCACGAGGCTTTCCCACAGGGCTGTGCCACGTGCCACCTTGGTGTGAGTTGATCCTCGGCGTGAAAGACGAGCCGGTGAAGGGAAAAGAGGTTCCTCTGGAATGGACTGAGACATCTGGGGGACTCTTGGAATGGTGGCACGACCCTGGAGTTCCTCTCGCCGTTCCTGTTGAGAGGGCCTCCTCTTGAGATGCGACGGGAACGACGGGAACTCTTTCCCGACGAAGCAGGGAAAGGATCCCTCATCTCGAGCTACGAGGCGAAACGGGGCTCCTCTGGATGTGGGCGGGACCCTCGTGATTCCTCTCGAGTGGAGACGGGTATGTCGGGGAACTTCTTGATTTGCACCAAGGGTGTGAAGGACCCTTTCGAAGTTCCAGAGGTGAGGTGTGATCAGCCTCGAGACGCCTCGGCGGAAATGGGCCTCATCTCACCTGGAGGGGAGAACCTCCCGGATTTTCTCGAGATGCGGGAGGTCTTCTCGAGTTACGACGGGGACCACAGGGACCCGCTCTGGTGGCCTCAGGAAAGGCCAGTCCCCATGCGAGTTGCTAGGGGACTTCTCGGGATTCCTCTCCCGTCCATGCCGGGGCCTCAGGCCTTGTGTGGAGTCGGGGCCGGAACCTGAGGATTCCTCTCCAGTGTTGCCATGGATCTTGGGGTGCTTCTGAGTCTCCCCAGGGGAGTCAGGCCTCGTCTCGTGTGGGGGCATGCACGTGCGCTTTCCTCCCGAGCTGCAGCAGTAGTGTCACGCTTCCTGTCACGTGGATCAAGGGATCTGTGGCTTTCCCTCGAGGCTGTCCCTCGAGGCTTTCCCACGAGGCTTTCCCACAGGGCTGTGCCACGTGTCACCTTGGTGTGAGTCGATCCTCGGCGTGAAAGACGTGCCGGTGAAGGGAAAAGAGGTTCCTCTGGAATGGACTGAGACATCTGGGGTACTCTTGGAAAGGTGGCACAACCCTGGAGTTCCTCTCGCCGTTCCTGTTGAGAGGGCCTCCTCTTGAGATGCGACGGGAACGCCGGGAACTCTTTCCCGACGAAGCAGGGAAACGATCCCTCATCTCGAGCTACGAGGCGGAAACGGGGCTCCTCTGGATGTGGGCGGGACCCTCGTGATTCCTCTCGAGTGGAGACGGGTATGTCGGGGAACTTCTTGATTTGCAGCAAGGGTGTGAAGGAGCCTTTCAAAGTTCCAGAGGTGAGGTGTGATCAGCCTCGAGACGCCTCAGCGGAAATGGGCCTCATCTCGCCTGGAGGGGAGAACCTCCCGGATTTTCTCGAGTTGCGGCAGGTCTTCTCGAGTTACGACGGGGACCTCAGGGACCCGCTCTGGTGGCCTCAGGAAAGGCCAGTCCCCATGCGAGTTGTTAGGATACCTCTCGGGATTCCTCTCCCGTCCATGCCGGGGCCTCAGTCCTTGTGTGGAGTCGGGGCCGGAACCTGAGAATTCCTCTCCAGTGTTGCCATGGATCTTGGGGTGCTTCTGAGTCTCCCCAGGGGAGTCAGGCCTCGTCTCGAGTGGGGGCATGCACGTGCGCTTTCCTCCCGAGCTGCAGCAGTAGTGTCACGCTTCCTGTCACGTGGATCAAGGGATCTGTGGCTTTCCCTCGAGGCTGTCCCTCGAGGCTTTCCCACGAGGCTTTCCCACAGGGCTGTGCCACGTGCCACCTTGGTGTGAGTCGATCCTCGGCGTGAAAGACGAGCCGGTGAAGGGAAAAGAGGTTCCTCTGGAATGGACTGAGACATCTGGGGGACTCTTGGAATGGTGGCACGACCCTGGAGTTCCTCTCGCCGTTCCTGTTGAGAGGGCCTCCTCTTGAGATGCGACGGGAACGCCGGGAACTCTTTCCCGACGAAGCAGGGAAAGGATCCCTCATCTCGAGCTACGAGGCGGAAACGGGGCTCCTCTGGATGTGGGCGGGACCCTCGTGATTCCTCTCGAGTGGAGACGGGTATGTCGGGGAACTTCTTGATTTGCACCAAGGGTGTGAAGGAGCCTTTCGAAGTTCCAGAGGTGAGGTGTGATCAGCCTCGAGACGCCTCAGCGGAAATGGGCCTCATCTCGCCTGGAGGGGAGAACCTCCTGGATTTTCTCGAGTTGCGGCAGGTCTTCTCGAGTTACGACGGGGACCTCAGGGACCTGCTCTGGTGGCCTCAGGAAAGGCCATTCCCCATGCGAGTTGCTAGGGGACCTCTCGGGATTCCTCTCCCGTCCATGCCGGGGCCTCAGTCCTTGTGTGGAGTCGGGGCCGGAACCTGAGGATTCCTCTCCAGTGTTGCCATGGATCTTGGGGTGCTTCTGAGTCTCCCCAGGGGAGTCAGGCCTCGTCTCGTGTGGGGGCATGCACGTGCGCTTTCCTCCCGAGCTGCAGCAGTAGTGTCACGCTTCCTGTCACGTGGATCAAGGGATCTGTGGCTTTCCCTCGAGGCTGTCCCTCGAGGCTTTCCCACGAGGCTTTCCCACAGGGCTGTGCCACGTGCCACCTTGGTGTGAGTCGATCCTCGGCGTGAAAGACGAGCCGGTGAAGGGAAAATAGGTTCCTCTGGAATGGACTGAGACATCTGGGGGACTCTTGGAATGGTGGCACGACCCTGGAGTTCCTCTGGCCGTTCCTGTTGAGAGGGCATCCTCTTGAGATGCGACGGGAACGCCGGGAACTCTTTCCCGACGAAGCAGGGAAAGGATCCCTCATCTCGAGCTACGAGGCGGAAACGGGGCTCCTCTGGATGTGGGCGGGACCCTCGTGATTCCTCTCGAGTGGAGACGGGTATGTCGGGGAACTTCTTGATTTGCACCAAAGGTGTGAAGGACCCTTTCGAAGTTCCAGAGGTGAGGTGTGATCAGCCTCGAGACGCCTCAGCGGAAATGGGCCTCATCTCGCCTGGAGGGGAGAACCTTCCGGATTTTCTCGAGTTGCGGCAGGTCTTCTCGAGTTACGACGGGGACCACAGGGACCCGCTCTGGTGGCCTCAGGAAAGGCCAGTCCCCATGCGAGTTGCTAGGGGACTTCTCGGGATTCCTCTCCCGTCCATGCCGGGGCCTCAGGCCTTGTGTGGAGTCGGGGCCGGAACCTGAGGATTCCTCTCCAGTGTTGCCATGGATCTTGGGGTGCTTCTGAGTCTCCCCAGGGGAGTCAGGCCTCGTCTCGAGTGGGGGCATGCACGTGCGCTTTCCTCCCGAGCTGCAGCAGTAGTGTCACGCTTCCTGTCACGTGGATCAAGGGATCTGTGGCTTTCCCTCGAGGCTGTCCCTCGAGGCTTTCCCACGAGGCTTTCCCACAGGGCTGTGCCACGTGCCACCTTGGTGTGAGTCGATCCTCGGCGTGAAAGACGAGCCGGTGAAGGGAAAAGAGGTTCCTCTGGAATGGACTGAGACATCTGGGGGACTCTTGGAATGGTGGCACGACCCTGGAGTTCCTCTCGCCGTTCCTGTTGAGAGGGCCTCCTCTTGAGATGCGACGGGAACGCCGGGAACTCTTTCCCGACGAAGCAGGGAAAGGATCCCTCATCTCGAGCTACGAGGCGGAAACGGGGCTCCTCTGGATGTGGGCGGGACCCTCGTGATTCCTCTCGAGTGGAGACGGGTATGTCGGGGAACTTCTTGATTTGCACCAAGGGTGTGAAGGTGCCTTTCGAAGTTCCAGAGGTGAGGTGTGATCAGCCTCGAGACGCCTCAGCGGAAATGGGCCTCATCTCGCCTGGAGGGGAGAACCTCCTGGATTTTCTCGAGTTGCGGCAGGTCTTCTCGAGTTACGACGGGGACCTCAGGGACCTGCTCTGGTGGCCTCAGGAAAGGCCATTCCCCATGCGAGTTGCTAGGGGACCTCTCGGGATTCCTCTCCCGTCCATGCCGGGGCCTCAGTCCTTGTGTGGAGTCGGGGCCGGAACCTGAGGATTCCTCTCCAGTGTTGCCATGGATCTTGGGGTGCTTCTGAGTCTCCCCAGGGGAGTCAGGCCTCGTCTCGAGTGGGGGCATGCACGTGCGCTTTTCTCCCGAGTGGCAGCAGTAGTGTCACGCTTCCTGTCACGTGGATCAAGGGATCTGTGGCTTTCCCTCGAGGCTGTCCCTCGAGGCTTTCCCACGAGGCTTTCCCACAGGTCTGTGCCACGTGCCACCTTGGTGTGAGTCGATCCTCGGCGTGAAAGACGAGCCGGTGAAGGGAAAAGAGGTTCCTCTGGAATGGACTGAGACATCTGGGGGACTCTTGGAATGGTGGCACGACCCTGGAGTTCCTCTCGCCGTTCCTGTTGAGAGGGCCTCCTCTTGAGATGCGACGGGAACGCCGGGAACTCTTTCCCGACGAAGCAGGGAAAGGATCCCTCATCTCGAGCTACGAGGCGGAAACGGGGCTCCTCTGGATGTGGGCGGGACCCTCGTGATTCCTCTCGAGTGGAGACGGGTATGTCGGGGAACTTCTTGATTTGCACCAAGGGTGTGAAGGAGCCTTTCGAAGTTCCAGAGGGGAGGTGTGATCAGCCTCGAGACGCCTCAGCGGAAATGGGCCTCATCTCGCCTGGAGGGGAGAACCTCCTGGATTTTCTCGAGATGCGGCAGGTCTTCTCGAGTTACGACGGGGACCTCAGGGACCCGCTCTGGTGGCCTCAGGAAAGGCCATTCCCCATGCGAGTTGCTAGGGGACCTCTCGGGATTCCTCTCCCGTCCATGCCGGGGCCTCAGTCCTTGTGTGGAGTCGGGGCCGGAACCTGAGGATTCCTCTCCAGTGTTGCCATGGATCTTGGGGTGCTTCTGAGTCTCCCCAGGGGAGTCAGGCCTAGTCTCGAGTGTGGGCATGCACGTGCGCTTTCCTCCCGAGCTGCAGCAGTAGTGTCACGCTTCCTGTCACGTGGATCAAGGGATCTGTGGCTTTCCCTCGAGGCTGTCCCTCGAGGCTTTCACACGAGGCTTTCCCACAGGGCTGTGCCACGTGCCACCTTGGTGTGAGTCGATCCTCGGCGTGAAAGACGAGCCGGTGAAGGGAAAAGAGGTTCCTCTGGAATGGACTGAGACATCTGGGGGACTCTTGGAATGGTGGCACGACCCTGGAGTTCCTCTCGCCGTTCCTGTTGAGAGGGCCTCCTCTTGAGATGCGACGGGAACGCCGGGAACTCTTTCCCGACGAAGCAGGGAAAGGATCCCTCATCTCGAGCTCCGAGGCGGAAACGGGGCTCCTCTGGATGTGGGCGGGACCCTCGTGATTCCTCTCGAGTGGAGAC